>NC_073388.1:41894264-42238014 GCF_028641065.1 Leucoraja erinaceus
TATGAGCCAAACGGGGGAAGGTAGGATTAGTGTAGAAGTTGGTCGTCATGGGCAAGTTGGGCCAAAGAGCCTGCTTCCATGCTGTATGACTTCTTCCTCTTTTGTGCCCATATTCCATGTTTCAAATGTTGACATCGCTGTCATCGTCCGCCCTGAAAAGGACGCAAGCTTCCGGCGACAATCAGTGGGAGCCATCACTTGTTGCAATAGACGATGGTGGCAGCGAAATTAGCTCAGGATACTTCCAGTTTCCAGCCCCGCGACCTGGACGCTTCTGCTATGGGCCGCTATATGACTCCATAGCACTAGCAATCTCAATAAGTGGCGGCACATTAGTGTAGCGGTAAAAACAAACTAGAGGCGAGAATACTCTCTCTAGACATATGCTCTAATCATAGTCACTCTATGACTCTATAATAGGCCAGACCAAATCAGGGCTGGCAACAGATGACCTCAGGAAGGGTGGAGCCCATAATGGCGCATTGTTGGCTGGGGATGGAGTGATAACAAGAGGGATACAAGGATACAACCAGTGGAACTGGTAGGACGACTGGGGTGGGGGAAGGGGGAGGAGAGAGGGGAGCGGAGGGAATGCAAGAGTTACTTGAAATTAGAAAAATCAATATTTATACTGCTGGGTTGTAAGCTGCCCAAGAGAAATATGGGGTGTTCCTCCTCCAATATGTGTGTGGCCTCACTCTGAAAGTGGAGGAGGCCCAGTTTAGAAATGTAAGTATTGGACTGGGAACGGGAGTTTAAATGTTTGGCAACTGGGAGATCGCATATGCCAAGGCGGACTGGGCCTTATATAGATTAAGCATTGTTAGAGTATGATGAAAAGTGAGGCCACACACACATCAGAGGAAAATAGGTCATTTGAGGCTGACAATATAAGACCAGGACCACTTACTATCAAGCCGTTCACAGCGTACAGATACATGATATAGGGAATAATGGATAGTGCAAGATAAAGTCCGGTAAGGTCCGATTAAATATAGTCCGAGGGTCTCCAATGAGGTAGATAGTAGCTCAGGGCTGTTCTCTAGTTGTTGATACAATGGTTCAGTTACCTGGTAATAGCTGGGAAGGAACTCTGCCTGAATCTAGAGATGTGCGTTTTCATGCTTCTGTTCTTTGTGCTTGATGGGAGGGGGGAGAAGAGGAAGTGACCGGGATGAGTCTGGCCTTTGATTATGCTGGAGGCCTTCCCGAGGCTACGTGAATTGTAGATGGAGTCAATGTAGGATTGTCATTGAGCAGTATACAAGGACTGTTACTGTATTTGAGTACACGTGACAATAAAATATCATTGAACCATTGAGCAGATTGATTGGCCATGGCTATAGATCATAGGATCTGATATTCGGTATATTAATTCAAGGATGTGGCTGGTAGTTTACATATGCCATTGTTCACTAAGGATATATCAGCATTATTTATTATTTTATCCTTAAACCTTATCTTTCCTTGACCATGTTTTTGAGATTATAAACAATGCTATATAAATGCACTTTTTAAATTTCATCCAGGCTTTGGTATAGAATTAGTAGATTATTCCTGACCAAAAAGAATACAGCCAACACACTGAACAACCTCTTGCCCATAGAGAATGGTGTGCCATGGAAAATGGTTCTTCAGCCCATTGAGTCCACGCTAACTATCAAGTAGTATTTTTTCACTAAACCAGTGATAACACATTTTATTCTCTCTGCATTCCCACCGGATGCCCCCATACAGTCATATTAAGTAAAAACCAAAAAATATACACAACACATAAAATAAAGTTAAACATGAACATCCACCACAGTGGAATCAATATTCCTCACTGTGATGGAAGGCAATAAAGTTCAGTCACCTTCCTCCTTTGTTCACCCATGGTCGGGGCCTTTGAACGGGGCCTTTGCCGACGGTCTGCTGTTCAAGCCCCCTCGTCGGGATGATCGAAACTACGGTGTCGGGACGGAACGGAACGCTCTGCGGCATGGACCTCCGGAGTCGGCCGTTTTTTACTGGAGACTGCTGCTTCTCGTTGTTAAAGTTCACAGGACCCGCGGTCAGAGCACCAACACTGGCGATCCTCGGCAAAGGATTCCAGGCCCCGAGATTGTAAGTCTGCGCCACAACCGCGGCTTGAAGCTCCGAGCCGGTCACCAGGAAAGGCTGCACCGCTCCACATTGTGGGCTGCAGGGAGGGAGGGAGATGCGACACGGAAATAATTGGCATCTCCGTCGAGGTAAGTGACTGGAAAAAGCTTCGCCCAATCCCCCCCACACCCCGCACATAAAACATACCAAGAGACATTAAAGCAAACATTGAAGACATACTTAAAATAATAAAAACAGAGAAGGGACAAGATAGTCAGTCACGGTGGCGCAGCGGTAGAGTTGCTGCCTTACAGAAAATGCCGCGCCTTAGACCTGGGTGCTGTCTGTACGGAGTTTGTACGTTCTCCCTGTGACCTGCATGGGTTTTCTCTGAGATCTTCGGTTTCCTCCCACATTGCAAAGACGCACAGGTTTGTAGGTTAATTGGGTTGGTAAATGTAAAAATTGTCCCTAGTGGGTGTAGGATAGTGTTAATGTGCGGGGATCACTGGTCAGCGGCGGACGGAAGGGCCTTTTTCCGTGCTGTATTTCTAAGCAGACTGCTGGTGAGGCGGCCACTTTGGGCGCCACCCAGTGGTGGGAGATTTACGAGATCCAAGAGCCTGCAGATGCCAGAAACCTGAGCAAAAGTAAAATGGCTGCAGGAACTCAGTGGGTCAGGCAGCATCTGCGGGGGGGAATGAACAGAATATGAATCCCAACATTAAACTTTTTCTATCCATCTCCTCCAACAGATGCTGCCAAATCTTTTGAGTTCCTACAGCAATTTGTGTTTAGCTCAAGATTCCAGCATCTGCAGTTTTTTGTATTTCCAACATTCCTGGTGAATCTTCTCTGCACCCTCCATAGCACCCCTTGTCTGTGACCATGATCTTACCAACGTCTCCTAATATCTTTCCCTTTGATACCTTGCACCTTGTTGCGCCCTGGAGTTTTGCTTTGCGCTGCATCAACTTCTACAGATGCATTGTGGTAAGCATCCTATCCAAATGCCACACCGTTTACTTTGACTCTGCCAAAGACCACAAGGAATTACAAAGAAAGTGTGTAGAAAGCAACTGCAGATGCTGGTTTATATCGAAGATAGACATAAAGTGCTGGAGTAACTCATCAGGTCAGGCTGCACCTCTGGAGAAAAAGGATGGGTGATTTTCTGGTTAGAACCCTTCTTCAGAAGAAAGGCCCTTCTTCAGAAGAAGGGTTCCGACCCAAAAAGTCACCCGTTCTTTTTCTTCAGAGATGCTGCCTGACAATAGACAATAGGTGCAGGAATAGGCCATTTGGCCCTTCGAGCCAACACCGCCATTCACTATGATCATGACATCCGACTGAGTTACTCCAGCACTTTGTGTCTATCTTAGGAATTGCAGAGATGTGGATATGGTCCAATCCATCACACAGACCAGACTCACAACCATTAACTCATTAATGCCCATTTACACCCTGGTCATTCCCTCTTCTCCCCTCTCCCATCAGGCAGACGATACAGAAGCTTGGAGGTGCAAACACCAGATTCAGGAACAGTTTCGTCCCCGCTGTTATCAGGCTACTAAAGGGTCCCCTCATGAGTAATCATCAGTTGCAGTGCAGTGCAGTGTATGAAATGCATCCTAGATGCACTTAGCCACCCTTCACCACCCACATTGCAGGAGCCAAGCATGGAGTATCAGCACGAAATATCAAAATGTAATCAGCAATTTATTTTTCCAAACAGAATCACTATACACATGATTACTTGTCTTTTTATAAAGCAAAGCGTGCTCAGAATAGCTTTGATGACAGTGAAAAAGGAGAGAGAAGCCATAACAATAAACTTTGATTTGAATGGCTTTGAAAATGAGAATTTTTTTTTAATGAAGATCTATATTTGCTGTAGAGCTCATTCAAAATAGAGGTTATAAAAATTCCAGGCCGACTTATTCCATCTGTCACCACCATTGTTATTTTAATTAGACTGGGACCTTATTATGCCAGGACTGTTAGCAGAAATATCCTGGATACTCACGGTGTCTTGACTATTTGCAGCAAGGATGAAAGTGAATCGCACCCAGAGATCACACTTGTTCACGTGATGGGTCAAAACTTGTGGGGGGGATTTATTTTTTTGTAACGAGTTTCTGCATTTCACTGGAATAGTAATCCTTTTGCCAGCAGGAGTTGCTGCTGTTTCTGATATGAGTCGTGCGTGCTACCGTTTATAGATCTTCTCAAATAGCTACAGAAATGGGTGGAGAAATGGCAGATGGAGTTTAATACGAGCAAGTGTGAGATGGTGCACTTTGGGTGATCGAATGTAAGAGGAAAGTATGCACGTAATGGCAAGACACCCATTAGCATTGATGTACAGAGGGATCTTGGGGTCTAATTCCAGAACTCCCTGACAGTGACAACACAAATAGATAGAATGATAAAGAACGCATATGTTATATTTGCCTTCATTAGTTGGGCTATTGAGGACAAGAGTCAGGAAGTCATGATGCAGTTATTCAGGGCTTTGGTTAGGCTGCATTTGGATTATTGTGTGCAGTTCTGGTCACCCCATTAGAGAAAGGATGTGAAGGATTTGGAAAGGGTGCAGAGGTTGCTTACCAGAATGACGCCTGGATTGGAGGGTATTAGCTACAGGGAGAGGTTGGGCAGACTTTGATTGTTTTCTCTGGAACACTGAAGGATGAGGGGAGACCTGAAAGAACTGTATAAAATTATGCGGCATAGATAGGAGTAGACAATCGGAACCTTTTTCCTCGAATAGAAAAGCAAGTACTAGAGGGCATAGCTTTAAGGTGAGAGGAGCAAAGTTTAAAGGAGATGTGAGGGGCAAGTTTTGATGCTGAGAGTGCTGGTGCCTGAAATGTACTGCTGGGGTTGATGGAAACAGATATGATAGTGGCATTTCATAATCTTAATCATAATCATAATTTATTAGTCAAGTATGTTTTGCAACATACGAGGAATTTAATTTGCCATACCAATAAAACGGAAAAGAACACAAAAATACATTTTAACATGAACATCCACCACTGTGACTTCTTCGCATTCCTCACTGTGATGGAAAGCAAAAAAAAAAGTTCAATCTCTCCCTTCTTTGCCAGCAGTCGGGGGCCTCCAACCGTCAATTGACAGGACGATCTTATACCCGTAGCCGGCGGTGGGCCTCCTCATCGGGGCGATCAAGCTCCTGCATCGGGGGGGGGGAATCTCAGCTCCCACATGTCGGGTGATCTACCCCGGGTCAGGGCTAGTGGAACGTTGTGCGGCTTTTGGAGCTTTCCTGATGTCGGTCTCAACCCGAGACTGCAAGCTCCTTGATGTTAAAGTCCACAGGCAAGTCGATCCCAGGCAAGGAATCAGCTCCGATGGTAAGTCCATGCCCCGTGGTGAGGCTCAATGTCAGTCCCAAGCAAGGCCACCAGCTCCACGATGTTAGGCCGCAGAACGACTGGAGATGCAATCTGGAAAATAATTCCATCTCCGGCAAAGGTAAGAGATTGAAAAAAACTTTACACCACCCATAAAACAAACCAGAGAACATTAACAGCAACTTTGTAAAGCACACTAAAAATAACACAAAAAGACGAAAATACAGACAGATTGTAGGCGAAGCTGCCAGCCACGCTTTTGAGACTTTTGTATAGGCATGTGGATATGCAGGGAATGGAGGGGTATGGAATATTGCAAAGATAGATAAGAGATGGTCTTGGCTACATTTACAACACAGATATTATGGATTGAAGGATTGTGCTATGCTGTTCCACGTACATCGTCTGTGAAGGAAGTTCTTCATGACCCAAATGCTCTACCACAATGTTCACACTCTATCCAATGCAACAGCTTGATACTGTGTTGTCAAATCAACATCATTGGCATTGCTCTCAGGTTAGTGTGTGTGTGTGTGTGTGTGTGTGACACCACAGCCCCCCCCCCCCCCCCCCCCCCCCCCCCACAACAACGCGTTGAGGGGACGGGACCCACAGTCTAGTATTTCAGTAAAGATCTTACTATACATAAGCACAATCATGCTTAAGAACAAGAGTGCAGAATAGTAGATTACACTGAGACAGTACACAAGAGTGGCCACATTTCCAGTGGCATTTTGTATGATTCAGGTCCAAACGTTAAAAAGAAAGAGTCTTAACTTGACCGTAGAAACCTATTGTCCAAGTGGCAGTACTGGGTCAGAGTTGCAGGGCCAGGCAATGTTGCCGATGTCCTCCACCACTGCTCCATGCCACAGCAGGCCGCCGCATCCGATCCGTGCGCCCAGCTCCGCATTGCCACAGTAGTACTGTGTATGACTTGTGTTTAGCAATCTCCTTAACCTTTTGGGTTGTGTAATTTTAAGTACCATGACCCTAATACAAAATAACTTAATCCATCTCCTTAACCTTTTGTGTTGTGTACATTTAAATGCCATGACCCTAATACACTGTACTAAATAACTCAATAACATTAAATGTACTCTTCATTTAAAAAAAACACGCTCACTGACATAGGAAATGGACTGGTACTGTATTTATCTAACATAAACATAAAATGCCGAATAACTCAGTGGGTCAGGCAGACTCTCTGGAGAAAAGGAATAAGTGACATTTGTCTGAAGAAGGGTCTCGACCCGAAATGTCACCTATTCCTTTTTCTCCAGAGATGCTTGTTGCCCTGCTGAGTTACTCCAGCATTTTGTGTCTGTGTAAACCAACTTCTGCAGTTCCTTCCTACACTGTATTTATCTATCCAGGTACCCAACATGTACAGCAGATCCCAGAGACACACAAAATATTTATTGATCCTGCAATGAAAAGACATTTACTGATCCATATACTGATCCTCACATTCCAGGAATGAACAGATGCTTACTGAGCACAAAGTGCATTTACTGATCCCAGGAATAACCAAATCATTCATTGATGGAGCAGACTATCTGCTCTGAGTGTCTAAGCAAGAGTATCCATTCCCACTGATAGCAATTAGTGTGGAGGCTCTCAATTCCGTTCAACAAAAATACATTGCCCGTTTTCACAGCCAAAAATTCATTCATTACATCTGTAGATTCCAAAAGTTTGAAACAAATGCATAAAGTAAACAAGGTAAAAAGACACAAAGTGCAGGAGTAACTCAGCAGGTCAGGCAGCATCATTGGAGAACATGGATAGGGGACTTTACAGAAGGGTTCCCAACCCGAAACGTCACCTTTGTTTAGTTCGGAAATACAGCGTGGAAATAGACCCTTCGACCCAGCAAGTCCGCACCAATCAACGATCACCCGTACATTAGTTCTATCCTGCATACTAGGGACAATTTACAGAAGGCAATTAACCTACAAATGTACATGTCTTTGGGATGTGGGAGGAAACCAGAGCACTTGGAGAAACCCACACGGTCACATGGAGAACATGCAAACTCCAGGGTAGAGTTAATATGCAGGGATTTCTGGCCGGTGCGGACTCAGTGGGCCGAAGGGCCTGTTCCCGCCCTGTATCTCTAAACTAAACTAAACTAAACTAAACTAAACTAAACATTGAACTCTGGAAGATGTGTTATGTCAACCTTTTTAATGGCCTCCAACCAACAAGCTAATTTATCCTTCCCATGGGTTTCTCTTGGAGCAGTGTGGTTGCCCATTGAGTACTCAACGTGCACTGCATCTGATTTCCTCATCTGCTGCTTTCTCTGGGACTGAGCGACTGAAGCCGATGGCCCAAGTTGACCTTTGGCACTGGATTAAATTTTGCAACCGTTTCCATGGTGACGGTATCCAGAAAATTAGGTCTTTGAAGGGGCAGGAAGAAACTTAAAACTCTAGGAGCTGCAGTGAGCCATGCAATAGAGGCTTTCTTCAATTGGCAATGACATCTCCCTAATTGAAATAATCTGGTTCTTTGCTTGCGAGAGAACGATTTCTTTTCTAGCCATGATGGGTTTGCTTTTTTTCCAACAAAAAAAAAGCACAGTAACTGATCGCCCTTGCTAAGAAGTAAGGCACACTGTTGCCATGAATTTTAAATCAGCCCCGACATGCAGCCTGCAAGAACCATATCCAAACTGATATATGAGGTGGCTGAGTGCCAAGCCAAGCATTTGAAGACACGAGTCCAATGAACGATGCCCTGGGCAAAACGAACTACCACATGCATACCAGGGTCCAAATAGTGACGGCCTTTAAATCACAGACTACCCAACACCAGCATGGTCGGAGAATGCACAAAGGGTTTACTTTTGAAAGGAGTAGCCCTGACCCTCAAGGTTACATTGCTGTGATTCAGTTAGGAGCCTGTAAATGTGAAATGATAAAGTAACACTTGTCTCTTTAAAACAGAGTTGCCTTTAACCTTTGCAAGTTTACAGGGGTGCTGTGTATGAATTGGAAGTAACTGTGGATGCTGGTTTACCTCGAAGATAGACACAAAATGCTGGAGTAACTCAGCGGGTCAGGCAGCATTGCTGGAGAAGAGGTGATGTTTTGGGTCTCCAGAGATGCCGCCTGACCTGACCTGGAGTTCAGATTGTTGCCTTTCCTTTCCATTGGCACCATCCAAATACGAACACACTTTGGATTTATGCTCTCATTTGTGACCTTCAAATGAATCCAATTTTCCTTGTTGATCTTAAGCAATATCGGTTTTCAAAAGAGCTCAGTAAAACATCTCTGTAAACACTCCCCCGTGCAGATTATTGCCAGTTAATATTATCCCATCATCTTCAGTCTTTAGTAAGAAGGTACTAAAGATGCCCATAGAACAAAGACACAAAGTGCTAGAGTAACTCAGCAGGTCAAGCAGCATCTCTGGAGAACATGGATGCGTGTAGCTTTGAGTCGTCATCAGTCTGAAAATGAGCCCTAATCCGAAACGTCACCTATCCATGTTCTCCTGAGATGCTGCCTGACCCACTGATTTACTCCTGTATGTGTCTTTTTTTTGTAAATCTGCAGTTCCTTGTTTCGACATGTCTCTGGAACTGTTGCACTACAATGCTGAGAACTAAGGGTGGCATGGTGGCGCAGCGGTAGAGTTGCTGCCTTGCAGCACTTGCAGCACAGGAGACCCCGGTTCGATCCTGACTATATGTGCTGTCTGTATGGAGTTGGTACGTTCTCCCCATGACCATACAGGTTTTCTCTGAGATCTTCAGTTTCTTCCCACACTCCAAAGACGTACAGGTTTGTAGGTTAATTGGCTTGGGTTTCATAAATTGCCCCTTGTGTGTGTAGGCGTGTTAATGCTTGGAGATCGGTGGTCGATCGGCCGAAGGGCCTGTTCCCGCGCTGTGTCTCTAAACTAAACTAAACTATTTTCTGCACTCTATATCTTCTCCTTTGCTCTACCTATTGTACTTGAGATGGATTTGATTGCACTTATGTATGGTATATCTGATATGTTTGAATACCATGCAAGACAAGCCTTCATTGTACCTCGGTACATGTGACAATAATAAACCTAAAAACCCCCGAGGAATTTGGGAAAGTGAAATAGAACATGGAACCGTACAGCACAGAAACAGGTCTTTCGACCCACAATGCTTGTGCCGAACATAATGCCAATTTAAACTGATCTGCCTGTATACATCTGCCTGTACACGTTCCATATCCCTTTATTCCCTGCACTTCCCTATGCCTATTTTAAAACCTCTTAAACACCACTATCATATCTGCCTCCAGCATCACCCCTGGCAATGCGTACTAGGCACCCACCGCTTTCTGTAAAAAACTTGCCCGCACATCCCTTCTCCCCTTATCGTTATGCCCTCTAGTATTGGACATTTCCACTTGGAAAAAGTTTCTGACTGTCTACCCTATCTATGCCTCACATAATTTTATACCCTTCTATCAAGCCTCCCCTCAATCTCCGATGTTGCAGAGAAAATAATCCAAGTCGAACCGAGCTCTTCCTGCAGCAGAAAGTGCTCAAATCCAGGCAGCATTCTGAAATGTTGATGCCTTTGTGGTATCAACAGCTGATGATCAATTCTTATCATAAACATTATATTGGGGTGGCACAGTAGCACAGCGTTAGAGTTGCTACCTTACAGCGCCAAAGACCCACATTCAATCCTGACTATGGGTGTTGTCTGTATGGAATTTGTATGTTCTCCCCGTACCCACGTGGGTTTCCTCCAAATGCTCCAGTTTTCTTCCACACTTCAAAGACGTACAGATTTGTAGGTTAATTGGCTTCGGTAAGTTGTAAAGTTGTCCATAGTGAGTAGGTGAGTCCTAGTGTACAGGGTGATTGCTGGTCAGTGTAATCTCAGTGGGCCAAAGGGTCTTTTTCCATGCTGTATCTCTAAAATAAAGTCTAAAGTTAAAAATTTACACTCAGCTATTCACCGCCTTACCCACTGTCCAATAGATCTATCCATGTCAGATATATGTCATTGACAGAATTTATCATCACCTCCCAAGCTCATGCCCTCTACTGGCCAGATGGACAAGGGCAATAAGCACATGGGAGCACCACCACTTCCAAATGAGGTAACTCAAGGACCTTGAATGAGATGCCTCTCCTTCACTAGGTCCAAATCCTGGAACTTCCTTCTCAGCTTCATCAGTACAATGAAGGCAATGGTCCAAGTAGATACCTCATCAAGGATAGACAGGCAAGGACAATACATGTTGGATGCCTTCACCCCCTAATTATTTGACTTCTTTCATTGGAGATGAAAGAGATTGCAGATGCCTGTATATAGAGCAAAGAAAAAGTGCTGGAGGAACTCAACAGGTCGGGCAGCATCTGTAGAGGGAATGGCAAGACAGATCAGTCATCAGATTGGTGAAGAAGGATCCTGACTCAAAATGTCATATGTCCATTTCACTCCAAGATGCTGCCTGACCCAAATCGTTGCTCTGTCTCTGTAGTAGTATTTTTCCAAGATAGTCCACATTTGCCACAACAATCATAGATCACTACAACACAGACAGAGCCTATGCACTCCATTAGGCTAGTGTTGCTTCTTAATAAACCATTTATTTAGAGAATAAATGCATACCTTATTCTGCAATTCAGCCCCGATTTGTCCTGAACAGCAATACTCACAAATAAAATGAAAGGTTGATTTTTAGACAAATTAGTTGTAGGTTTAGGTCTATTATAGTTATGAGTACCGAGGCACAGTGAAAAACTTTGTTTTGCATGCTATTGAATCAAACCAGATAATACTATGCCTAAATCCAATCAACCCAAACTCAAGCACAATAGGTAGAGCAATGGGGAAGATGCAGAATGCAGAATATAGTTTGCAGCATCGTAGAGCATCAGTTCCAGAGACAATATCCAATGTCCGCAATGGGGTAGAGGTTGATCAGACTGTAATGTTGCTTATGGAAGGAACATTCACAAGGCTAATTACAGAGGGGTAGAAGAGACGACATTTATCTAGTTTAGTTTAGTTCGAGGTACAGCGTAGAAACAGGCCCTTCAGCCCACCGAGTCCATGCTGACCAACAATCACCCATTACGCTAACACAGTACTACACACTAGGGACAATTTACAATTCTTATCAAAGCCAATTTACCTACAAACCTGGGAATATGGGAGGAAACGTGATCACCCAGAGAAAACCCACCCGGTCACGGGGAGAAGGTACAAACTCAATACAGACAGCACCCACCCCTAGTCAGGTTCGAACTCGGGTCTCTGGCGCTGTAAGACAGCAACTCTAATGCTGCGCCAACGTGCCGCTCTTAGAGTAATACAGGACCTTCAGCCCAACTCGTTCAACCACATGATCACAAGGAGAGTGTCCAAACTCCACACAGATAGCACCCGAGGTCAGGATCGAACCCAAGTCTCTGGCGCTGTGAGGCAGCGACTCTACCAGCTGTGCCACTGTACTTGATAACTTTATTCTATTCTTGTAACTAACCTTCAACCTGACGAACTGCGCTGTCCTGTAATAGTGTCAGTGAAGTTCGTTGCAGGCAAGCAAATTCAATTATCGGGTTTAGTCCCAAGCACAGTGGAGAAAATCTGCTTAACTCAATTGAATGTGTCATTGAAGCTATGCGCCGTGCCTTTCAGCAGTAATCTGCTTGTAGATTTAATGAATTTGCAACCACCTGGAGTATTTTTGGCTTGTCAGTGAGTTGCTTATCGAAATATCTTTAATCGTAGATCGGTACATGCAGCTTACAGTGGGGCAGAGTATCGAGCAAACATGCTGATAAACTAAACTGAGGCATCAGCTTCCCATTCAACTGAAATCACGTTCATCTTTAGAAAGTTAATTCTGCTTTGAGAAGGGTTCTGATATTAAATCAGCATTCGCACATATTTGGGCTCTGGTGCGCTAATTGATATCCAGGCTAATATTTAACTTGCAGCCAAACAAGGGCGGCACAGTGGCGTAGTGGTAGAAATGCTGGCTTACATCCCCAGAGACCCGGGTTCTATACTGACTCTGGGTGCTACTTGTACAGAGTTTGTACGGTCTCCCGTGACCACATGGATTTTCTCTGGGTGCTCTCATACTTCAAAGTCATACAGGTTTGTAGGTTAATTGGCTTTGGTAGAGATTTATAAATTGTCCCTAGTGTATGTAGGATAGTGCTAGTGTACGGGGATCACCAGTGGGCTGAAGGACCTGTCCGCGTTGTATCTTTTAAAAACTAAAACTAAACCAAACGTATTACGCGAAGGAAAATTAAATGTTCGAGGCACAAGGAACTGCAGGTGCCTGAATCTTGATCCAAACACCAAGTGCTGGAAGAACTTAGCGGATCTTGTGGCAGGTGTGGAGGGAATGGGCGGATGATAGAGAGATGATGGACGCATTGACAAGTTTAGAAAGTTTAGAGATACAGCACGGAAATAGTGTTTTGAGGATGGCACAGTGGCACAGCAGTAGAGCTGCTGCCTTACAGCGCCAGAGGCCAGGGTTCGATCCTGATTACAGGTGCTGTTTGTGGAGTTTGTACGTTCATCCTGTGACCGTGTGGGTTTATTCCGGGTGCTCCGGTATCCTCCCACATCCCAAAGATGTGCAGGTTTGCAGGTTAATTGGCCCTCTGTAAAATACCCCTAGTGTGTGGGAAGTATATATGAAAGTGGGATAACATAGATCTAGTGTGAACGGGTGATTGATGGTCATCATGGACTCGGTGGGCCAAAGGGCCGGTTTCCATGCTGTATCTCAAAACTAAACTAAGTAGGTAACAATTTAGGTCACAGAGGCTCTTTGCTCCAAAACGGTAACAGGTTCCTCTCTGCACAGATGTTGCCTTACAATCATGCCACCCACCAGATACAGGATAAAGGGAATAACGTTCACTAAAAGTCCGATTAAAGATAGTCCGAGTCTCCAATGGGGTAGATGGGAGGGCAGGACTGCTTGTACCGCAGAACATTCTTAGGGAGAACATGCAAACTCTACACACAGATTACGCCAGAGGTCAGGATTGAAGCCAGATTGTTGGACCAGGGAGACAGCTGTGTCACTGTTTCCGTGCTGTATCTTTCAATCGATCAGTTCAACCAAACCACGTGAAACGTTACTTATGTTTGCAATTAAAATGACAACCCTTTTAACTTTGAGAGAGGAAATACAACTCTCCGGGAATGAACACAGCAGATATAATATTGGTTGGTATCGTTTTTAAGTCTTGTAGCATGTAATCACTGTTGCCTGCCTTGTTGCTGTATTGTTTACGGTGGAACCTGATACAGCATCTGAGTGTCTCTGTGAAGTAAGCAGACAGCAGAAATGATGTCCTGATTGTCCAGCAGGTTTTTAAAATTAGAAAAGTACTTTGATATTTGACTGGACTGACTGTCTTCCTGTAACTCAAAGAGGGTCATAAGGTCATAAGGAATAGCAGTACAATTAGGCTATTTGACCCATCAAGTCTACTCTGCCATTCAATAATGGCTGATCTATCTCTCCCTCCTAACCCAATTCTCCTGCCTATCTATCTCTCAAGAATCTATCTACCTCTACATTAAAAATATCCACTGACTTGGCCTCCACAGCCTTCTGTGGCAAAAAATTCCACAGATTCACCACCCTCTGACAAAATAAATTTCTCCTCATCTCCTTCCTAAAGAACATCCTTTAATTCTGAGGCTATGACCTCTCGTCCTAGACTCTCCCAGTAGTGGAAATATCCTCTTCACCTCCACACTATTCAAGTATTTTACTATTCTGTATGTTTCAATGATGCCCCCCCCCCCTCATTCTTCTAAACTCCGGTGAGTACAGGCCCAGTGCTGACAAACGGTCATCATAGGTTAACCTACTCATTCCTGGGGTAGGAAAGAAGAGAGAAAGATACTAAAGATATTGGGCGACACGGTGGTGCTGTGATAGAGTTGCTGCCTTACAGCTCCATAGACTTGTGTTTGATCCTGAATATAGATGCTGTCTGCACATGTCTTGAGTTTGCACATTCTCCTAGTGACTGCGTGGGTTTTCCCCAGGTGCCCCAGTTTCCTCCCACATCCCAATGTAGGATAATTGGCTCCTGTGAATTGTTCCTGGTCTTTAGGATAGAACTAATATATGGGGATTGCTGGCACGGACTTGGTGGGCAGAAGGGCTTGTTTCCAGGCTCTATCTCTAAACTAAACTAAACTAAAAAGAATCAGTAGAAAGTATATAGAGACATTCCCGGACTTACCTAAGGGTCACGTTAGTTTTAGTTTTTGTTTAGTTTATTGTCACATGTACTGAGATATAGTGAAAAGCTTTGGTTGCATGCTAACCAGTCAGAGGGAAGATAATACAAGATTATAATCGAGCCATCCACAGTGTACAGATACATAATAAAGGGAATAACGTGAATAATGTTTCGTGCAAAATAAAGACCAGTAAATTCCAATTAATGATCGTCCGAGGGTCTCCAATGAGGTAGATGGTAGCTCAGGATGTTTCTCTAGTTGGTAGGATGGTTCCATTGCATGATGACAGCTGGGAAGTAACTGTCCCTGCAGTTATGCATTTTCACTCTTCTGTACTTTTTGCCTGTTGGGAGAGGGGAGGAGAGGGAATGAGGGAGAAGGGGATGAGACTCATCCTTGATTATGCTGTTGGCCTTGCTGATGCAGCGTGAAGTGTAGATTAAGTCAATGGAAGCGACGTTGGTTTGTAACCTCCATCTCAACACCACAAAAACGAAGGAGATAGTTGTGGATTTCAGGAGGGGGAGGAGGAGGACTCAACCAACACCAATCACCATCAGGGGCACTGAGGTGGAGGTAGTCGCCAACCACAGGTACCTTGGTGTGCAGCTTGACAGTGAGCTGGACTGGAAGAGTCATATGGAGGCGGTGTACAGGAAGGGACAAAGTGGACTATTTTTTAAGGAGGCTAAGGTCATTCAACATCTGCCAACCCCTACTGTGCAGTGTCTACCATTCAGTGGTGGCCAGTGCTCTGTTTTTTGCTGTGGCCTGTTGGGGAGAAGGCGCCCGCATGGCGGACAAAAACAGACTGGACAAGCTGATCAGGAAGGCCGGCTCAGTGGTCGGGGCTGAGCAACTAACGGTCCAGCAGGTGGCAGAGGCCAGAACTCTGAACAAACTAGGTTCAATAATGACCAACCCCACTCACCCACTCCACGCCCTGAAGGTGATCAAGAGCAGCATCTTCAGTCAGAGACTGATTGCACCAATGTGCAAAACTGAGAGATATAGGAAGTCTTGTATACCAGCTGCTATAAGGTTTTATAATGCACAAAAATAATTTTGGATTTTTTTAGTATTCATTCATTGTATTTTAACTTATTAAGTATTGAAGCTATCTGTGGAAATGTGTGGTGTTATGTCTGTCTTGAAGCTGTTGTGGCACTGTAATTTCCTGCAAAGGATTATTAAAGGTTATTCAATTCAATTCAATTTGTGTGATGGTCTGGGCTGCATCCACAACTCTCTGCGATTTCTTGCGGCCTTGAGCGGAGATGTTTCCAAACCATTCTGAGGTGCATCCCGATAAAATGTTTTCTATGGCGAATCTGTCGAGGTTGGTTTCTGGATAGGCTGGGCTTGCTTTCCTCAGAGCGGAGGAAGCCAAATGGGACACTGATTTAGATGTGGAAGAGTACGAGTGGCAGGGGCAGAGTAGATAGCAGG
The DNA here is from genome assembly GCF_028641065.1 of Leucoraja erinaceus. Taxonomy (NCBI): domain Eukaryota; kingdom Metazoa; phylum Chordata; class Chondrichthyes; order Rajiformes; family Rajidae; genus Leucoraja; species Leucoraja erinaceus. Next base: position 41,910,429 of record NC_073388.1, read on the forward strand.
AAGTCATGCCTGTTACAGAGGTGTTAATAACCGCAGGATGTACAGTCAGGTGCAGAGGGCAGGGAGCCTTAGAGGGGACGTGAGAAGTAACTTTTTCACCCAAAGGTTGGTTGGAATCAGGACACTCCACAGATGTCGGTGGAGGAAATTGACATTCTCACTACATTTAAGACATTTCTGGTTGAGAGCTTGAATTGTCAGGAGGCTGATAGTAATTGAGATTAATTTAGATGAGCAATTGATGGTTAGCATTGACATGGTGGGCCGAAGGGCCTGTCTCTATGTTGGTTTGTTTTGGATTATTTATTTTCACATGGACAGTGATACAGTGCAAAGCTTATTTCCAGCAAAATCATACTATACATATTTAGTTAGTTAAGAAAACAGGCCCTTTGGCCCAAAGAGTCCATGCTGACCAGCGATCACCCAGGCACTAATTTGATCCTACACAATATGGACAATTTACAGAAGCCAATTAACCTACAAAGCTGGTCATTGGAATGAGGGAGGAAACTGGAACACCTAGACTCTAGGTCCTAGAGAAACCCCATGTGGTCACCAGGAGAACGTGCAAACTACGTACTGACAGCAGTGACAGCACCCATAGTCAGGATTGAAACTGGATTTCTGACGCTGTAAGGCTGCAATAGATGTACAATAAATCCTCTTATGGAAGAGCGCATAGAGTGTCACCACATTCTGGCACCAGCTTCTAACTTTCAAGTCTCTGAAGAATCCAATCTTGGACCAGGGAGAGATATCATTCCTTATTTTCTCTCTTTAAGGCCCGGTGTCCTGCTGACATTGGGTCGGTGAAGTAGGGGTCGGCCTGGGGCAGAGCGATGCCATCGGCTCCTTCCACCGCCACTCCGTGCTGCTGCCGCAGGCTGCGTTTGATCCGCACGCTCGCCCAGCTCCTGATTGGTGTTAGAAACAGTGCATGATAGTCTGCAGGAACAAGGTGGGCCGAAAGGCCTGTTTCCGTGCTGCCTAACCCATTGATTGATATCACTGTTGTATGAATCGCTGACTGCAAATGCATGCCTTCTCTTCATCTCACCTTCACCTGGCGGGAGTGAACTCTGGTGCTGAATCCTTTAGTGAATTTATTATTGACGACCTTATGTCTGTGTCCTCTGGGCATCCTGCGTGTGAAAGTCAGAAACCCCTGCCCTATCAAGACTTTCTGCATCTCAAGGACTCTCCAACGCATTACCCCTCACTCTTTGCTTCTCCGGCGAGACAAAGACATTGGCATGGATCAAACTCGATTTATTTAGTCTCCGTGGGGAGATGAGATAACGCAAATCAAGTTTCTATAAAGATAAGAGCTCAGCATTTTTTTTGACATTTAAGGTAACGATGTGAAAATTCAAGGGATAAATTTAGTGTTGCATTTTGCAAAATTCAATCTTAATCAGTGCATATCACTGCTGATATTCCCAAGTCTATCAACAAGGTGAATAATTGTGTTCTGCTGAATATTTAATCTCGTATTTAGCCATCATTAATCAGACAACCAATTTATTCCTAACTCAGAGAGAAATTTTGGGATTAAGTCTTGACAGAAAAATATCCAATGAATTTTTTTCCCCGAGTATCTAGTGACTCATTCCTCAAACAATGAATAGACATCACCGTACAATAAACTGTCACAAATGTTTTGGGAATGGATGAGAAAGTGACTTTCACTGCAATGCTGAAAGCTATATTCTGCACTCTGTATCTTCCCCTTTGCTCCATCTATTGTACTTGAGTTTGGCTTGGTTATATTCATATACGGTATATCTGATCTGTTTGGACAGCATGCAAAACAAAGCTGTTCACTGTACCTCGGTACACATGACAATAATAAGCCTAAACCTAAATTTAAATAATAACATAAAATGAATGTGAGTGGGTGATCAACAGTTGGCATGGATTCAGTGGGCCGAAGGACCTGTTTCTGGTCCTTCAGCCCATCGAGTCCACGCTGTATCTCTAAACTAAACCATTAGATTGAGGTAGTAGTGCATATTCCTGCAAATATTAGCTTAGTGTAGTTTAGAGATAAGTATGGAAACAGGCCGTTCAGCCCATCGAGTCCACACTGACCGTCGATCATCCGTTTATACTAGTTCTACGTTTTACCACTTTCTCACCAACTCCCTACACACCAGGGGTAATTTACAGAGACCAATTAATCTACAAACCTGCGTGTCTCTGGGATGTGGGAGGAAACCAGAGTACTTGGAGGATTCATGGAGACCCTACTTTCAAAGGGCAAAATGTTTCTAAAAGGGTATTACTTTTTCCACCAATGTTTGAGAGGTAGGACAAGGTTTTATCCAATTTGTTACATAGCGCGAAGTTCATCTAATCTTGTTCAGTTGGTATTGCTGTCACCATGTTAGAGGTTATGACACAATGACCTAAGCACAAAATCTAGCTGTGCATATCAGTGTAAGATGTATCCACTAGTGGGAGAGTTTATGGTATAGCCACAGAATAAAAGAACAAACCTTTAGAAAGGATATGAGGGGGAATTTCTTTAGTCAGAGGGTGGTGAATCTGTGGAATTAATTGCCACAGACAGCAGTGGAGGCCAAGTCATTGGGTATTTTTAAAGTGGAGATTGACAGACTCTTCATTAGTACAGGTTCTAAGGTTACAGGGAGAAGACAGGAGAATGAGGTTGAGACGGAAATATGGATCACTGAGTAGACTCAATGGGCTGATGGCCTAATTCTGCTCCTATAATTTATGAACTTATGAAGCATAGAGAGACTGAAGTGCAACATGGTTCATGGAGGTACATATAGAGGTACCTGGTGCACACAAGCACAAGCAAACAGGGCCAAGAAAAGGCAACTTGGCCCCTCAAGCCTGCCTTGCTAGTCAAGTCAAGATAGTTTATTGTCATGTGTCCCAGATAGGACAATGACCCCATGCTACATCTCCTCGTTAGACTTCAGAAATACAGCGTTGAAACAGGCCCCTCGGCCTATCGAGTCCATGCCGACCAGCAATCTCCCCGTTAACTAGCACTATCCTACACACTAGCAGTAATTTAGTGGTAAGAAAGCACCCGGAGAAAACCCACACAGTCCCAGTGAGAGTGTATAAACTCTGTACAGACAGCACCCATAGTCTGGATTGAACTGGGATCTCTGGATCTGTAGGTGACAGGTCTACCGCTGCTCCAACGCGCCGCCCCTAACTCTTCTTCCGCGCCAATTCCCCAAAACCCTCAATTCCCTGACCTTCCAAAAATTTACTTTCAGACTTATTGTGACTGTAAACAATCCCAGTAAAGTACGAAGATCAGAAATACTTCAGAGCTTGCCTCTATGCAACTAATCCATCGGCAGAGGTTCCTACGAAAGACTTGGATGTGTTTGACAAATGATAAAAAAAAGTAATGTGACGTAGGACATAGAATAAAGAACAGGACAGCACAGGAACATGCCCTTTAGCCCGCAGGAACATGCCCTTTAGCCCACAGGAACATGCCCTGTGGTGAACATGATGTTAAGCTAAACTAATCTTCTCTGTCTGAACATGATCCATATCCGGCCTTTCCCCGCATATCCTTGTGCCTATCCAGAAACCTCTTAAATGCCCTTATTGTTTCTGCCTCCACCACTTCAATGATACTTTGTTGTCACAGTCAAGTTCAAGTGTTCAAATGTTCAAGTGAGTTTATTGTCATGTGTCCCTGATTGGACAATGACATTCTTGCTTTGCTTCAGCACACAGAACATAGTAGGCATTTACTACAAAACAGATCAGTGTGTCCATATACCATAATATAAATATATACACGCATGAATAAATAATGCACCAAGGTACTGTGAAAATCTTTGCTTTTGCATACAATAAAACAAAGTACGCTAAGAGTTGCCATGTATCTGGTGTCGACAATGTTACTAAAGTAATCATTAGAATCCTGATGGTCGCCCTTTGTTCTCAGCCTCCCCCCCCCCCCCCCCACCCACCCCCCCCCCCCCCCCCTCCCCCCCCCCCCCCCACCCCCCCCCCCCCCCCCCCCCCCCCCCCCCACTCCCCCCCCCCCCCCCCCCCCCCCCCCCCCCGATGGGTCTTTGTTTGTCCCTTGCAGACCCCTCACCACCGCTAACAGTGCATACCCGGCACTGTCCACCCTCTGTGTTAAACAACTTGCCCCGCACATCTGTTTTAAACTTTGCCCCTCTCACCTTAAAGCTATGCCCTCTAGTCTTTGGCATTTCAAGGAAAACAAGGTTCTGACTGTCTACCCTATCTATGCCTCCAGAGAAAACACTCCTTTTGGGATTTAAGTGATAAAGATAAAACATAAGCAGTCACATCAGTCATATCAAGTAATAAATTGACTTAATTCCTGGCTGGCTAAAATTCACAGCTAATCTCAGATTATATTCAACAACGTTGAAAGATACATTAAATAAAATGAAGAGTAGTTACATGAACTGGAGGAAGAGGCATGTTTTTAGTTTGTATTGTAGGTAATTACAGTGGATGCAATGCTTAGAGTTTTTTTATACAGAAGATTTTCATGATAAATTCCTAAGCCTCTGTAATTGTTATTATAAGAGTGGAAAATAGTAATCTGGGTATTTCTACATTTCAAACAATGTTATCTATCTTTCTGTGCACACCGACAATTTGCTTCAGATGGTAGCCGTGGAAATGGGGAGCATGTTTAGGTGCAGCCATAGAACTGGCCGAGCTCCCATGGGAACGTGTATAAGACTCCCCTCCTTTAAATGGGTGTAAAGGAGGAGATTAGATGAATTGGAACATGGGCCATCGATGTATCGAGTCATGCTGCATGGAAACAGGCCCTCCAGCCCAACCTGCATACCCTGACCAAGAGGCTGGTCTAAGCTAGTTCCACCTACCTGTAATTGACACAAAGTGCTGGAGTAACTCAGAGGGGTCAGGCAGCAACTCTGGAGAACGTGGGTAGGTGAAGGCTTGGGTGGGAATCCTTCTTCAGACTGAAAGATGGAAAGGTCAGAACTGAGGGTGAGCAGTGCGAGAGGGTGTTGCTGAACACTGTCGGAGAGAAGAGGAGAACTTCTTCAAAGTAGGCCTACCTTGAAGAGCTTTTGCAGTGGAGCTGACAAAATGTGTAGTGAGGAACTGCAGATGCTGGTTAATGTTGGATAGACGCAAAATGCTGGAGTAACTCAACTTTGAAGAAGTTCTCCTCTTCTCTCCGAGGGGAGTTCTGCAACACCCTCGCTCATTCTCCCCCTCTGTTCTGGTCTTCTCTATCTTTCAGACTGAGGAAGGGTTCCGACCCAAAACGTCATTTCTCTCATTTGCCTGTGTTTGGCCCTTGTCCCTCGCTGAAGCAAGGCAACCCTTAATATACTGATCCGAGAGCTGGATCTGCTATTATTCATTACATTCGCTCCACTCTTAGATCTTTATTTCAATAGATCTGTACACTGTGGACGTCTTGATTGTAATCACATATCGTCTTTTTGCTGGCTGGATAGCCGGCAATAAAAAGATTTTCACCACACCTCGATACACGTGACATTATTAAACTAAACATAACTAAACGCAGAAACAGGTCCTTTGGCCCAACAAGTCAGTGCCGACCAGCACCCCGTACATTAGCACTATCCTACACACTACAGAGAATTTACAGAAGCCAATTAACCTACAAACCTGCACGTCTTTGGATTGTGGGAGGATATTGGAGCACCTGGAGAAAACCCACAGTGAGAATGTACAAACTCCTTCCGGATAGCATCCGTAGTCAGGATCGTACCCGGGTCTCTGGCACTGTGAGGCAGCAGCTCTGCCACTGTGCCATCGTATCGCCCCACTGGCCATAGCTTCAATATGGTTGGTCCTGGTCAAATTATTGGTGATATTTACACCCAGAAATGTCAAGCTCTCAATCATCTCAGCATCTAATCCGAGTTTATACACCCGGCTATAGATGAGTTTGGTTTTCTCCACTCTCCAAGTGCCTCTGTCCAGCTTTCTGTCGCTCAAGGGAGCAGGGTGCTGAAAGGCTCCTGAGAGGTGGACTGATGCTCATCTCCCAGAGAGTTGCCAACCCACCTGCTCTCAGCTGCCTTGGAGAAGCTACCATGTTGGAAAGGAAGGACCTGCATGGCATTGTGCCACAGCATGTTGGCACCCTCTCCCTACACTCCCGCCTTGACTTCCTCATCATTATTTCTCTAGTATTTGCATCTGAGGACTTGCTTCACTGCCAAAGAACACAATACCATCACTGTCAAGGAAAAACATGGGGTAAACATTTGCTCATGACTCAATATCAGTCGACAACACCATTCATAGTGTGTGACGGCTCTGGGCCTGTGCTCGCTGGATTTTGGAAGGATAAAAGGAGACCTTACGAATAGTGATAGACCCGGATAGAGTGGATGCGGAGAAGATGTTCCCACTAATGGGAGAGTCTAAGACCAGAAGCCATACCTCTGAATAAAAGAACATACTTTTAGAAGGGAGATAAGGAGGAATTTCTTTAGTCAGAAGGTGGTGAATCTGTGGAATTCAATGGCACATGCGGCTGTGGAGGCCAAGTCAATGGGAGTTTTTAAGGTGAAGATTGGCAGATACTTAATGCCACTGTCCCACTTAGGAAACCTGAACGGAAACCTCTGGAGACTTTGCACCCCACCCAAGGTTTCCGTGCGGTTCCCGGAGGTTGCAGGTGGTTGCCGGAGGTTGCAGGTAGTGGAAGCAGGTAGGGAGACTGACAAAAACCTCTGGGAACCTCCAGCACTTTGTGTCTTTTTTGTAAACCAGCATCCGCAGTACCTTATGCATCCATGTTCTCCAGAGATGCTGCCTGACCCTCAGTGTTACTCCTGCATGTTGTGCCTTTTTTTTGTAAACCAGCATGTGCAGTTCCTTGTATCTCGACCCTGCTCCTTTCCCCTCTTCCGTACACTCATGGAAAGTCATAGTCACACAGCATGGAAACAACCCCTTCACCCCAATTTGCCCACGCCGACCAACATGTCCTATCTACACTGGTCCACCTACCTACATTTGGCCCATATCCCTCTAAACGTGTCCTATCCATGTACCTTGTCTAATTGTTTCTTGAACATTGTGATAGTACCTGCCTCAACTACCTCCTCCGGCAGCTCGTTCCATACACCCACTACCTTTTGTGTGAAAAAGTTACCCCTCAGGTTCCTATTAAATCTTTCCCCCCTCACCTGAAACCTACGTCATCTCAAACCTATGTGGAGGCCTGAGGTCGAATTGTGCCCTCTCGACAACTCCACCTCCCCCAAGGTGTTGCCTTGCAATTCCCAAGAGTCTACAAAGTCTCCCGTTAATTTGTCCATTTCTCCCTCCCCTTCATCCTTGTTAATAAAAGAATTGCCTGCTCATTTGAACAGAAGATGAATAATGTACCGTATGACATTTGAGAAGTAAATTGCTCCGACAAAATTGGGACCTTCTGCATTTCATTTTCCCACAGCCCTGGTGAGGAATTAACACAAAGCAGGAATCCTTAAAAAAAAACAGGTGTGCGATGCTTTTTATTGAAACCTTATGACTGACAGTCAAGATTAGCAGCTCTATGTGAACTATTCACTGGTTAAGCAAGAAGCAATCAAGGACTGGGCTTTGGGTATATTTAATATCCCACTTTTGGGAAAGGAAACTGTTTGCAGACACTGCTGTAGGGCTATTTTTTTCCCCTGCCTTAATAGAGGGTGAGTTTTTTCTTTCCCCCTCAGGCCTGTGGGGCCAAGGCACTTTTAACTTGAGAAGATCTTTGCGGGGGGATCTTTACACTCACAGGGGCTGGGCTCACATTCTTGGCTGGCTGATTGAAACGGGAGCAGGGCAATTGTGGAGCTGCCTAACTCAAGGCACCTTAACTGGCCTCATGCAAAAGCACACAACAGCCGTCTCCAGCAGAGGACAGACAGTTAAAAATATACTAGAGCAGAAAGAGCTGGAGTGACTCATTGGGTCAAGGCAGCATCTCTGGAGGGCATTGATAGGCGACGTTTCAGGTCAGGACCCTTCTTCAGTAACACCCGGAGTAGACCCAGTCTACGGTTAAAAAGGCATATTGGAGATACGGTGTGGAAGAAAGACCTTCAGCCCACCGAGTCCACACCGACCAACAATCACCCTACACAATAGCGACAACTTACATTTTACAGAAGCCAATTAACCTCCAAATCTGCACGCCTTTGGAACATGGGAGAAAACCGGAGCACCGAGGGAAAACCCACACAGTCACGGGGAGAACGTATAAACTCCGTACAGACAGTACCCGTAGTCAGGATCGAACCTTGTTCTCTGGCGCTGTAATGCAGCGACTCTACCATTGAACCACCGTACCGCCCTATATTTGGCCCCAAAGGATGATGAGTTTAAAAAAACACCAGTGAAAATAATGACAGATTAGCAGGCCAAGTAATTCTGCCCCTCATGACTGAACACGTAGAATCTTTACATTGTTGAGTTGACACTGCATTACTTAGACATGACCTCTGCAAGCGGAGAGAGTAGAACTAATTCTCCATGTAAATAGGCTGGGATCAGAACACCCCTGGGTGGTTCCAAGTGGTTGCATTATAACCGCTGTGTTAAAATTGGCAGGATCCACAGAGAAAAAGACACCTCCTTATTGCCATTCAAAGCCATCGCTAATTTTCCTCGCACAACCCTCCTCCTTTATCTCTTGCTTTCTGTTAGGCAGCAGGGTGGGGAGACGTGGGAGGTACAGGTTGCCCCTTGACTCTGAGTTTGTAACCAGACATTACCAATGAAAGGATGTGCAGGTGGGAGATATAACGCGGCCCTTAATACAATGCTTTACTTCAATGCGTGAACCATCCCCGTCGATTGTTAGCTCACTCTAATCCCAGTTAATGAGTTGATGGGGAACAGGGAGGGAAAGGACAGATAGAAGCTAGCAGGCTCTGTCTTCTATGCTGTGATTTAGAACCATCCTCTCGACAACTAGAGAGCGGTCCTGACCTCCCATGTACCTCATTGGAGACCCTCAAACTACAGTGTATCTTTAATTTGACTTTGTGTATGAAGGAACTGCAGATGCTGGTTTAAACCAAAGATAGACACAACATGCTAGAGTAACTCAGCGGAACAGGCAGAATCTCTGGAAAGAAGGAATGGGTGATAATTCGGATCGAGACCCTTCTACAGTCTGAAGAAGGCTCTCGACTCGAAATGCCACCCATTCCTTCTCTCCGGAGATGCTGCCTGTCCCTCTGAGTTACTCCAGCATTTTGTGTCTGTCTTTAAATGGACTTTACTGCACTAAACGTGATACCCTATCGTATTTCTGTACATTGTGGATGGCTTGATTGTAATCATTTATAGTCTTTCTGTTGACTGGAAAGCATGCAACAAAAAACGTCTTGCTGTACTTAGATACACGTAATAATAATAATAAATTAATAAAATGAGAAATGAAACTTCATTGACAAAAATATTGGGTCATCCTGGTTGATATGGGCAAGTTTGGCTGAAGAGCCTGTTTCCGTGCCATTTGACTATGACGGTTACTAGAGAATTGCTATTAAATTTCAAGAGAGTCAAGAGTGTTTTATTATCATAAAGCCTTAAACGGAACAATTAAATTCTTACATGCAGCAGCACACCAGTCATGTAAACATACTGTCGTTCTCTGTAAAACCCATAATAAACTACAAAATAAGAGGTTTTGTATATATTAAAAAAAAACAAATGAATAGACAATAATAGTGCGGTCAAAAATAATGTTCCGAAGTCTATATAGTTTGGAGCCTATTTCGAGGTTGCAGTTATATTGTTTGGAAGGGAGCAGCTTTTGTTAAGTTTAGTTTACAGATACAGCGCGGATACAGGCCCTTCGACCCATCGAGTCGATGCTGACCAGCAATTACCCCATACACTAGGTCTATCCTACACTTTAGGGACAATTTACAGATGCCAATTAGCCTACAAACCTGCACGTCTTTGGAATGTGGGAGACAAGCGGAACACCCGGAGAAATCCCACACAACCACAGGGAGAGCGTGCACACTCCGTGCAGGCAGCACCCATAGTCAGGATCGAACCCGTGTCCCTAGGCCCTGTACGTCAGCAACTCTACTGCTGTGACACTGCACCACTTTGTCTCTTACATAATTTTCTGTACAAATAGATTAAAGAAAAATGCCTAGAATTTGAAAAAAGAGAGAAAAAAAATGAAAGCCTGTGTTCTGAAGTGCAGTCACTTCAGTTGAATTATCTTAACTGCAATTTCCTGCTAATTGTTTCACAAGTGGCACTTCAGCCACAATCCTTCCTTATGTCATTGATCTAAAATTCCGACATCTTAATCTGATCTAGTTTCTATGCAGCGTAAAGCCTGCAGCAGCATGTAGATTAGAAACAAGTAACTGCTTATAGATAGACACAAAAAGCTGGACTAACTCAGCAGGACAGGCAGCATCTCTGGAGAAAAGGAATGGGTGACGTTTCAGGTCGAGACCCAAAGAAGGGTCACCCATTCCTTCTCTCCAGAGATGCTGCTTGTCCCGCTGAGTTACTCCAGCTTTTTGTGTCCATTTTTGGTTTAAACCAGCATCTGCAATTTCTTCTTCCACAAGTATCTGCTTCCTCCCTCTAAGAGGGATAAGGGCCAAACGTGGGCAGGTGGCACTATTGCAGATGGGGCATCTTGGTCAGCATGGGCAAGTTGGGCAGCGGGACATGTTTCCTTGCTTTATGCCTATGACTTTAAGACTCTTTTTACCAGAGCACCAATATTAAGTTTCAAGAGAGTCAAGAATCAAGGGTCTAAAAAAGGGTTCCAATCTGAAATGTCACCCATCCTTTTTCTGTAGAGGAACTACCAATAAAAGACACAAACTCAGTGGGTCAGGCAGCATCTCTGGAGAACATGGATAGGTGATGTTTTGGGACTTTTTTATTGTGTTGCAACTGCGATTCGGAACCAAAAAGTCACCTATCAATGCTCTCCAGATACGCATCCTAACCCGCTGAGTTACTCCAGAAGTTTGCGTCTTTTTCTGCACAAGGATTTGATTTGTTTACAAACAAATTCACACTAACACGCCTTGTGTCATATTCATCGACAGATTTATCATGGAATAGGTGCAACATATTTCCTATATTTAAATTACAAGTAATTTGTGTAAACCACAAAGGCCTGGAGTAATTCAAAGGATCAAGCAGCATCTACAGAGATATTGGACTGGAGACATTTCTGGTCAAGTTCCTGTTTTCACTCAAAATAATTTGTGTCTTCGGCTCAGAAGCCAGATAAGACAGCAAATGACAGAGAGACACAGGAGACTACAGATGCTAGAATTTTGAGCAAACCACAAACTGCTGGAGGAACTCGATGGGCCAGGCAGTGTCCAGAGAGGGAATGAACAGGCAACGTTTTAGGTTGGGACCCTTCTGCAGACTGATAGAGCAGTGGGGAGAAAGCAGGAAAAGCCTTCTTCACGTCTATTCTAAATTTACACTCCGTCAAGATGAAGAAGGATTCCAACCCGATACGTCATCTGTCATTTCCTCCACAGAAGCTATCTGACCTGCTGAGTTCCTCCAGCACATTGTGTTTTGCTCAAGATTTCAGCATCTACCTTGAGCCTCCTGTTTTCATGCGTTCTCCTGCACTTACTTGGCTCTGGATTGTTTTAGGATCAATGGAGACCGTATTTTCATTTAGGCAGCTCAGTGGCACAACAGGTGCCTCATAGCGCCAGAGACCCGGGTTTGATCCTGACCTTGGGGACTGCTGTGTGGTGTTTGCATGCTCTTCCAATGACTGTGTGGGTTTCCTCCGTGTGCTCCAGTTTCTTCGCACATCCCAAAGTTGTGCGGGTACACAACAATGCTGAAGAAACTCAGCGGGTGCAGCAGCATCTATGGAGCGAAGGAAATAGGCAACATTTCGGGCCGAAACCCTTCTTCAGACCGGGTTGTTACGTTAATTTCGTTCAGACCGAAATTTCGTTCAGACCGAAAGGTCTGAATGACAAATAAAGGATTCAATTCAATTCAATTCAATTAATTGCCTTCTGTAAATTGCCCCGAGTGTGGATGCAAAAGCGAGATAACATAGAACTAGTGTGAACGGGTGTTCGATGGGTAGGTAGCATGGACTCGGTGGGCCAAAGGGCCTGTTTCCATACTGAATCTCTAAACTAAGCAAAACACTTGCTCAGCTTTCCTGCATTCCTGGTTTTCATATCAAATTTCTTTTAAACATATGTATGAACAGCATGATATTAGCTTGAAGGGTATCAGTTAGCAAGATAAATGTTTGACGGACTTTGAGAAAGGGAGTTGCAGATTCTCACGATCCTTTATGTGAAGGAGAGAGAAAGACACACATTGATTTAAGCTTGAGTGACTTTCCAGAAGTTCCCCATGTCTGAGGAAGTTATTCTCTCTCTATATATACTCTATCACATTCTTTGATCATTATACACCTATTAATTCCACTCATTTAATCTTTCTTGCTCTCAAATTTTCCCACTGACTCATCTTCCGAGTTACTGCTATTTTGGATCATGATGTCCAGCACACTGGATCATGTTGGTGTGAACTACTTTGGGTTGATTGAGCCATACCAACTCATTCAGATTCCACTGAATTAAATCAAGTGCAGCGTCCAATTGGCAATAAATGACGTGTCCACGTCTGCACGTTGGGTCATGTCTGGCTTACAGTCCTCCGATCTCAGCTGCGGTAACCAAGGAACAAAAATTAAAAGTAGAAACAAAGAACTGCAGATACTGGTTTACCCAAAAAAAAGACACAAAGTGCTGGAGTAACTCAGTGGGTCAGGCAGTATCACTAAGAATATGGATAGGTGACGTTTCAGGTTGGGAACTTTCTTCAGAATGATTATAGGGAGGGCAGAATGCTAGGAGAGACAGGACAAGGCATGGCAGGTAATAAGTGAACACAGGTGAGGGAGGAAGGTTATGATAGGCAGATGGTTGTACAGGTCCTTGTTTAGAAAGGTGTTAAAAGTTATGGGGAGAAAGCAGGAGAATGGGGTTGAGAGGGAAAGAGAGATCAGCCATGATTGAATTGCAGAATGGCCTAACTCTGCTCCTTTGACATGAACTAATGACAAAGGCCAGAGATGGAAAAACAAGGCGTGAGACAAAAGGATTGTTGTGAATTGTAAAGCCAGAGGAAGGAATGTAGGTGGAAGGGGAGGGGGTGGAGAAATCAGTAGTAAAGTCCAGGTGGAGCACAATGGAGGGTGGAAGAAACAGGATGGGAAGGAGAAAGGGGAGGGGAAAGGGGAGGGGAAAGGTGAGGGGGAGGCGAAAGGGGAGGAGAGTGTAGAAAGGGGAGGGGGAGGGGCGGGGTTATTAGAGGTCACCTAAAATTGGAGAATTCAATGTTCATATCGCTGAGTTGTAAGCTACCCAAGTGGAATATGAGGTGTTGTTCGTCGAGTTTGCGTGTGGCTTCACACTGATAGTGGAGGAGGCCCAGGACAGAAAGGTCAGTGGGAATGGGAAGGGGAGTTAAAATGGTTACTAACTGGGAGATCTGGTAGTCCTTGGCGGGCCGAGCACAAGTGTTCGGTGTAACAGTCGCCAAGTCTATGCTCGGTATCGCCAATGTACAGGATTTAATGTAATTAACTGAGGAAAAGGAAGGGAAGGTGAAGATAAGATATTTTTCATGTTTGCTTGCTCTCTGCCTGAATGGTGTTGGATGTGGACACGATGGTAGCCTTCAGAAGGGAATTGACTAAATGTTTGAGGGGGGCATAACAACATATTGCTGGGGATACAACGGTTGGAGTAGAACTACTGGGGGAGTTTCTTCAATGAGTCAACAGAGATACATTGGTGAGAATATAGAATAGAACAGCACAAGAAAAGGCCCTTCGGCCCACAACGTCCATGCTGAACATAATGGATTGATTCCATGCTGCATCATTTTATGGGGTGATGGAATTGTTGACAATAAAGAAGGGTTTAGATTGGACCTGTAGCCCATGGAACTTGAAATAAATATTCCAAGGAGGATGCTTGAGAGGACCCTTCCCCTGATGGGAGTGTCTAGAACTGGGGTCACCATTTCATAAATTTCTTCTCATGGGATGGTAAATCTTTGGAGCCCTCTACCCCAGAGCCCAGTGATGATGGACTCGCATGCACACAAAGTTTGACAGACCATGGAATCAAGGGGGAGAGAGAATGTACGGAGCAAGGAAATGATGTTGAGGCCAAGATTAGATCAGGCATGATCTTATCGAACAGTGTAGCAGGCACAAGGGGGCACAGTGACACAGACGTAGTTGCTGCCCTACAGTGGCAGAGACACAAGTTTGATTCTGACCACAGATACTGTCTGTACAGTATTGTCCCTCCGGTGTAGGATAGTGCTAGTGTACGGGGTGATCGCTTGTTGGCACGGACTTGGTGGGCCGAAGGGTCTGTTCCAACACTGTATCTCTAAAGCCTAACAGTTTAAAGGGGCTAATGGGTCCACATGCTTCTGTCTTGTATTGTTATGATTATAACATCTCGCAGCCATCTAAGGGACAATTTTAACATACAATTACTTCTTTTATTTTGTAGGATGCTGGAAGATGACTTGAAGCTTAGCAGTGACGAGGAAGAGAGTGAACAGGTAAACAAAAGCACAATTGCCTGGTATTATGATGTGGGACAAAAGTACCTCAACGGCATATTCAGACACGTATAACATCATCGATAGACGCAAAAAGCTGTAGTAACTCAATGGATGAGGCAGCATCTCTGGAGAAAAGGAATAGGTGATGTTTCAGATCGAGACCATTCTTCAGACTCAAAATCATGAGGGGAATAGTTAATGCAGATGCACTGGGTATTTTACCCAGATTAGGTGAATCAAGATGACAGGTTTAAGGTGTCAGGGGAAAGTTTTAATAGGAGCCTGGGGGTCAACTTTCTCACACAAAGGTGGTGGGTTTATGGAATGAGCTGCTTGAGGAGGTAGTTGAGGCAGGCACTATAACAGTATTTTATATAAATTTGCACAAGTACATGGATAGGAAAGGTTTAAAGGGACATGGGCCAAATGCAGGCAAATGGGAGTAACTCTGATGGGGCATCTTGGTCAGCATGGATGAGTTGGGCTGAAGGGCCTGTTTCATTGCTGCATGACCATGACTCTAATAAAAATATGATACTAAGCTATAAAAGAAAATGGCTGACAGGCACAGAATGGTACAGCTGGTAGAGCTGCTACCTCACAGCGTCAGAGACCCGCGTTAGATTCTGAAATTGGGTACTGTCTGTGCGGAGTTTGCACGTTCTCTCTGTGACCAAATGGGTTTCCTCTGGGTGCTCCTGTTTGCTCCCACAACCCAAAGATGTGCAGGTTTGTAAGTTAATTGGCCCTCAGTAAATTGCCCCCTGATGTGTCGAGAGTAGATGAAAAATGGGATAATATGGAACTCATGCGAACGGGTGGCTGTTGGACAGCGTAGACCTGGCAGGCTGAAGGGCCTGTTTCCATGTTGTATCTTTCAATTCAAATATAAAAAGGTGAGCTAGAGAGGTAGAATGATTTTGGGAGAGATTTGCAGAGACTTGGGCCCAAATAGCTGAAGATAAATGTACCAATGTTGGAGTGAAGGAATTGGTGATGGACATGAGGTCAAATTTCGTGGAGCGCAGGGGTCTCAGCAACATGTTGCATTGGAGCAGGTTGCAGAGATGATTGGAATCTATCTAATTTATTCATTATATTGCCTGGTTTTCAAACGTTCTGAAGGGGCAGACCAAGAATTGAAAGTGCTATGTAATTGAAAGAAACGACTACCTATAGATTTTTTTTTTTAATGCGGTTCAGATCTGATTGTTCATCAGCTCAAGAGGCTTATAGCTCTTCATGCCAGAGAGGGGAGAGGTGCTTAGAGTCTCTCAACAGGAATCAATAACCAGGGGACGAAGGTTTAAGGTGAGGGGGGAAAGATTTAACAGGAACTTGAGTGTTAACTTTTTTACACAAAGGACGGTGGGTGTATGCAACGGGCTACCGGAGGAGGTAGTTGAGGCAAGTACCATCACAACATTTAAAAAACATTTGAACAGGTACATGGATAAAATAGGTTTACATGGATATGGGTCAAAAGTGGGCAGTTGAGACGTGTAAATGGGGCACATTGGTTGCAATGGAAAGCTGGGCCGAAGGGCTTGTTTCAACAGTGAATGAATAGGTATTAAATTAACTAAATACTTTTTTTGAAGATATAGAGTTGTACAACACAGAAACAGGTCCGTCGACCCACTGCAGATGCTGGTATATACTGAGGATAGACACAAACTTTTGGAGTAACTCAGCGGGTCTGGCTGCATCTCTGGAGGAAAAGGCTGGGTGGCAGACATCCTCAGACAGAAGAACGGCCTGAACCCGAAACTTCACCCATCCTTCTTCTCCATAGATGCTGCCTGACCTGCTGAGTTAGTCCAACACTTTTGTGTCTATCTGCGGTATGTACCAGCATCTGCAGTCCCTTTCGACACATTTGGTACAAGAGGGAGGTCGCCAGTGAACTGTCATGGATTGAGTGGCTTTGTGCATTGGTTTGAAGGCTGAAGTTACTCCAGCACTTTGTGTCTACTCCTTGCACCAAGTTACCTCAAGAACGACCAAAAGCAAGCACAGCTCTCTCTTAAAAGGAATTTGGCAACTTTAGAGAATCAGTGGCCTGTACACGAAGCAGCGACCCATTCCAGATGCCTAGGCATTCCTGAGCGTAGAATCACAGCAATGTTTATATGCGCCTATTAATGCAGTGAGATATTCCAAGGCTCCTCACTGGAGCATTATCAAAAAAAAGTTTTGCTGAACCATATAAGGAAATATTAGGGCCAAAAGCTTTGACTCGAGTCGTAATGGAGGAGAGGCAAGCAAAGGGCAGGAGAAATCAGGAAAATAATTCCGTAATTTAACTATTCCCTGAGCCGGACTGCAGTTCGATACAGTCACTGTGATCCTCTCTAGCCTATTGTAAAATAATGGAAAGGGCAGCATTCCAGGAACTATCAAATCTTTCAAAGGATTTTTAGGTGAAAATTCCCAGTACCGCAGAATCTTCCATTGGTAGCTATTAAATCCAACAAATATTAAAGCACTTAGTTTTTATGGTCATAGTGATAAACGTAGAACATAGAACAGTACAGCACAGAAACAGGCATTTCACAACACAATATCTGTGCCGAACATGATGCCAAGTTCAACTGATCTCGCCTGCCCGCACATGATTCCCATCGCTCCATTCCCTGCATATTTGTGTGCCTATCTAAAAGCTTCTTAAATGCCAATATTATACCACCTCCACCACTACCCCTGGCAGCATGTTCCAGGTACCCACCACCCTATGTGTAAAAAACTTGCCCCGCACATCTCCTTTAAACTTTGCCCCTCTCACCTTAAAGCTGTGGCCTCTAGTCTTTGACATTTTCACTGTGGAGTTAGATTCTAATGTCACCAAGTCTCCCAACGATGCATAATTAAAAAGAGCAGGGTGCACCTTATATATCCATATGCATGTTACAACATTTGGATTCATGATACATAGTACTTACAATAGTTACGGAGACCCATGAAATGTAAATTACATATATATGTTATATTCCTTTCATGTTTTATATGTTAAAATAGAGCCACAGATGAAAGGAAATCATACGACTGTATATAATTATGAGGGGAATAGATAAGGTGAATGCACAGTCTTTTATCTGGAATCATGGATCAGAGGATAGAGGACTGAGGTGAGAGGGGAAAGAGTTAATAGGAACCAGAGGGACAATGTTTTCACTGAGGGTGGAGGGTATATGGAACAAGTTGCCAGAGGAGCTAGTTAAGGCAGGTACTATAACAGTATTTGAAAGATACTTGGACTTGTACAAGGATAGGAAATGTTCAGAAGGATATGGGACTAGCATAGATGGGGCATTTTGGTCGGCATGGATGTTGGGCTGAAGGGCCTATTTCCATGCTCTATGACTATGTCAGGCAGGGAATATTTAGTTTAGCTTACTTTAGTGATACAACCTTTCGGCCCGTCGATTCCATGCCGACCAATAATCAACCTTGCACTCGTTCTATCCTACACACTAGGGGCAATTTACAGGAGCCAATTAACCTGCAAACCTGCACGTCTTTGCGATGTGGGAGGAAAACGAAGTACCAGAGAAAACCCACGCAGGTTACAGGGAGAATGTATAAACTTCATACAGACAGCACCTGTAGTCTGGATCAAACCCAGATCTCTGGTGTTGTAAGGTAGCAGCTCTACCGTAGTGCCACTGTGCCACCCCTTACGTTAGACTTTACATTACTTTAGACTGCAGGGATACAAGGTGGAAACAGGCCCTTCAGCCCACCGAATCTTCACCGGCCAGTGATCACCCCGTACACTAGCACTTTACCGCTCGACACTGTGCTGCACATCTATCTTATTTATTTATCGTGAAGAAGCTGATGTGGATTCTTTGCTGGTTTGTAACAGTTGTCTGAGCACAGAGCTTTGGCTAGTGACATTAATACAAATGAACACACAGAGACCCGTGACCTTGTTCAGCGCCATTGGTTTACAGGCCATCAACTCATCATTCCAATAGAACGTACAATAAATATCAATTGAACGCACACTCGAGGGTTGTGTATATATCATTTGGAGGATCTGTGATACTTCAGGGTTTGAAAAAAAAGGATGCTGTACGCAAGGTAAATTGTAGAGAACTGTCAGCTTTGAACATCGAAGGAGGACATAAATCAATTTAATTACTATCAGCATCTGTTCGTATGGTTTTACTGTAATTCAGCACGATTTTCCAGGCTTTCTTTTCACTTTAATGAGCGTGGCAACTGAAGGCCTTAAAGCATTGCCTTTCCAAATGTTTATGTGGTACATCATTAGCCCAATGGAGAAAAGGTTGTGGGCATAGCTCACTCATAATTAGCAGCATGGCAGTGACACTCACTGCCAGTCTCCCAACTGGGAAATGATTGAACTTGGCTTTGAAATTAGATTTGTACAGAAGGAACAAATCAGTGATTTAATGCCCATTAAGGCAGCACAGTGACGCGGTGGTGGAGTTGCTGCCTTACAGCCCCATGGACCTGGGTTCAATCCTGATTACGGGTACTGTCTGTACAGAGTTTGTATGTTATCCCTGGGACCATGTGCGTTTTCTGCCAGGTGTTCCGGTTTCCTCCCACACTCCAAAGACGTACAGTTTTGTAGGTTAATTGGGCTTTGGTGAAATTATAAAATTGTCCCTGATGTGTGTAGGATAGTGTTCGTGCACCATTTGGTTGGCACGGATTCAGTGGGCCGAAGGGCCTGTTTCCAAAGTCTAAAGTTAAGTCTCAAGACCATGATGAACAATAGTCTATATCTTTTTCCCCTGTGTTTATGAAACGTTAAGGGAGGTCAGGCACCAGAAGTTCGGTTGATACTCTGCTGTCTCCGGAGATAGAAATTGTTGGGTTGCATTCCTTCTCCAGAGCACAAAACTCAATGCTGGCACTTCATTGTGGAACTAATGATGTGTTGTACTTTTAACAGTGCCAGTTTTCATGCAACCTGTTCACCTCTCTGCTACCTCAGATGTTTGTAAAAGTCGTGTGGAAAACAATATCATCAGTAGTCTGATGAATATATGGCTGTACAACAACACCTTTTCAGGGATTTTTGAGATACAGTGTGGAAACAGGCTCTTCGGCCCACCGAGTCCGCACCGACTAGCGATCATCCCAAACACTAGTTCTACCCTACATGCTAGGGATTACATAGAAGCCAATTAGCCTACAAACCAGGATGTCCTTGGGATGTGAGAGGAAACTGGAGCACCTGGAGAAAACCCACGGCATCACAGAGAGAACCTACAAACTCCGTACAGCCAGCACAGAGAGGTTTATCAGTATCAGTATCAGTATATCTTTATTGTTATTTCCTGAGTACTCACATACCCAGAGGAAACAAAAAAACGTTGCTCAACCAGTGTCCGTTCAGTGTGCAGTACAAATAACAACAAGTAAATAGAAATAAAAATACATATATCATGAACAAATTAAATTAAACACTCTAATTTAATTTGTTCATGATATATGTATTTTTATTTCTATTTACTTGTTGTTATTTGTACTGCACACTGAACGGACACTGGTTGAGCAACGTTTTTTTGTTTCCTCTGGGTATGTGAGTACTCGGGAAATAACAATAAAGATATACTGGTTTACAGGGATATGGGACAAATGCAGGCAGGTGGGACTAGTGTTGATGGGACATGTTGGTCTTTGTGGGCAAGTTGGGCTGAAGAGGATGTTTCCATGCTGTAAGACTCTGACTCTGTGACCCAAGGTGAGGCAATCTCCCATGTTCTCTTGATTGCCTCCCAACATCCATGAACTTAAACTGACCCAAACACCATGCTATCATGATCATAACCCAAATTAAATCCCACCCTTCTCTCCTGTATTTCCTCACCTTCAACACATCCTGAGTTGATAAGACTGCAATTTAAAGATTTTCACCTTTGCAAATGAAATTCCCTTGTTTTCTCTCTGCAAGCCCCATACTTCTCCAAATCTGGCCTCTTGTGTAACTCCTACTTCAGTCTTTCCTCCACAACAACTGTGCTTTGCACTCTCCCACTCCATCTCCTCTTTAGCCCAACATTTGGTAAACGTCCCGAC
This sequence comes from Leucoraja erinaceus, assembly GCF_028641065.1. NCBI lineage: Eukaryota > Metazoa > Chordata > Chondrichthyes > Rajiformes > Rajidae > Leucoraja > Leucoraja erinaceus. The sequence goes on from NC_073388.1 coordinate 41,931,123, forward strand.
ACCTTGGTGCAACACATCTCCAAAGGTGGTCTACAAATGCCACTTGTATCTGAAAGATTCCCAGGCCATTGACATTTCCCTTGTGCAATGATTCGATTTAAGTAGAAAGCTCTAAGTTTAGTTTAAGATATAGCAAGGAAGCAAGCCCCGCGGCCCACTGAGTCCACGCTAACCATTGATCACTTTTTCTATGTTATCCCAGTTTCCCGTCCATTCCCCACACATAAGAGACAATTTTACAGAAGCCAATTAACCTACAAACCTGCAAGTCTGTGGGATGTGGGAGGAAACTGGAGTACCCGGAGAAAATGCATGCAAATGAACCTGGTGGAAAATGTGCAAACTCCACACAGACAACACCCGAGGTCAGGGTCGAACCCAGATCTCTGACATTGTGAGACAGCGGCTCTACCAGCTACACCACTATGCTGCATCGGAAGGAACTGCAGAGGCTGGTTTATACCAAAGATGGACACAAAGTGCTGGAGTAACTCAGCGGGTCAGGCAGCATCTCTGGAGAAAAAGGATGGGTGACGTTTCGGGTCGGAACCCTTCTTCAGACGCTACTTGCTGCCCTGTTTCCTTTGCCTTGTTAGTTGCTATAGGAGAAATTACTACGTGCAATCAATCCTTATCTTGAGGTGTCAATGAGGATTGGTCTTTGTCTAGTGTCACACACAAAGATCATATGGTGAACCCACCTGCTAAACTTGCCTGGTGGAAGCTGAGCACTAAATGCTTGGGTGCCCTGTTTCTTGGGCATTTTATTGATTAGCACTCAAAGCCAACAGCACTGACGATGTAAAGTCCTTCAGTGACACGGCATCCAATCAATATTTAATTAATCTAGTACAGTTGTCTCTTAATTTGTTTGCTGTGGTGAACAATTTATTGAGAGCAGCTGATTTCTTTTTCACCTGGATCATCACTTTGTCCACTTGTTATCGATCATTTCCATTACTCTACAAAGTCAATGAACAGCCGAGCGCTACAAATATTCCATTACAAGTAGCGAGTGAGGAGTTTTGTACCCTTTCTCGTCTTCTGATAAATAGTCATAGTCGTACAGCGTGGAAACAGGCCCTTCGGCCCAACTTGCCTAATGTTACTCCAATACTGTGTCTTCCTTTTTGCAAACCAGCATCTGCAGTTCCTTGTTTATCCAAGTTCTCCAGAGATGCTGCCTGACATACTTAGTTACTCCAGCACTTTGTGTCTGTTTTTGTAAACTAGCATCTGCAGTTCTTTGTGGCTCCACCCTGCTCCTTTCCCCTCATCCATACACTGATAGTCATAAAGTCATACAGCGTGGAAATAGGCCCTTCTGCCCAACTTACCCACACCAACCAACCTGTCCCATCTATAGTACACTAGTCCCACCTGCTTACGTTTTGCCTCTAAACCTGTCCTATCCATATAACTAAACGTTTCATAAGTGTTGCAATAGTACCTGCCTCATCCACCTCCTCTGGCAGTTTGTTCCATGCACCCACCACCCTTTGTCTAAAAAAGTACTCCTCAGGTTCCTATTAAATCTTTCCCCCCTTAAACCTATGTTGTCATGCACTCGATTCCCCTCCTCTGGGCAAGAGACCCTGTGCGTTTACCCGATCTATTCCTCTCATGATTTTGTACACATCCATAGGATCACCCTTCATCCTCCTGCGTTCCAAGGAATAGTCCTAGCCTGCTCAACCTCTCCCTATAGCCCAGGCCCTCAAGTCCTGGCAATATCCTTGTAAATCTCTGCAACCTTTCCAGCTTGACAACATCTTTCCGATAGCATGGTGACCAAAACTGAACACAATACTCTAAATGTGGCCACACCAAAGTCTTGTATAATTGTAACATGACATCCCAACTGCTATACTCAATACTCTGACTGATGAAGATCAATGTGCCAAAAGCCTTTTGACCACCCTATCTACCTGTGGTGCCACTTTCAACAAACTATGTACCTGCATTCCTAGATCCCTCTGCTCTACAAAACTCCCCATAGGCCTACCATTCACTGTGTAGGTCCTGTCCATGTTAGTCTTACCAAAATGCAACACCTCACATTTCTCTGTATTAAATTCCGTGAACCTTTCCTCAACCCACCCTCCAAACCGATCAAGACCCTGCTGCAATTTTTGACAACCATCTTCACTCCCTACGATACCATCCACATCTGCAAATTTGCCAATCATGTCATGTATGTTCTCATCAAATATGAGATGAGAAGTTACAATAGCGTTAGGATCAGTATAAATTCATAGAGTGGATCAGTATGTTCATGCAGGTTGTGGGGTGGACAGGAGAACATGGGAGATGGCGTCACCTGGAGCTAACTAAGTGTGGGTAACATTTCGGTCTCCAGTGAGCTGAGTTTCTCATGGTGGTGGCCACTTTTGGTCACAAACTATCCTGGTGATGTAGAGTTTGGCAAGTAGAGCACTGAGATGTGAACACTTCAGTCTGGCTGCTGGTGAAGGCCTAAGAGAAGGGTGGAACAGGCAGTTGGCAAATAGAGTTTAGAGTGGTGTCTTTAGAAATTATTCTTCCTAAAATACAATTGTCAGAAGAAATGGTCTAATTTTTGTTTATGTTTTTATAAGATCATAAGACACAGGAGTAGCATTAGGTCATTTGTTCCATCGGGACTGATCCGCCATTAATCATGGCTGATCTATTTTTCTTTCTCAACCCCATTCTTCTACTTTCTCCCCATAAACTTTGACACCCTTACTAATCAAGAACCTATCAATCTCTGCCTTAAAAATATCCAATGACTTGGCCTCCACAGCCATCTGTGGCAATAAAGTGCACAGGTTCAACTTCCTCTGGCTAAAGAAATTCCTCCTCGTCTCCATTCCAAAGGTGCAACCTTTTATTCTGAGGCTGTGCCCTCTGATCGTGGACTCTCCCATTACTAGAAACATCCTGTTCATAGCCTTTCTTGGCCTTTCATTATTCAGTAAGTTTCAATGAGATTGTCCACTCATCCTTCTAAACTCTAGCGAATACAGACCCAGAGCCATCACACACTCCTCATATGTTAACCTGATCATCCCCAGGATCATCCTTGTAAACATCCTCTGGACCATCTCTAATGCAGGCACATCCTTCCTCTGATATGGGGCCCAAAACAATATTCCTAAGACAGACACAAAGTGCTGGAGTAACTCAGCGGGTCAGGCAGCATCTGTGGAGAAAAGAGATAGGTGACGTTTTAGGTCGGGAACCTTTTACAAATTTCCAAATGTGGTCTTATCAGCATCTCATAAAGCATTAAACTAGTTGTGGTGGTGTTCAGGGTGAGGGGCACTGCCCCCGAGGTACCTTAGCAGAGGTACCTGGCAGAGGTACCTTAGAGGTCATCAGTCCCATCACTTGACTTTCGTAGAACATCTCCAGATCTGAATCTAGTTGAGAAGTAGCCAAGTAAAACCTTCAGCCTTTGAGAAATTAACCTTGACTTCCTTCTCCTTTTGGTATTTATTTGGCCCTGGGCCAGGGGACGAAAGCTCTTCACAATTTTAAAAACAGAAAGAAACCAGCAAACTAAAATCTTGGCATCATGCCCATCTGGCAATGAGCTCATATCCCAATGCCCAAATGCCAGCAATTAACCGCTCATTTCTATTCCACCTTTGTTGATAATGCTGGATCAGAACACTTGGCTTGCAAGGAGAAAAGTTGGATGTCTGGGATTTAATCACGCAGTTGTGAATACTTGTGGTACAATTGATTCCTGCTTTCCAAGTTGCTACAACTTAATAAGCTTCAGTAAATCAAGACGGTATCGCCACACTGCATCTCCTCCAAGTCCAATTTCCTATTTTCCTACTGCCCTGTAAACAATTACAATTGGTGCTCATCAACATATGTGTGACTATAAATGGAAAGAGAATGCCAACTGATCAAAATCTGTAGAAGAATCCTGAACCAAAACATCAACTCTCCATGTTCTCTGGAGATACTGCCTGAACCGCTGAGTTGCTCCACCATTTTGTGTTCTTTTGTGTGAACTAGTATCTGCAGGTCATTGGTTCTACATTCTGAAGCTTCTTCCTTGGACGATGGAGAATACTGAGTTTAGACTTTAGAGATACAGCACGGAAACAGGGTCTTTGTCCCACTGAGTCTGCAATGTCGAGTGATCAACCTGTACACCAGCACTATCCTACACACTAGGACCAATTTACAATTTATAAAAGCTAATTAACCCACAAACCTGCACGTTTTTGGAGTGTACGAGGATACCCAGAGAAAACCCGTGCGGCCAAACTCCATTGACATTCTCCAATTGGTATTCTCCAATTTTTGGTAACTAACCTACTAGCACCCCCTCCCCCCCTCTCTCTCTCATTTTTCCCCTGTTCCCTGTGCCCCACCTGGATTCACACACATTTCTCCCCTTCCCCTTCTGACCCTGTCCCGTTCCACCTATATTCCTTCCTCTAGCTTCACAAATCACTCCTCAAATCCCTATCTCCTTATCTCACAATTTTTGTCTTTTCATCTCTGACTTTAGCACAACTTCCTGCCAATAAAAAAAAAAACCCTCACTTATATCCACCTATCACTCACCAAACTTGTCCTGCCCCCACCACTCTTCCGGCTTTTACCCCCCTCTTCAACCACAATCAGTCTGAAGAAGGGTCCCAACCTGAAACATCGCCCATCTATATTCTCCAGAGATGCTGCTGAATTGATGAGGTACTCCAGAACTTTGTGTCTTCTTCTTTGCAACATGCCTTAATAGGATGGGCTAGGAACAAGAGGCTTTGATTTTATTTTCCATTGTTCCCATAACTTGCTCATACGACGGATTACAACAGTGACTTTAGGCCCTGCAAGAGACTTAGCAGTTTGTAATCGCCACTGACACAAGAAAAGGCACAAACGTTTTTGACGCAATAAATGAGACGTAGGCCTTGATTGAAGATTTGACTTGGGCTGATAATGGTGAAGATGATTGTAGAGGTTTTTTTTGCAGCTGATGGATTAGATTTAGTGATCAAAGGATAATCGTTACAGTGCAAAACTGAGTGAGGATTGAATAAAGGCAATGGTTAAGCAACCTTGAACTGCATTTACTAGCAGGATGTCCCTTGATGTTGGTCTTCCAAAAAGTCTAAAATGTGACAGGTTAATTGGACCTAGGTAAACTACTGTGTGAATCTTATCCAGTGGTATGGCAGTTTCATGAAATAAACAGTGCTTTCAGAATTCAGTAGTATAGCAGGCAGTTAAAATGATTTGATAGACTGCATTTCTGGAAGCATTGAGCCAGCATGTCTCCTGGCTGTGTTGCTTAGCAACATTTTAATTCAAGAAGGATTGAAAAGACAAAATCCCTATGGAGCTGAAAACAGAAATGAGACTGCAGTTGACAGATGATATGAGTTGTTTCATATAATATACTGTGAAGATCACCGAGTTCTTTCATGAATGATAAATGGGCTGTACACAGATCAATGGGCACTGCAATAAACTGGAACCATGGTCCATGTCTGAGGCAGCAGAGGTTGCATAATCAGGAAGGGACCTGAAGATTTGGTTATTGAAACAATTCCTGTTTGTTTTCGCCATTGCACAGTGCAAGCGGAAAGAGCTTCCAAATCCTGACGGTATCGTTTAGTTTAGAGATACAGGGCGCAAACAGGCCCTTTAGCCCACCGAATTGCACCGACCAGCAATCACCCCGTGAACTAGCACTATTAAAACGCACTTGAGCCAATTTACAACCAAAGCCAATTAACAACAAACCAGCATGTCTTTAGAGTGTGGGAGAAAACCGAAGCACCCGGAGAAAACCCACGTGGTCACAAGGAAAACGTACGTACCCTACAGACAGCGCCTGTAATCAGGATTGAACCCGGGTCTCTGGCTCTGTAAGGCAGCAACTCTACTGCTGGGCCAACATGCCTCCCTCAGATTTTTGTTTCTTAATAACGCTGTGACATCAACAGTGCCAAGGCTGGCCAGCTCAAATTGTTGCCACTGGTCACACAGCGAGGACATCACAGTTAAGTGATCGTTCTTCTGTGTGTGTGTGCCATGCCTTCAAGGCAAGATCACTTCAGGAGAACAGCATTGGTGAATAAGTCAGTAACAGGGAAAGGGGATTGTTTGGAGCTTTCTGATGCAAAGGTTTGCAGTTGGATGTTGATATATTTTTTAGAAAAAATTGTTCCAGACCAATTAACCACCGAACAGTACCAGTTATATTTATGACTATTTTGGATGTTACTAGAATTGGCCTTTACACCAACGCAGATTGTGTATAAATAGAATTGTAGAGTCATACAACATGGTAACTGGTCCTTCAACCTAACTTTAGTTTAGTTTAGTTTAGAGATACAGCACATAAACAGGCCCTTTGGCCGACCAGGTCCTCGCTGACCAGCGCTCCCCATACACTGGCACCATCCTACAAACTATGGACATTTGACAATTTTTTTTACCAAAGCTAATTAACCTACAAACCTCTATGTCTTTGGGTTGTGGGAGGAAACCAGAGGACCTGGGGGAAACACACGCAGTCATGGGGAGACCATGCAAACTCTACACAGACAGCACCAGTAGTCAGATCGAGCCTGGGTCTCTGGTGCTGTAAGGCAGCATCTCTACCACTGTGCCACTGTGCTGCCCATCAACTTCCATGCCGATCAAGATGTCCCATGTAAGCTAGTACCATTTGGCCCACATCCCTCTAAACCTTTCCTATCCATGTATCCATCCAAATGTCTTTTAAATGCTGTTATAATACCTGCCTCAATTATCTCCTCTGCCAGTTCATTCCAGATACCCACCACCCTTTGAGTGAAATTCGAATGTTGTCCCTCTTACCATAAACTATGCCCTTTGGTTCTTCATTCCCTTACTCTTGGTCAAAGACTCTGTGCATTCATCCCATCTATTCCCTTCATGACTTTGTACACCTCTATACAATCACCCCTCAGATGATTGCGCTCCAAGGAATAAAGATCTAGCCAGCCCAATGTTTTACTTCAGCAATGTTTGCCTTCAGTGTTCGCTGTCTTCCATAGGTGAATAAAATAATCTGTTGTAAAATTTCCCGAGCCAATAAAGTGAAAGATTGACAGGAAACGAGAGGTGCGACGGTGAAGATCAGTGTAATTGGAGGGTCTAGGACTATAGGGAACAGTCTCGGAATAAAAGAACGTGCCTTTAGAAAGGAGATAAGGAAAATTTATTTCGTCAGAAAGTGGTGAATTCAGTGCCACAGACAACTGTGGAGGCCATTGAGTATTTTTAAAACAGAGATTGATAGGTTCTTGATTAGTAAGGGTGTCAAAGCTTATGGGGAGAAGGCAGGAGAGTAGGATTGAAGGGGGAAGAGATTGGCCATGATTGAATGGCGTAGACTCAGTCTGCCAAATGGCTTAATGGCATGGCTTAATGAATGGCTTCTATGACTTATAAACTATGCTGAAATATTTTATGCAAAGCACGGTGAGTGCCTGGAACGCGCTGCCAGGGGTGTGGTTGTGGAGACAGATAAGATAGTGGTGTTTAAGAGGCTACTGGATAAGCAAGTGGATATGCAGGTAATGGAGGGATATGGACCAAGTACAGACAGGGGAGATTAGTTTACTTGGCATCATGTTCAGCACACACATGGTGGGCCGAGGGGCCTGTTACTCTGCTGTACTGTTCTATATTCAATTTGAGGCAGAAAGAGAAATAAAGAGAGGGAAAATAGAGAAGAAAAAGAAAGGTAAATTAAACTAGCTTTGTAATAATATTAAAAATATTTGGAACAGTGTACTGCTTGAGAGTACATGGCCCTAACCTCATGTGTGGACTATTAATTAGTACAATTGGTAGAGTCCTCATCATAGAGGTTACAAGCCCCCAATAGCAGAAGTGATTATATTGAGGGTATAAATCTCATCATCAAGAGATGTTTCAGTGAGATGTTGCAATGTTGTTCTGTCTAAACCAACGGCATTGTTTCACTCACTGTGCACTGTTTGCGGAGAATAGGAACTCAACCTTTCAGTCTTCCTCATTGCAAATTGCTGGGGTTTTTAAACAAACTAACATTGGCAAATGACTTGAACACAGTTATTTTTACAGCATTTCTGAGCTGTTAAGATAATCTCTTTCATATCTTGTGTTCAGCAAAGCCATCCTCTTGTCTTGTATCAGAACGGAAAGATCTAATGCCCGGGGTTAAATTCAAGAGAACATCATGCACAATCTCTGACAGATGTACCCACACAGAGCACAGGGTTTCTGACTCACTAGAACTGCACTTGAAAAATTCTCCAATGAATTTCAAAATCGTTCTTCAGGCAACAAGTAGTTCATGTCAGTGATTCCAGAAATATTCTCGTTGTAATGGGACCACATTACTAGAGCCGGCCACCCAGAATAGTTTGTAGAAACAAGGGATTGCCAATGCTGGTTTACAACTAAAAGACACAAAATGTGTAAATCAGTAGGTCAGGCAGCATCTCTGGAGAAAAGGAATAGGTGATGTTTCGGGTTAAGACCCTTCTTCAATGTATCCTAGATGATGTTTCGGGTCTGTAGTAAAGTCTAACTCAAATCAATGTCCGGTATTAGACAAAGTGAGGGATTTGACATAGTCAGTCAGTCAGTGTGTCCTAGTGTGTAGGAAGGAACTGCTGATGCTGGTTGAAGATACACAACGTGCTGGAGTAACTCAGCGGGTCAGGCAGCATCTCTGGCGAAAAGGAAAAGGTGATGTTTCGTTCAAGACCCCTCTTCATCCTAGATATTTGACTCTGACAGCTCTCATGTGTAAGTCCTTGACTTAACATTGTTGAAACAGACAAGCATTTCTATTTGAAACCGTCAACATTGTCAACAATGTCCAGGCCAATGAGGTACAGTGAAATTCTTGTTTTTGCCGACAGTGCACAAAGTAGGCAAAGAGTCGCCACATATCTGGTGCCGACAGAGTAGCAAAGTACTCATCATAGCGCCAATGGTCCCTCTCTGTTCTCGGTGTCAGTAATGACGGAGGCGTTAACAAATTGGGAATTCCAAAGTAATGCCTTTACCCAGAAGGTGATGAGAGCGTGTGAATGCACTCCTCCAGAGTTATTGGGGCAAATAGGAGGGACTCATGAAAGAAAACCTGAGTGCCAAAGGAATAGAAGGCTAAGTTGACTGCTGTTCCACGAATGTGACTGGTAAGCCAATTCAACAATGCTTCATCTTGTGTGGCCATATAGAAGAAGGGCTGGTGGTGGAGGAAGGTGGCATTTAAGAGGCCTTTCGATAGGCACATGGATATGCAGGAAATAAAATTTGGATTATGTGCAGGCAGAGGAGATTAGATTACTTGGCATCATGTGCAACATGAACATTGTGGGCCAAGGGCTCTGGTCCTCCGCTGTACTGTTTGATGTTCTATTTGAGGCAGAAAGAGAAATAAGAAGAAGGAATGACAGAGGAAAAAAAGAAAACACAAAATAAATTAAACTAGCTTTGCAATAATGTAAAAATATAAAAATGGAACGGAGTGTTACCTAAAAGAACAAGGCCCTAACCTCAGTACTTTGATGTTGTTCGTCATGTCCGGACTATTAATTAGTACAATTAGTAGAGTCCTCATCATGCAAGTTACAAGCCATTAATGGCGGCGGCGATTATATTGAGGGTATAAATCTTGTCATCCAGAGACAATGCAGTGGGATTGCAATGTTGTTCTGCTTTGTCCAGGCAGAGGGACCTGTTCCTGTGCTGTACTCTTCTATGCTCTATGTTGTGACGCTGATTGTGCTTCTTTGAATGGGCCATTGGAACAAAGGTCCACTGCCTCTCTGGGTCTTCCTGTTCTATCACCTCACAGTTCCAGTGACCTGAGTTTGTTTTAAATATGACCTTCGCTGGTATCCGTGCGGAGTTTGCACGTTCTCTCTGTGATCACACAGGTGATCCAGATTCCACCTGCATCCTGAAGATTGGCAGATTAGAACATAGAACGTCAAACAGTACAGGAAGAGGCCCTTCGACCTATGATATCTGTGTCGACCATGAGACAGATGAGATTAGAATCTCTTTGAATTGGATTATCATGGAATCATGTTCATCCCAGTGATTGTTGGCTAAAGGTGCCAGATCCTGTGTGGTTCTCTATGTTCTATGAACATAACCTGCTTCAACGGTATGGATTGAAGGGGGAATAGTGGTCAGGCTTCTGGGGATAACTCTTCGAAACAGACCCAAGGATCTTTCACACTCAGGTGGTCAGACAGCACTTTAATTTGACTTCCCATCTAGAAGAAGCACTTCTTCTTGGGTAGCTTATAACCCAATGGTATGAATGTTCATTTCTCTAATTTCAAGTAACTCGTGCATTCCTTCCCTTCCCCTCGCTCTTCCTTTTTCCCCACCCCAGTCGTCCTACCAGTTCCACTGTTCGCATCTTTGTATCCCTCTTGTTAGCACGTCTTTTCCAGCCAACAATAGCCCATTATGAGCTCCATCCTTACTGAGGTCAGCCCTGATTTGTTCTGGCCTTTTCTCGCCTCCAGTTTAATCCCCCCCACCTCTACTTTCACTCTGAAGAAGGGCTCCAACCCAAAACGCCACCTATTCTTTTTATCCAGAGATTCCTGATTAGCACGGATGTCACGGTTTATGGGGAGAAGGCAGGAGAATGAGGTCAGCAGAGAGAGATCGATCAGCCATCATTGGATGGCCAAGAAGGAACTGCAGATGCTGGAAAATTGATGGTAGACAAAAGTGCTGGAGAAACTCAGCGGGTGCGGCAGCATCTATGGAGTGAAGGAAATAGGCAACGTTTCAGGCCGAAACCCTTCATCAGAATGGTTGAATGGCGATGAATTAGATGGGCCAAACAGCCTAATTCTGCTCCTATCACATGACCATGTGACCTTATGACTTTACGAGATGATGCGTGTCCTGCTGAATTACACCAGCATTTTGTATCTATCTTTGGTATAAACCCGCATCAGCAGTTCCTTCCTTTAGAGAAGAAACCACCTCGGACTATGCAGTGTATTCTTGGTGTTACATAGAGGAATCAGCATTGATTTTTGCGTTAGTACCTGGGATATTTGTTGGATAAAAGACAATAGATGTTGTGAAATGTCATGCTTTATCAGATTATTCTGTGCTCAAAAAACATATTGTTCTAGTTTCCAAATACTGAAGCACTAAATTATTCAAAGAAGTTACAACAAACCCATGTAGTTCTTTTTTCTCTGGCTAATGGTGTTATTTGTACTTGCAGGCAGAAAAAACAAAGATTCGACCCATCGCTGTGAAGTAAGTTTACTTTTATGTGGCAGTGTTCTCTATTGATGATCGATAAATGAAATATTGGTTATGGTGGGAAGGAGATGGGGGAGATTTATGTTCCATCAGCTGTTCAGGTAAGGATTATAACAAGCATGATACTGCAATCTACCCCTTATTGCCCAGAGGGCAAATGTTCTCTGCTCCTCATAAATTAGCTAATTCGATTCAGTACAATTTGTGCTTTGTTTCGAGTAACACCATTTCAGCATATTTATACACCAACCTCAACCTACTTCAAACCAATTTTGTTGTTCTCCTTAAACGAGCTGTAATGAATATAAAAATAATCATCTTCAGGGCCCCTATAAATAAACTCACAAGTATTTCAAGTGGCTTGGGCTGAGTGCTAATGTGACAAGACATTAAATATCCTGTAAATTGATCCAGTCCTATTGGCAATTCAAACCACTTGCTTATTCTTGTTACGAGACACTATCTGCTGTGTTGTGCATTGGGCAGGCTTGTTGCTTTTATTTATATTTTATAGTTACGTGTTTATGATGCCAAAAGAGGCCAGTCTGCCCATCAGGACCATACTGGCCTTCGGAATCATTTCCCAATTGTTTGCTTTACAATCTATTCTCTTTTGCCTGCCGACCAACTCCAACTAATTCTCCTGTCGCCACCTCCACTTGGGGTAATTTCCAGCAGCCAATTAACCCACCAGCACAAGTTCGGAGTGTGCGAGGAAACCGGAGCACCCGGAGAAAACCCACGCGGTCACATAGAGAGCGTAAAATCTCTGTGTAGACAGCACCCGAGGTCAGGATCGAACCCGGATCTCTGGCGTTGTGAGGCAGCAACTCTACCGCTGCACCACTGTTCTCTAGGTTAGGATTAAACCCAAAGTGCCACAGACAACATTGGCAAGAAACTATATGCACACCGGCACCTTTTTATCCACAAAATAAAGTAATGTTTCATACCAAAAATGCAAATGTCCAGATTTCAAGACTGAGTATGAACCATACAAAAGAGGTTTTTGAATTAGTTCACCTCTAGGGAAATCTCAGACTCATGGGTGGTGGTGATGGCAGATACAAGGGGGCATTTCAAACACTTTTAGATGGGCATATGGATATGTAGGGGGGTGTCCTGACCCAAATCATCACTTATCCATGTTCTCCAGAGATGCTGTCTGATCTGGGAAAAGGTACAGAAGTGTGAAAACACACACCTCCAGATTCAGGGATAGTTTCTTCCCAGCTGTTATCCTGCAACTGAACCATCCTATCACCACTGGAGAGCAGTTTTGACCTACCATCTACCTCACTGGAGACCCTCAGACTATCTTTAATTGGAATTTATCTTGTACAAAATATTTTTTCCTTCATACTGTATATGTTCATTGTGGACGGCTTGATTGTAATCATATATAGTGTTTTCGCTGACTGGTATAGCACATAACACAAAGCTTTTCACTGTACCTCGATACACGTGACAGTAACTAAACTAAACTAAACTGACCCATTGAGGTAGTCCAGAACTATGTCTTCCACGCCAGAGTCCAGTGTCTGCATTCCTCATGTCTCCCGGTAGCTGGAGCAGTTATGTAGCGGCACTTACTGCTGCACCATCGTGGAAGCATGGGATTTGAGAGGAAAAATATTTCTCATCGGTTATATTAACAGTGAATATTACCCAGAGCACTGGCTATTCATTGTATCCACTTCCAAACATTTCATACGAGTACTTTGTTTTGTGATGGTACGTAGCAATACCTCTATAAAGTTAAAAAGTAGAATTTCACATTTTTTGAATTTTTAATATCATGAAAAGATTACTAAAATTTAAAAAGATAAATTGTATTCATGCAATTTGGTGGTAAGGCCCTTAAACAGCTTAAAGAAGATTCAAATTGCTTGAGGAACTCCATGGGTCACACAGCTTCTCTGGAGAACTTGGTTAGGCAATGTGTCAGATGGGGACCCTTCTTCCCGACCCGAAACGTCATCTCTCAGTGTTCGCCAGAGTTGCTGACTGTCTATTTAAGTTACGCCAGCCCCTTTTTCTCTAAACCAGCACCTATAATTCCTTTCTTCAACCTTAAACAGCTTTAGTAGCTGTGGGGTGATAATCTGTCATAGACACTAACAGCAGGGAATGTTATACATACCGACATCTTTTTGTCTACATCAAAAGCACTGATTCTTACCAAAGATGCAAATGTACAGACCTGAGACTGAGTACAAACAACACCCTAGGGGACTGAAAGAGTTGACGATGAGAAGTTGTTTCCCCTCTTGGGAAGTCCCAGACTCAGGGGCAGAATTTCAGAATAGCTTAAGATGGAAATGTGTCAGAAACCTTCTCTCAGAGAGCCCTGGGATCCTTGAAATACTCCACCACAGAGATCTTTGCTCAAAGAATCATTAATTATATCGCAGACTGAGACAGACATGTGGACCACGAGGGGAAAAGTGTAGTTGAGACCAAGATCAGGTCCAGTATTCTCTGTAGACTTTAGAGATACGGTGTGGAAACAGGCCCTTCGGCCCAACAAGTCCATGCCGACCAACGATTATCCCGTACACTAGCACTATCATACTAGGGACAGTTTAAAATGTACAGAAGCCAATTAGTATGTCTTTGGAGCGTGGGAGGAAACTGAAGCACCCGGAGAAAACCCACACAGTCACAGGGAGAATGTACAAGCTCCATACAGACAGCATCCAAAGTCAGGATTGAAACTGGATCTCTGGCGCTGTTAGACAGCAACTCTATTGCTGTGCCACTTTGCCACTCTATAATTGAATCCTGAAGCACACTCAAGAGGCTGTGTGGACTAAACTACATCTTGCTTCTAATAAAAGAAACAAAATGCTAAGAGTAACTCAGCAGGTCGGGCAGCATCCCTGGAGAACATTGTTAGATGAGGTTTCGGGTCGGGACCCTTCTTCGGACTGATGCTGTGACGTCAACTATCTAGCCTTCTCAACTCCCCTTACGCACTCTAATCCCAACGTCCTCCGATCACACAGCCCTCCTCTCACTCAACAGCAATCCCAACATTGTTATTAAACCCACTGACAAGAGAGGTGCTGTTGTATTCTGGTGCGCTGACCTTTATCATGATGAAGTCAGCTCTCAAACACCTCCTCACATCTACCCCTTGACCATGTCCTCACAGATGAACACCAAGCCACCATCTCTGGCTCTTGTTTCTCGATCTCAGACACCTCCTCACTGTTCTCACGTCATGTTCCGCGCTGACAACCAAAGATAAAATTTGCCTCCAAAGTATCTAAAAGAACATTGTCAACTAAATCATAACATCATCAGCCTGAAAACTGTAATGTCCAGGTTTAGGAGCAGCTTCTTCCCTACAACCACCAGGCTATTGAACACATCAAACTCCAAATAGGCTCTGAACTATCTAGACTGGGAGATGTTATTTTTGCACTTTTATTGTCTATTTGTTTGTCTGTTTGTGTTTTTATATATATACCAAACTTTTTCTTGTTGTTCAGTTTGGGTTTTACAGAGTACTATGTTTACATATCTGTTTTGCTGCTTCAAGGAAGAATTCCATTGTTCCATTTTGGTACTATGACTATATGACACTCTTAACTTGACTCATTACTCTCTTGCGATATCTCCTTTATGGTTACTCCTATTGATGCTAATAATAATAATACTAAAATAACGATTATAATAATAATGACAGTGATGATGAGGTCTATTTTTGAAGACCAGTAATTAAATGCAAATGGCTGTGGTGACGCAGAGGTTTTGAACACGAGCTTCTTATCCAGGAAGGCATGAATTAAACAGAGACCACAAAGTGCTGGAGTAACTCAGTGGGTCAGGTAGCATCTCTGGAGATCATGGATAGGTGACGTTTCAGGTCGGGACCCTTCTGCAGCCGGTTGTCGTAGAGAGAGAAACCTGGAAAAGAGACATAGGGGCAGGACAAAGGCTGACAAGTGATAGGCAGATACAGGTGAGGAGGGTTAAATTTGCTGATGGGTGGACAAAGTCTAGAGATATACAGAAGACAAAAGTTGTGCTTGGCTTCAACTCCATTTTCTGATCTATTACTATAACTCTTTCGGCCAAAAATAGAAAGATTAAACGAGAACTTACCGTTTGAAGTTGGAGTGAGAGACTACATGAAGAACCCGTCAGCCCGCATGCGAGTCAATCTTCAAAGCAACTGTATGAAACCACAGACCACTTGCACCAAATTAAACTATAGAAAGATTAATAATGCTTGCCTTCCCGAATGATCTTTATGAGATTCACGGTTGGCAGTCAAGGGCACGTAATCTCTCAGTCCAACTTCTCATAAAATAAAGATCAAACTTCAAACGGTAAGTTCCCATTTACTCTTTCTATTTTATATCGAAGTCTCGTGATGAGTGCGGGAAGCCTTCGAAGCTCTGTGGTTTCATGCAGTAAACCAATCTATGTGAAAACGCTACATAGATAAACCATAAATGGTAGAAAAGACATGGGGCATTAACAAAGTGATGCTAACTTTACACACATGTACATCACCCGTAATTGGACCACAGTCCCAATTGCCTTTGAGTTCGACAATAGCTCATGTAGCACTGTTCAGAATTCTATCTGCAAACGTCCAGACATGTTCAACGATATTTTATAACTTCCGAAAGTGCGCTCATCTGAGCCTCCTGCTGTTGCAAGAAAGTGATCAAAGGGGAATATCCATTATTTTGGCTGCTGAGGAGCCAGCCACCCTGGTAGAGTGAGACTTGAAATTATTTGTATTCACTCCCACTTTCAGCTGCTTTCATCCATCTATCCATCTTGAAATAGTCTGCACCAACAATCTCTTGTGAAACTATTATATAACTATGAAGATACTTTTCCTTCATCTCATAGGTTCTTAGTAACCACAGTGTACCTTTTTACATAATAAACACCCCCAATCTCCGATCTGGTGGGTATGCTGTCAACTCCAACTTGTACCCAACCGTGCCTGTTCTGCTTTCATTCACATAAAATGCTACCCTCTTGTCAGATATGACCGAGTGATCCAGATGGAGATTGTGTAAAGACTGTGCTCTTCGTGCTGAAATCAGTGTCATAAGCATGACTAACTTAAGAGTAACTGCTCCAACGTTAGGGATACAGCTGATGATAATCTGCATAAAATTTTATAATGATACACATGATGCAGAAGATGAGGACAGACTCTATGATGGCAGTATAAAACTAAACCATCATTGCCTGCGGCAGATTGTGTTTTCTCAGCTGCCGCAGGAAGTACATTCTCAGTTGGGCCTTTTTGACGTTGGAGTCGATGGTGGCCTCCCATTTAAGGGCCTGTCCCACTTTCACGACCTAATTCACGACCTTTGCCGAGTTTGCCCTTGACTCATACTAGCAGCATGGTCGTCACAAGGTCATAGGTAGGTCATGATCTAGTCGTAGGTACTCGTGGCATCAAGTAGGTCAGGGCCGTTTTTCTAGCCTAATGAAAAATATTCACGAGTAAAAAAGGTCGTGAATTAGGTTGTGAAAGTGGGACAGGCCCTTTAAGGTTCCTAGAAATGATGGTTCCAAGGAACTTAAATGACTCCACAGATGTGACTGTGGTGTTGTTGATGGTGAGTGGGGGGAGCTCTCCTAAAGTCTACAATCAATTCCACTGTCTTAAGAACATTGAGCTCCAGGTTGTTGCGATGGCACCAGGACGCCAGCTGTGTCACTTCCTGTCTGTAGGCAGACTCCTCCCCATCCTGGATCAGTCCAATCAGGCTTGTGTCCTCCCACATCCCAAAGACATGCAGTTTTATAGGTTAATTGGCTTTGATTAAAAAAATTGTACATTGTCCCTAGTGTGTCGGATAATGCTAGTGTGCAGAGATTGCTGGTCGACGTGGACTCGGTGGACCGAATGGTACATTACACTGAGACAGTTAACAAAGACTTGCCGAGTTTCCAATGCTATCTTGTGTCCTTCAAGTTTCAATGTTCTTAAAAATATGGAGTCTTCTCTTGGCCTTGTCCTGGCGCTGGCGCTGGGTCAGTGTGTCAAGGGTCGGCCTGGCTAGGCGATGTTATCGGTGTCCTCCACTGCTGCTCCACCACTCCATGCCACTACAGGCCCTGTCTGATCCGTGAGCTCGTCTGACCTCTGTCGGGCCTCCAGCGTCGCCTGATCCACCCAATCCCCAGCTGAAAGATTGAAATTAACTGGTATATAGTTATAGAGTTGATCTCTGCACCCTTTGTTGGACAAGGGTCTAACATATCCAATTTCCCAGTCCACCAACATCATCACTGAATCCATAAATCTATAAATCAGGTTCTGGCCACATTTGTCTAAACATCTATGGATTCATAGATGTTTGAGTGAATGTGGCCAGGACCTCTTTGATTTCCTCCCCTCTTTAATCATCTGCATTATTCCCAGGAGGAAAACATGGAAATGATTCCAGGATCAATTAAAGGCCAATTATTGTTGGAAATGTCCTTAGATTGGCAGCCACCTGGACCATTCCCAGGCAGTCAATCGGAACAAAAACAACCAGGAATGATCTTGTTCCCTTCTTTTTATGCCCATATATTTTTAAGAGCATCCAACTGTGATTGGTTTGTGGCTTATTCTATTGAGCATGTCACATCCCCAGTGCAAAAGGTGGTTTAGAAAGCTTGTACATGCACATTGACACTTCCACAGGGAGTTGAGTGCTGATATTCCTGGATTGATACAATAGTCTGGTTTAAGTACCGTGAAAGTCTTTTTGATCTTGAGAGGCAACTCAAAGTTGCAGATGGAAAACTGTTAGCCCATTCCCCATGTTACAGTACATCACTGTACATTATTATGACCACTTACAGTATTTGAAAATGTGTTTCTATTTGACAATACTGATGTGAAAACAGTCTTATTTCACAAAGTCCTACCCATTCTCTCTCTGCCTTTAGTCTGTAAATTGCGTGGTATGCAACACAGCCTTGGAATGTTGGATGTTTAGAATGGCCAGATCATTTATTGTTAAAGACTCGCGTGTTTAACTGTCTGAAAGCATATTGATTAAAATAAGTGGGGACCAAGGATCAAGTGCTATGCTGCTGGATGAGAATCAAAGGTTTGTGTTCCACAGATTCATTCAAGTCCACTTTGCCTTGGCAGTAACAGATGATACAAAGCTGAAATGTAGGAGGAACAAGCATACAGTATCAGAGGCTTTAGACTTTAGACACAGCTTGGACACAGGCCTTTTGGTACACCGAGTCCACCCGCAATACAGCATGATCCTAGATCAGTGGTTCTTAACCTGGGGGTCATGACCTCCGATGGGGGGGGGGGGGAGTCATTGGGTGCGTACTGGTGCCAAAAAGGTTAAGAACAACTGTCCTAGATTCTAGGGACAATTTACAATTTTACCAAAGCCAAATAAATTACAAACCTGTATATCTTTGGGGTGTGGGAGGAAAACAAGAGCATCCGAAGAAAACCCACACGGTCACATGGAGAACATCCAAACTCTGTACAGCCAGCACCCCTAGTCAGGATCGAACCCGGGTTTCTGACACTGTAAAGCAGGAATTCTACTGAGCCACCCCTTTTCGAAGCCAACGACAGCACAGTGGAATGGCCAGCGAGGTAGCAAGTGAAGTTTATTGTGGGAACCATGAGGCAAAATGTCCTAGATGCACACAGCCATTGGATGTGCAATGGAGGGTGTGGATGAACAGAGAGACAAAGGGAACCCATCAAATACATAATACCCCGGATGTTGAAAATCAGATTAATAAACGCAAAGTCCCTTTTTGTTATTTTTGTTTAGTGATACAGCATGGAAACAGGCCTTTTTGGCTCAGCGAGTCTACGACAACCATCGATCTCCTGTTCACACTAGTTCTAAGTTGTGTACGTTAGTTCAGTACAACCAAAGTAAAGATAAATTACTAGGACTTTGTTGAGGCAGATGCTATCACAATGTTTAAGAAACATATAGACAGGCATATGGATAGGACAGGGTTAGAGGGATATGCGCCAAATGCAGGCAGGTGGGACTAGTATAGATGGGACGTTGGATGGAGTGGGCAGGTTGATCCGAAAGGCCTGTTTCCACGCGGTATGACTGTATAAATCTGTACAAATATCACACTTCAGTTAACAGATTAATAGGGTATATTCTAGTCAGCCACATAGACTTACTGTAGGTAAACAAAAATGCTGGAGAAACTCAGTGGGTAAGGCAGCATCTATGGAGCAAAGGAAATAGGCGACGTTCCGGGTCGAGATCCTTCTTCAGACTGATGTGGGGGTGGGGGGCGGGCAGGAAGAAGAAAGGAAGAGGCGGAGACAGTGGGCTGTGGGAGAGCTGGGAAGGGGAGGGGAAAGAAGAAGAAAGCAGGGACTACCTAAAATTGGAGAAGTCAATGTTTGCTGGGGTGTAAACTACCCAAGCGAAATATGAGGTGCTGCTCCTCCAATTTATGATGGGCCTCACTCTGGCCATGGAGGAGGCTCAGGACAGAAAGGTCGGATTCGGAATGGGATGGGGAGTTGAAGTGCTGAGCCACTGGGAGATCAGGTTGGTTATTGCGAACCGAGCGGAGGTGTTGGGCGAAGCGAGCGGCAAGAAATTTTTTTAAAAGCCAAGCCGACGCTTGATCTCACCGATGTAGAGCAGCTGACACCTAGAGCAGTGGATGCAATAGATGAGGTTGGAGGAGGTGCTGGTGAACCTCTCCCGCACCTGGAAGTACTGTAGGTAAGGTAATATTGTAAAGAAAAGTTTATCCTATAAGCAGGAATGGGATTCTGTGGCTATATCCAGAACAGAAAATATACTGAAAAGCAATAATTGAAAGCAAAGCGATGCCAGAAATCAGATCCATGGACTGAAAGTATTAAAAATACTCAGTGGGTTATATTTACAGGTTTTTCACCACAGATGCTTCCGGACCCGTTGATTATTTTCAGCACTTTCTGTTTCTATTTCACGCACATATGAGCACAAAATTAACAAGAGTTTGATACCATAGGGAAAGACTACAGGAGGGCCCTGACCTGAAATGTCGCCCATTCATTTTCCCTCCACAGATGCTGCCTGACCCGCTGAGTTCCTCCAGCACTTTATGTTTTGTTCATGATTCCAGTACCTGCTGTTCCGTGTGCCTCTAATTCCTCTAACAGTGGTGCAAGTAAATCGGAGCCATGAAATTATGCTTCATGGATGAAGAGAGATGATAAGCTAGGGACAACGTCTTCAGACCAGGCCAAGAGAATAGAGTGTGGTAGCTCTGTGAGAAATTGTGGGATACTTTAAAGAACATTGAAGTGAAAGATACAGATACAGTGAAGGTGGAGTTGAGCTGTGAGAATAATTTTACATTTCATGAAATGATGGATAACCCAGAGGCTTGGTGGACTGTAGCCTGACTCTACTCTGTAAATGGTGTTATCAAGTGAGAGATCATCCAAGTTTTTCCTGTTCACAGATGGATCAGTCATACAGTATAGAAGCAGTTCAGTTGAGTTACATCTGTGGGTACACAGTGGCGCAGCTGGTGGACCTGCTGGCTTACAGCATCATAGACCCAGGTTCGATCCTGACCTCAGGTGCTGTCTCTGTGGAGTTTACCTGCTGAGTTACTCCAGCACTTTGTGTTTTGTCAAGATTCCTGCATTTGTCCCTTTTCCCACGTGGATTTCCTCCAGATGCTCTGGTTTCCTCCCATATCCCAAAGATGCATGGGTTTGTAGGCTATCTGGCCTCTGTAAATTGCCCCTAATGTGCAGGGAATGGATGCAAAAATTGGATAACATGGAACTAGTATGATTGGGTTAGATGGTCAGTGTGAACTCAATGGGCCAAATGGCATGTTGCCATACCGTATCTCAGTGCAAAAAAGCCTTACAAAATAGAAAAAAACACAAAATGCTGGTGTCTGAAGAAGGATTCTGACCCATAATACCATCTGTCCATTCCCTCCACAGATGCTGCCTGACCAGCTGAGTTACTCCAGCACTTAGTGTTTTGCTCAGGATTCCAGCATCTGCAGTTCTTTGGGATCCTTCCTTCTAAAATATAGTTACAGTTATAATTCCAACATGGCTAATTTATTGAGCATATACTGTCAATTGATTGAATTTCACAATAATATTTGTCTGATTTACGAGGTCAATTAGTTCCTGGGTTATTTAAACTTTAATCTAGTGCTCAGTTTGGAAAATGTAATGTGTCACAGTGGCGCAGCAGTAAAGTTGCTGCCTTACACCACCATAGACCCAGGTTCGATCCTGACTATGGGTGCTGCCTGTACGGAGTTTGCATGTTCCCCCTGTTTTCTCCAGGTGATCCTGTTTCCTCCCACACTCCAAAGACGCACAGGATTGCAGGTTAATCGGCTTCGGTAAAAAAAATTGTAAATGGTCCCTATTGTGTAGGATAGTGCTAGTGCACGAGGTGATCACTGGTCATTGTTGTCATTGTGATAGGTGAAGGTTTATAGAAGGGATGCCATCTATCTTTTGTGCCTGATACTGCAGTTTTAATGGGCCTGTCCAACTTAGGCGATTTTTTAGGCGACTACAGGCGGCTAGGGTGTCGCCACATGGTCGCCGGGCTGTCGGCTGTATGGTCTCCTCAGTCGCTCATAGAGTCGTACCTTTTTTCTGTTCACCGCTGGATTTTGAAATGTTCAAAACTTTTTGGTGACTGTCGGCGCCC
Organism: Leucoraja erinaceus; assembly: GCF_028641065.1. Lineage (NCBI taxonomy): Eukaryota > Metazoa > Chordata > Chondrichthyes > Rajiformes > Rajidae > Leucoraja > Leucoraja erinaceus. The sequence goes on from NC_073388.1 coordinate 41,953,097, forward strand.
GTGGGTTTGACGCCAACGATCGTAGCCTGACGTAGGTTGTTGCCAGAATGATGTATGTTGTCGCCAGGTGACGTAGGTTGTCACCGGCGTTGATTTTGGTGAATTCCATTGGCGACTATCTACGTCAACCTATGTCAACCGGCGATTGAATTGTCTTACCTTGTCGTAGCTTGTCACGGGTGAATGTAGGAGGCCGAATAGGAAAGGGGGAGATGCAACGAGACCTGGGTGTCATGGTACACCAGTCATTAAAAGTAGGCATGCAGGTGCAGCAGGCAGTGAAGAAGGCGAATGGTATGTTAGCATTCATAGCAAAAGGATTTGAGTATAGGAGCAAGGAGGTTCTACTGCAGTTGTACAGGGTCTTGGTGAGACCACACCTGGAGTATTGCGTACAGTTTTGGTCTCCTAATCTGAGGAAAGAAATTCTTGCCATAGAGAGGCAGTACAGAGAAGGTTCACCAGACTGATTCCTGGGATGTCAGGACTTTCATATGAAGAAAGATTGGATAGACTCGGTTTGTACTTGCTAGAATTTAGAAGATTGAGGGGGGATCTTATAGAAACTTACAAAATTCTTAAGGGGTTGGACAGGCTAGATGCAGGAAGATTGTTCCCGATGTTGGGGAAGTCCAGAACAAGGGGTCACAGTTTAAGGATAAGGGGAAAATCTTTTAGGACCGAGATGAGGAAAACATTTTTCACACAAAGAGTGGTGAATCTGTGGAATTCTCTGCCACAGAAGGTAGTTGAGGTCAGTTTATTGGCTACATTTAAGAGGGAGTTAGATGTGGCCCTTGTGGCTAAAGGGATCCGGGGGTATGGAGAGAAGGCAGGTACAGGATACTGGGTTAGATGATCAGTCATGATCATATTGAATGGCGGTGCAGGCTCGAAGGGCCTTATGGCCTAATCCTGCACCTATTTTCTATGTTTCTATGAAGGTGTGGTCGTAGGTGGTCGTCCTAATTGGTCGCCAGTTGTCGATAGCTTGCCGTAGCTTGACGTCGACTAGGAGGTAGGTTTTTGTAGACATTGTCGTATTGGGGTCCAATCGCCGGTTTTTCGACGACTATGACAGTCGCCGGCAATCACCGAAAAAATCGCCCAGTGGGACAGGCCCATAGTGTTTGTGACCAGCATGGTCGTGTTTGGTTACAGTTTGCAGAATTATACTCCAATGATTTAGTTCCAGTTTACAATTTTAAACATCACATGAGAGAGAGTACGAGAAAGCCAATTTGTCAACGTTTGACTGCTACTTCCTAATATACTTACGAAAGAATTTAACCGAGGCACTAATGGGCTGTGGGTGTGCGTGCACTTCATCAGTCTTAGAGGAACAGAAGGAAACAATTTGTATCTCCATGGTACCTTTTGCAAACTCTTAGCTTTCCAAACCTCTGTACAGCCAGTTAAATATTTTATAAGTGTGTTCATTCTTCTCATGCAAGTAGCAAAGCAGATGATTGGTCCATATCAGGATCCCACAAAGACCAATGAGATAAATGTTCCGGTAGATTACCAATTGATCCTTGATCGTGGTTGTGTTTCTCAAATTCGTTTCCATTTACTTATTTTACAAAAATAAAGCAGAGCCCTTACTTGTTCAATATATGAGGTTCTTGCCAGAATTCAAGGGCCTGAACTATTGTGAGAGGCAGCACAGTGGCACAGCAGTAGAGTTGCAATCCTGACAATGTTGCTATTTGTACGGAATTTGTACGTTTTCCTGTGACTGCATGGATTTTCTTATGGTGCTCTGGTTTCTTTCCACACTCCAAAGAAGTACAGGTTTGTAGGTTATTAGGCAACCGAAAAGTATAAATTGTCCCTAGTGTGTAGGATAGTTCTTGCGTATGGGGCGATCGCTGGTCGGCATGGACTCAGTGAGCCGTGGGCCTGTTTTCATGCTGTATCTCTAAAATCTAAAGTCTAAATGGAGGTTCAGAGGGCTAGGAATTTATTCATAGGAACGCAGAAAGCTAAAGGGTGATCTTGTAGAGGTGGATAAGATCATGAGAGAAATTGATATGGTAAATACAGTCTTTTACCCAGGGTAGGGAAATCAAGAATCGTAAGATATAGGTTTAAGGTGAGAGGGGAATAGGAACCTGAGGGGCAACTTTTTCACTGAGGGTGGTGGGTATGTGAAATAGTTGAGGCAGATACTATAACAATATTTAAAAGACATTTGGACAGGTATATGGATAGGAAAGATTTAGAGGGATATGGGTCAAACACGGGCATATGGGATTAGCTTAACTGGGGAATCTTGATCGCATGGACGAGTCGGGCTGTCTGTATGATTCTATGACTTTAAAACGGGTGAATTTATGTTTGAGATGTTATGGGAGACTCTGGTGAGAGTTGCCTTCCTCTTCATTGAAAATATCTGTGAGATCTTTCATGATGCAACCTTGGTTTTGTGTCATCTCCAAAAGCCCATCACTACTACTGCACCAAAATGACGGTCTAAATTTTAAGTCTCCAGTATGCACTATTCCACAAGGACACACCTAGGAAGGCATCCAGACCTAAAAACACTCAGGAGCTTGGTGTTCCTTCACACTCTGATTTTTTTTGCATGGTCAGAGTTTAGTTAGCTTAGTTTAGTTTAGTTTACAGATACAGCATGGAAGCAGGCCCTTCGGCCCACCGAGTCCACGCCGACCATCAATCACCCATTCACACTAGTTCTATGTTATTCCACTTTCTCATCCACACAAAGAGCACAAAGTGCTGGAGTAACTCAGTGGGTCAGGCAGCATCTGAGGAGGGAATGGACATGCCTTTTTTGGGATTTTTTTTCAAACTTAAAATTCTATTTTGTTTAGAGTTTAGAGATACAACCTGGAACTGGCTTTCAGCCTACCGAGGCCATGCCAACCACTCCCTGCTCACTAGGGGTCATTTACAGCATCCAATCACCTACAAACCCTCACGTCTTTGGGATGTGGAAGAAAAAAAGGAGCACCAGGAAAAATTCCACATGGTCACAGGGAGAACATGCAAACTCCCAAGGTCAGGATCGAACCCGTTTCTCTTCCGTTAAGAGGCGTTGTGCTGCCCTGTTGTTTGTGTCCTCTGCTGTCCAGACCCTTCCTCTGGAATTGCTCTTTCTAAACCTCTCTAGCACTTTCACTGTGCTTTGCACTGTTCTAACGCTCTTCATCCAAGGCATTGGACTAGTTATTTTGATGCCTCCCCCTACATTGCTTTGTTTCTGTTTGATAACCTTTCATGTGAAAACTTCCAGATTTTCATTATGTTAATGGCGCTGTATAAACACAATGTTTTTATCACCACCTAGTGAGCCATAGCTGCTAATTGTTTTGACAAATTTGCTTTAGGTGCAGTTGACTGGGAGAAGGCAGGGACATTCCATGATACAGAGGGAGGATACAGAGAAGGGGTAGGCAGCTAAGCAAAGACAATGGCAAAGGGCCATTGCCCTGATGGAAGTATGTCAAATTATGAGTGGCATAGATAGAACAGGCAGTCAGAACTTTTTCCCCAGGATGGAAATGTCAAAGACCAGAAGTCATATTTGTAAGGCAAAAGGGGCAAAGTTTAAATGAAATGTGTGGAGCAAGTTTTTTTTACACAGAGGATGGTGAATGCCTGAAACATGCTGGGTGAAGCAGATATGAAAGTAGCATTTGAAAGCCTTTTGCATAGGCACGTATATGCAAGGAATGGAGGGGTATGGGTTATGTGCCAGCAGATAAGAGGTGGTCTTAGCATCATGTGGGCAGAAGGGCCTGTTCTTATGCTGTGCTTTTCTATGTTTTATGTTAGTACAGCTAAGCAACAGTGAGGGTGGGGGTGAGTACATTTTGTGGGGAGCGGGGTTCCCCTCAGCTTACTGACAGACAATTGCCATGGTTCTGTGTTACAGTAATAGTGACAGACACTCCTTCCATAAGCTAGAGCACTATCCGATTCACCTCTACCTCATTGTGGACATTGGACTTTGTCTCTCGAACTGATGCACTACAATGCTGAGTACTATATTCTGCACTGTATCTTCTTCTTTGCTCTACCTATTGTACTTGTTATTGTATTTATGTGTAATATTATCTAATGAGATTGGATAGGATGCAAAAGAAAGCTGAGCCAAACTGCCTGTTTCCCTGTGGAAACAAAGAACTGTTTGGCTCTACGATGCGAAAACAGTTTGTGACAAGAAAATAGAAAGTGCTTGGGATCGTTCTATTACCAAAGTTGGTTTAACAGTAAATGATGACACTTGGGTTTGCACCAAGGACTGAAGCACAGCTGAACTTTATCTTGCACTAAACATGATTTCCTTTATACTGTATCTGTACACGGTGGACAGCTTGGTTGTAATCATGTATAGTTTGTCCACTAACCAGAAACAACACGCAACAAAAAAGCTTTGCACTGTACCTGGGTACATGTAACAATACATGAAACTAACTTACTAATTTTATTTGATTCATTTTTATGGGTTCAAAGAGATGCTCATGATACAAACTGGCCTTACTGGATTCCAGCAGGTAGAAATTCATACTCCGATCTTTGTCACCTGTTATTCAGACATATGTCTTCCAGCAGCTGCTGTCTTTATAATTGACGCTGTAAACTACAGGAAAAGGTATCAGTTAGACACAAGGAACTGCAGATGCTGAGTATGGAGCTGGAATGGAGTGGAGTGGAGTGGAGTGGAGTGGAGTGGAGGGAGATGATTAGCATGGAGAGAAAGAGGAATAATTATGGAATAATCATGCAAGGATGGGTCGGCATGGTGGTGCAGCAGTAGAGTTGCTGCCTTACAGCGCCAGAGACCCGGGTTCAATCCTGACTACGGATGCTTGTTTGTTCGGAGTTTGTACATTCTCCCTGTGACCGTGTGGGTTTTCTCTGGGTGCTCTGGTTTCCTCCCACACTACAAAGATGTACCGGTTTGTGGGTTAATTGGCTTGGTATAAATGCAAATTGTCCCTGGTGTGTGTAGGATAGTGTTAATGTGTGGCGATCGCTGGTTGGCATGGACCCGATGTGCTGAAGGGCCTCTTTCCGCGCTGTTTCTCTAAAGTAAACTAGACCCATTATCCGGGACAGAGAGGATGCTGTCTGTGAAACGACTGTAGTACAGGTCTTGTTTAATGAAGGCTTGAGGTGGGGTTATATTGAACAAAAGATAGAATATCCATCACATCTCTGAGGATAATTATGGAGCACTGAGAAATGTAATTGTATTAGCAACGTTAAAATGACTAATTCTAATTTCACACTGTCAGATTCTTTGCATGTGTCAAGTAATGCAAACACTTAGGATTATTGCTGCAGATGTATGATTAAATATTCCATTAATGGTTTTTTTAACAAGGTATGCAACTAAATCATGCAATCTTGATTGGACGATTATATTGTTCTGAGGTCTTCCCTGCATGAGATCATACAGTACTTGTCTCCTACATTATGGGAACTGTGTAAATGCTGATGCATTTAAGTAAAATACTGGAGACACTGCAGAAAAGGTAACATTTATGCAGGGAGAAACCGAGATAGCATTTCAACTCAAGGATCCCTCGTTAAATTGTGCTAGTCCAGATGAAAAATCGACAACTTGAGATGTATTAGCAAGGAACTGCAGATGCTGGTTTACACCAAAGATAGACACAAGAAGCTGAAGTAACTCAACGGGTCAGGCAGCATCTCTGGAGAAAAGGAAGAGGTGACGTTTCTGGTCGAGCCCCTTCTTCAGGCTGAAGGTCAGGGGAGCAGGAAACTAGAGGTCTGGATAGGTACAGAACAGAGCCGACACTGATGGCCAAGGAGGACAGAAATGGGTCTGATTCCACGCTGTATCTCTGAACTAAAACAAAACAACATAGTTGACCTCAGTCCATGACGCCAGAACTAATAGAGATAGCCGTTCAATGTTCATGATCCATCTTTACCTCAGACTACCTTCAGCTTATCCTCCACCATCTATGAAAACGGAAGGTTAATCTTGAAAGAATCATCGAAAAATATCATTTGCAATAAAAACTGAAGTGATGACTGACGCCACTTGAGATGGATTAACGCTGGAGGTTTCAGCACTAACTGTGTAAGTAATATCTCATGCATAATAATGAAGAAAAATTGTTATTAGGCCATGTTTGAAATTTTCATAAATGTAATTTGGCAAATGGCCACAAATACAAATAAAAATTCACTGAAATCGACTACACTTCTCGCATCTTGCTGGAACCAAGTAAATAGTAATGAGGTCCCAGTTTCTACACAGTCTTACAAGACTGGAGAAATGTAGAAACAAGGAACTGCAGATGCGGGTTTACACAAAAGGACACAAAGTACTGGAGTAATTCATTGGGTCAGGCAGCATCTCTGGAGAATATGGATAAGTGGTGTCTCGGGTCGGGACCGTTCTTCAGACAGATTGTGAGGGGGGGGGTTTGGAAGATAGGTGAGTCAGCACAAAGCATTGCCGGTAATAGGTGGACACAGGCGAGGGGGGGAGTTGATATCAGATGGTTGGAACAAAAGCCAGAGATTGAAGCGGAAGGAGTGAGACAGACAGTATGAAGAGTTGCAAATTGTGAAGCCGGAGGAAAAAACGTAGGAAGATGGGGAGAGGAGAAATGGGTACGAGTCCAGGTGAGGGCATGGGGGAGGTTGGGGGTTCGGTGTGTGAGGGGAGGAGGGGGGGAGGGGAGGGGCGCGTGTGTTAGCGGTCACCAAAAATTGGGAAATTCATTGTTCATACGTTGGGTTGTAAGCTATCCAATCAGAATATGTGCTGTTTCTCCAGTTTGTCTGTGGCCTCAGTCTGGTAATGGAGGAGGCCCAGGACAGGAAGGTTTGTGTGGGAATGGGAAGGGCGGTTAACATGGTTTGCACCAGGAGATCCAGTAGACCTTGTGTCTTCTACCTGCATTCCCCTCCCCTCTTCCTCCCCACTGGCTCCCTTCTTCCACCCTAGTTGTTTAACCCCTTCCACTATTCTACCAAGCTCTAAGCGGAAGCTCAGAGGGGATAGAGCCTTTTCTGTTGCTGCCCCGGCACTCTGGAACACCTTGCCGCTGCAGATCAGACAGGCCCCTTCACTGTCCATCTTTAAATCCTCCCTAAAAACTCACTTTTATTCACTGGCTTTCGACACTGGCTGAGACATTGTTCCTGTTTTAGTGCTTTTAATGTCTTTTAATTTTTTACTGTTTTTATAGTCCTGTCGTCTTAATGGTTTTAGTAGTTTGTAATAACTTTTTGTTGATTTCCCATGTACAGCACTTTGTGGTAACTGATGTTGTCTAAAAGCGCTTTATAAATAAAGTTATTATTATTATTATTATTATTATTATTATTCTCTTGAGGACGCACCTTCCCTAGCCAACAAGGGGCCTACCAGGGCATTTGTGATTGTCCCTGATCAGTCCTGGTCTTTTCCCGTCACCAGCCCTTCATGCCCACTCGGCCCACCCTCTGCTTTCAGTTTGAAGAAGGGTCCTGACCTGAAAGGTCACCCATCCTTTTTCTCCGGAGACGCTGCCTGAGTTATTCCAGCACTTTGTGTCTATCTTTGGTATAAACCAACATCTGCGGTTCTTAGTTTCAACAGTATCAGAGCAGGTCATATCTGCTACTCAATGCCGATGGTGGGAAAAGTCAGGGCCAGTTAGGTATAGATCATGCTTTTTACTGGAAAGTATGGTGCTCGAGGGGTAGTTCCTTCAAACTCAGAACCACAGCCAGGTGTTCAGCATTCACCGAAGATTACATCAGTGTTGCTCAAGCAGAAACTACACTTACTCTGCAGAGAGCACAAAATAATTCATTCCACAATTTCCTGAGGCAGATTTCTCTATTTAGATGTATGCATGCTATTAAAGGCCCAACAACATTGTGGTGTCAATTACTGTTGTTCTGACAGCTGAACTTGGGATGTAGTTAATTTATTAACAAGTAGAGATGTCAGATATCCTCCAAAAGATTAAATTAATTTTGGCTCTTATTCAGGGTGCTCTTTGTTTATGTAACACGTTTTGTTAACCCAAACAAATCAGCCCCCACCCCCAACCTCGGAATCCTCTGGAAACATGGCACCTAGGCTGGGTGAGGCGGCTGATCTGGACTTTATCTGGAGTTCCACAGCTGATCGGTGGGTCAAATTTGCCCCCTGCAGCCAGGGCTCTGGAACTCAGGCCTGGCCGGAGCCGGCTGATCCATTCCCAACGCCGACTTCCGGGCCGGTATCTCGGCCCCCCGGCGGTCTAGGTGGACCATACCTGTACCGATGGACTCCTCTTAGAGGCCATAACCTCTGTTGGTTCAGCTAAATGGATAGTCCAGAAGGATCTGGAATCAAGGGAGCTGGAAAACTGGTGGCGGACCTGTAGATTCACACATGAGAGTGCTTTGTACAAGAGTGTTTGGTTGTCGGAATGTTAAAAACATTTTTAATTGCACTTTGCTTGATTTTTCAACAAAATATTTTCTAGAAGTGGTGGTGGAAGCAGATACGAAAGGGGTGTTTAAGTTTAAGATACACGGAACTACAGAGGCTGGGTTACAAAGTGTCGGAGTAACTCAGTGAGTTAGGCTGCATCTCTGGAGAAACTGGATAGCTATGTTTCAGGAAGGACCCTAATCGGAAATGTCACCTATCCATGTTTTCCAGAATTATTCCAGTACTTTGTGCCTGTATTTGTAGGCATTTGACAGGGTTTTTGATAGGGAGGGAATGGAGGGACATGGATCGCATGTGGGTAGAAGTCACTATTTTAGCATTTCAATTTAACATAATATTCAGCATGACACCAGAGACCCAGTTTGATCCTGACTCTGGATGCTCTCTGCACGAAGTTTGCACATTCTCCTCCTGTGGGGTTTCCACCCCCCCCCCCCCCCCCCCCCCCCCATCCCAAAGACATGCAGGTTTGTAGGTTAATTGGCTTCTGTAAAATTGCCCCTTGTGTATACAATAGAACTAGTGTGTGAACAGGTAATCAATGATCGGCACGTGCTCGGTGTGGCCAAAGGGCCTGTTTTCACATTGTATCTCCAACATAAACTAAACTAGACCAAGCTAAAGATTTTTTAAGGGTGAAAATATGGATAATAAATCTGCTTGACAATAAATAACAAGAAAAGGAGTCAATGAGGCAAACAGTGTCAACACATTTAATCACAGTGAGAAAGGAATGTATGAACCTGCTGGTGGTATTACTTGTGTCGGGGGGGGGGGGGGGGGGGGGAGAATTAATGTGGAGAATAAATGCTAGTATGGGCCTGCCTCTTTGGTGTGTATTTAATGCCGTTCCACATAGATCCCATCAATGCGATTCACTTCAAACCACTCTGGGGAAACCAGGAATGGGCAATAAATTCTGGCTTCGCCAACAACACTCACATCTTGATGATAGATATTACTTAAAAAATGCACACTTAATGGCAGCCCCGTTATACAAATTGCAATTTGACTGGCCTCTCAAAGATATAATACACAGCCCCGCTAAGCAGTGCCCTACATTAAAAAAAATGGAGATGGATCTATTAAGGAAATGTCCATTAAACTGTTTTCTGAGTTGTGATGTAGCAGAATTGCATCAAATTGCATCTTCTAACAGGAGGCTGTAAAGAATGCGATTAGAGTCAGCGGTGAATACTGCAAGCTAAATTATCATTTAATAGCATAGTCATACACATTTTCATTTGGCACGTTACATGTGGCCCAGAGCCATCAGCATCAGATAAATTAGTTTAGGCTTACACAGGGCAAATTGTGGACTGTGATCCAACAACAGTGCATCACAGTCAATGTAAGAGCACCTTTTTAGACATCTACTGAAATGAGTCTTTAGGAGATTCCCTACTGATATGCCAGGCACATAATTGGCAGACATTGCTATTAGCATTCAACACTGGTGTGTAGGTGTGAAATTCTAACACAGGTTACATCTATAATAACGTATTACATTTGGTTGGATGTTTAATAAATAGATTCATTGACTTATCGCTGAAGTGCAAGCTAATATTTCCCACTGCACTTTGGTTTGTGGAATTATATCGTTCACAGTCCTTGACTGTAGGAAGGAAATTTGTAGGAAGGAACTGCAGATGCTGGTTTATATCAGAATACAAGGACATACCTTTAGAAAGGAGATGGGGAGCAATTTATTCATTCAGAGCGTGGTGAATCTGTGGAATTCATTGCCACAGAAGGCTGGGAAGCCAAGTAATTGGGTATTTTTACAGCAGAGATTGACAAATTCTTGATTAGTAAGGGTGTCATAGGTTATGGGGAGAAGGCATAAAATGGGGTTGAGAGGGAAAAATAGATCAGCCATGATTGAATAGCAGACACCCATCTGGGTCCCTTCTTCATTCTCAGTGGCCCTACGCCTGGTCCGTAGCAACAGAGACCTGGGTTTGATCCTGACCTCGGGTGCTATCCGTGTGGAATTTGCCTGTTATACCTGTGACCATGTGGGTTTCTTCTGGGTCAGTTTCCTCCCACATCCCAAAGACGTGTGGGGTCGTTGTTTTAATCGACAACTATGAAGGTTACCCTCTCCCCCGCCTAGTAGCTTTACTTCTAGTCACGCTGATCTTTTGGGGTTTTTTCCCCAATTTCCAGATTATAATCTGAATTTAAATTCCTCTGGTCGCTGGATGGTTAAGGGCCTGTCCTACTTGGGCGACCTAATCTGCAAATTCTGGCGAGTTTGCCCCCGACTCATACACGCAGCATGTCCGACACAAGGTCGTAGGAGGTCTTTGTAACTCTCCTTCATGCTCGAGAGTGGTCCCCGTGTACTCGAGGCCTCAGCTAAGTCGGGATGTATTTTTCAACATGTTGAAAAATGCTCCCCAAGAGTAAAAAATCGTCACCATAGAAAATATCTATACTGTTTTTACTCGTAGGTTTAGTCATAGTAGGTCGTAATAGGTCGGCATGTTAGTCATAGGTAATCGATGGTAGTCGAAGTTAATCGAAGGTAGTCAAATGTAGTCGTAGAGAGTCTTCATCATATTCGAAGGAAGGTCGAAGGAGATCGAAGGAGGTCGTCTTCACTCTCCACTATTTCCCGGTTAGTCGTAACTAGTTGTTGAAGCTGGTCTTCAACATAGTCGAAGGAGGTCTTCAACATGACAATTTTTCAAACTCTCCTAAACTCATCTAAACTCATCAATTAGGTCGCCCAAGTGGGACAGCCCCTTTAAGGGCATTTTTTAACATATTGAAAAAATCACCGTGATCCAGCTGAGGCTTCGAGTATGCGGAGACCATTCTCGAGCACAAAGGAGCGTTATGAAGACCTCCTATGACCTCGTGTCGACCATGCTGCGAGTATAAGTCGAGGGCAAACTTGACAGAACTCACAGATTAAGTCGCCCATTAGTGACAGACTAGAGATCATTAAACCAGTATATTTCGGACAGCAGATTGGCACAGCAGTGGAGTTGCTGCCATACAGTGCCATAGACCCGTGTTCGAGCCTGACTACGGGTGCAGTCTGTATCTTTTGCACCCTTTCCAAAGCCTCTAAATCTTTCCTGTAATGGGGTGACCAGAATTATACACAATACTCTGAATGCGGCCCAACCCAAGTCCTATATAGCTGCACTATGACTTCCTGACTCTTCGACTCAATTATCCGACCTCTGAAGGCAAGCATACCGTGCGCCTTCTTTACCACTGTGTCTACTCATGTTGATACTTTCAGGCAGCTATGGACCTGGACCCCATGGTCACTCTGCACATCAATGCCATTAAGGATGTATGGGAAGCAACTGCAAATGATGGTTTACACCAAGGGTGGGGAACCTGCAGCCATAAGGCCGTATGCGTCCTTCTGGGCCATTAAGTGCGACCTTTTGAATGAATCCAAATTTTGTAGAACAAATCCTTTTATTTTTATTTTATTAATATGTTCTTGTCCGTCTTTTATTATTTTAATTTTAATCTTAAAATGAACGTATTTAAAATACCAAGAGATTCAACAAAATAATCCTCCCCGACTGACGGCCACAATTAAAACATTAGTAAGGCATGAGGGCTATTTTAACACCTGTTATGCTCATGATTTAGTTCTAATGCGACTCTAAAATGTATGTTAACCTCCCACAAAAGGCACACAACAAAGTCATTAAAAGGTTAGTTAACTTTAGAATTAACAATTTATTTTCATTTTCTTGAAGTTAGTACATAGTAGCTAGATTTTTACAAAATAATGTACATTTTGAAGTATATCTAATTTAAGTTTCTTGGATGTGGCCTTATTAGATTATAGCTAACTTAATGCAGCATTCCAATGTGAATAGGTTCCCCACCCCAGGTTTACACTGAAGATAGACACAAAATGCTGGAGTAACTCCTAAGGAAAGGAGTAGATGATGTTTCAGGTCAAGACCCCAAACGTCACCTACTCCTTTTATTCACAGATGCTGCCTGACCTGAGTTTGAGTTTAGCTTATTGTTTGCTTTGGTTGTGTGCTAAACAAGTCAGTGGAAAGTGGAAATTACAATTAAGATATCCACAGTGTACAGATATATGATAAAGGGAATACTGAGCAATGTTGCTGAGATACTCAGCATTTTGTATCTATCTTCAATGCCATTAAGGATCTTACTTTCATCTTTATCTTTCCCTTTATGCTCATTTATTGATTTGATTACTAACATCAGTGGTTGACAGAAGAAATATGTAGGAGGGAACTGCAGATGCTGGTTTACACTGAAGATAGACACAAATGCTGAAGTAGCTCAGTGGGACAGGCTGCATTGCTGGAGAGAAGGAATGGGTGACTTTTCGGGTCAACACCTTTTTTTTAGACTAAACTCAGTAGTCTGAAGAAGCCTCCTGAAACATCACCCATTTCTTCGCTCCAGAGATGCTGCGTGTCCCGCTGAGTTACTCCAGCATGTTGCGTCGATCCTCTGTTAGCAGGAGAAAGTTGGAAGAAGAGATGGTATGGTGGTTAAACTACCCAGCATCCTAGGAGTCGCTGAAAGCCCTCTATTCCAAGTAATTGGCTGGCAGTGTGGCTGCTGCTAGTATTTCTGCTATCTGTTACTTGCCAGACACACAGTCTAGATTTAGCATCAAGGCGCTCGCAAAAAGAAATCCATCCCTGTGCTAGCCTCCAGTGTCGGGATTTAATTCTGCTGGTCCTCTGAAGCTGAAGCTGTTCAGAAGCTAGAGACATTGAGTCAGTTAAAGTACATCAACTATCCATGGGGCAAAACAGTTCCAGGCTAGATCGCATCCAGCTGAGAGGCCACAACAAAGCCTTGGAAAGATCTTTGTTGTGCCAAGGGACAGATTTTTCTGTTGAAACTTGTGAGTCAACCAAGAACCATATGTGCATCTTAATCAGTGTCAGGCTGTACGTTTTGTTTATCTGAACCACAGATGATTATAACGAAAACCATCTTTGAACACTTGCGTTTGAAATCGGGTCGTAAAATGAGTAACTGGGGGAATTTACCAGCCATGCTCATAGACAGGGCACTTCACTGCAGAGGGAGGAAGCACAAAGGGGTGTGAAGTTAAAGAATTAAGAGCTGACATTTTTGATGGCTGTTTCATGATTCATTTCATATATTGACTTTCTGTAGAGTATTCAAAGTGATGGCCATTGCAGTCTGCCCTTTCACGATAGTAAATGTGGTATCCACAAAATAAATACAGATGTCCGTGTATTCACCTCATTCCACTTTCTCCATCCTGAGACCACATGCCTTCTCCCATTACGTCATCCAAATATTTCTAGACCAATTACAACATTCTACTGACATTACTAACATCGTAAGTTGTACAGATGCCTGTGAGCATAAACAATATGATATCGATATTAAAGATAGTGCAGTCAGGGGATATGAGGAGAAGGCAGGAATGGGGTACTGATTGTGGTTTATCAGCCATGATCACATCGAATGGTGGTGCTGGCTCGAAGAGCCGAATGGCCTACACCTGCAACTATTTTCTATTGTCTAAATAACATAGTGTTGAGAGTGAGGGGTGATCTTATAATGGTGTACAGAATCATGTGAAGAATATATTGGGGAAACGCACAGTTTACTTCACCCAGAGTAAAGGAATGGAGAGAACCAGAGGGTTTAAGGTGAATGGGGAAAGATTTAATAGAAAGGGTAACTTTTTTACACAAAGGATTGTGGGTGTATGGAACGAGCTGCTGGAGGAGGTGTTGAGGTAGGTACTATCACAACGTTTAAGGAACATTTAAACAGATACATGGATAGGCCAGTTTTAGAGGGATATAGGCCAAACACAGGCATGTGGTAATAGTGTAGATGAGATGTATTGCTCGATGTGAGCAAGTTGGGCTGAAGGCCCTGTTTCCACACTGTACGACACTATGGTGCTTCATATTTTATAATGTCTTCGTTTTTTTAGTTTTTAGAGATACAGCATAGAAACAGAACCTACGCCCGCCAAGTCCACGCCAACTGTCAATCACCCTTCACATTAGTTCTATGTTATCCCACTTTCTCATCGATTTTTTAATTAACCACATTAGGGGCAATTTTACAGAGGCCAATTAACCTACAAACCCACATGTCTCTTGGGATGTGGGAGGAAACTGGAGCACCCAATAGAAACCCATGCAGTCACAGGGAGAACGTGCAAACTCCACACTGGCAGCACCCAAGGTCAGGATTGAACCTGGGTTTGTGACGTTGTGAGACAGCAGCACTACCAGCTGCACCACTTTCCTGCCCCAGTGATAGATATGAAACATCCGGTTAGACTTTAGACTTTAGAGATACAACATGGAAACAGGCCCTTCGGCCACCAAGTCCATGCAGAACAGCAATCACTGAGAACATACAAACTCCATGCAGACAGCATCTGTAGTCAGGATCAAACCCAGGTCTCTGGTGCTGTAAGGCAGCAACTCTATCACTGCGCCACTGTGCCATTGTGTGATAATTAGACTGAATATTATATGCAGTGGAAGTAGTGTTCCTACCCAAAATGTGATCTCCAGAGATGCTGCCTGACCCGTTGAGTACCTCCAGAACAATGGGTTCTACAAGGAAGACTCAACATTTATTCCACAAGGATGCAAAGTGCCAGATGGAATATAAGGTATTGTTTTAATTGACACTGGTCCTCACCTTGGCAACGGAGGAGAATGTATACCAACAGATTGAAATAGGATTGGGATTGGGAATGGGAATGAAAATGGTAGAAACAGGAAGCTTAAAGATCTCACCTGGTAGACAGTGCAAGTGCTCCTCAAAACGACCACCCAACCTCTGTTTGGTTTCTCCAGTGCAGAGGAGATCACATTCTTAAAATACTTTTGGCGAGGGCAGATGGTGGATTCAGGTATTCTCTGGAACTCACAATCTTTGGATCGGACTTTATTCCTTGGGGCACAGAAGGCTGAAAATTATCTTATAGCGGTACATAAAATCATTAAAATGTATTTTTTCCCAGAGTAGAGGAATCAAGAATCAGGGGACATAGGTTTACGTTGAGAGAAGAAAGATTTAATAGGAACCTGAGGGGCAACATTTTCACACAGAGGACGGTGGTTGTATGGAATGTGCTGCCAAAGGAGGTAGTTGAGGCAAGGACAATAACATTTAAAACATATTTGGACAGGTACATGGATAGGATAGGTTTTAAGTGATATGGGCCAAATGCAAGCTGATGGGACTAGCTTGGATGGGGCATCATGTTTGTTATGGACTATTTGGGCTGAAGGCCCCGTTTCAGTGCTGTACGTCTATGACTGATGACACTAAGTGGGACCCTCAGATTGGTAACATGAATTAGCACATCAATGTGGAAATAGCACGTTCCTCATGGTTAATGGAAAGAAGGCTTGACAAGAAAAAAATACAAAACCGCCAGATTATTAAGAGGTGTTGAAGATTTCCCCATGCTCTGCTGCTGAAATTAATTTAACACAAAATCTGAAACACCTGAATACTGCGGTGAAACTGGCAGCAACATAAATCTGCAGTGGGTCACTTTGTTAGTCGAGCAATCCTGTTACCCAGCTGTTTCTGGCTGTTAATTGCTGAGAGGCAACTTCACTGCACACTGAAATGTCTTTGACACCACAGAGTTATGGAGTCAGAGTCAAACAGCACGGAAACAGATCATTCCACCTAACTTATCCATGGTGACCAAGATGTCTCATCTAAGCCGGTTTCATTTACCCACGTTTGAACCATATCCCTCATGGTCTTATCCATGTGCCTGTCCAAATGTCTTCTCAATATTGTTATTGTACTTGCCTGAACTACCTTGTGTACCAGCTTGTTCCATATAGCCATCACCCTCCTTGTGAAAAAGTTGACTCTCAGGTTCCTATTAAAGTTTTCCCATCTCACCGTAAACCTTTACCCTTGATTACTCTACCCTCGATAAAAGACTGTGCATTCACGCTATCTATTCCCTATTCAGGATTTTATACACCTTCACATGATCATCCCTCAGCCTTCTGCACTGCAAGGATCAAAGTCCTTACCTGCTCAACCTCTCCCAATAACAGCCTCTCAAGACCTGATAACATCCAGGTTCTGGAACAATTTCTTCCCAACAACCATCAGGCTATTGAATACTACAAACTCCAACTAAACATCTGAGCTACTAACTACCTTAGTTGCGCTAGGGACTTCAGGCTTCAATTTGTTTTTTGCATTCTATAGGGTTTTTGTACTTAGTGAACTTATTTTGATGTTTGTTCATTACGTCATCTATTGAGTACTGTGTGTACAAACCTGTTGTAAGAATTTCACTCTTCCGTTTTGGCACATATGACAATAAAACACTATCGACTTTTAAACTCCTTGTAAATTTACTCTGTACCCTTTCTAGCTGAATGACATAGAAACATAGAAACATAGAAAATAGGTGCAGGAGTAGACTATTCGGCCCTTCGAGCCTGCACCACAATTCAATATGATCATGGGTGATCATCCAACTCAGTATCCCGTACTTTCTAAGAGCAGGGTGACCAAAGCTGAACACAATACCCATGTCTCAATGATGTATGAGTTGATGCGTTAACTGAGCCTTTATGTTTAGCTGACTGGCAGAATTTGAGGCAGGATCAGGGGGAAATTGATGGGAATGTGGCAGAATAAAATAGATCAGTGAGCAGATCGGAGTTTGATGATTTGTGTGGCCGGTGGGCTGACGTGCCTGTTTCGATGTATTTTCTCTATGATTTCCATCCTAATTGCTTACTGTGATTGTCTGCTAACAGTAATTGATTACAGGAACACCCATCTCCATTTACATCACCATATCATGTCCTCTCTCCAGTTCCATGTTCACAAAGGCTTCTGCTGAGCATCTTCTTGGGTTTAGAGATACAACGTGGAAACAGGCCCTTCGACCCATCGAGGCCACGCCGACCAATGATCACTCCGTAGACTAACACTATCCTTTATACTAGGGATAATTTAGAATTTACTGAAGCCAATTAACCTACAAACCTGTACATCTTTGGTGTGTGAGGAGAAACCGGGACACCCGGAGAAAACCCACACGGTCACAGGGAGAATGTGCAAACTTCGTACAGTCAACACCCATAGTCAAGATCGAACCCGGGTCTCTGGCGCTGTAAAACAGCAACTCTACCGCTGCGCCATTGTGCCGCTTTACTTACAGGAACACCCATCTCAATCTATATCACCATATCGTATCCTCTGTCCGGTTCTGTGTTCACAAAGGCTTCTGCTGAACATCTTCTTGTGTTTGCAAATAATTTGCAATAATATATACACACAGTTAAACAGGACAATGAAGCAACAGTTTTCTACCATCCAAAAGAATTTGGTGCATTTCCCCACCTTGGACTTTCAGCCCTGACTTCATGTTTCCCTCTGATACATCGTTCCTACAGCCCCCACACATTGAACGACCAAACTAATCTTTTTAAGAGTTGCCATGTGTACCGAAATAGAGCGACACAGCAGCACAGCGGTAGAGCTGCTGACTCATTGCACCAGAGACCCAGGTTCGATCCTGACTCTGGGTGCTGTCTGTACGAAGGGTTTGTACATTTGTGAGGGTTTGGCCATGTGACTGCATGGCTGCATCCGGGTGATCCAGTTTCCTCCCACATCCCAAAGATGTGCAGGTTTGTAGGTAATTGTCTTTTTGGAATTGTCCCTAATATGTAAGATAGAACTATTGTATGGGTGATTGTTGGTCAGTGAGGACTCAGTGGACTGAAGGGCCTGTTTATAACATCGCTGAAATAATCGCTGAAACATAGAAGATAGTCAGAATCTTTATTTCAGTGTTGAAATGTCAAATACTGAAGGAAATAGGTTCTGGTTTATTATTGTCATGTGTACCGAGGTACAGTGAAAAGCTTTGGTTTATATGCTATCCAAACAGATCAGATAGTACTATACATGAATACAATCAAGTCAAAAGTACACTCGGTAAAGGGAAAAGGAAGATACAGAGAGCAAAATAATATCGTTCCACAAACAAAGTCAATGTGTGCAATGTGTGCAATTGAGCTGAATTGTCCAGTACAGATTCCTTACAGAAGGAACATTCAGAAGCCTGATAACAGAGGGGAAGAAGCTGTTCCTGAATCTGGTGGTGCGCACTTTCAAGTTTCTGTACCTTTAACCGGACAGGAGCAGGGAGAAGAAGAATGACCGAATGGGGCCAAGTCTTTGATTATTTTGGCTGCTTTTCCAAGGCAGCGTGATGTGCAGATGGAGTCAGTGTTGGGAAGTCTGGTCTATGTGATGGACTGGACTATATTAACCACTCTCTGTGATTTCTTGCAAACTTGGGCAGAGCTGTTCCCAAACCAAGCTGTGATGCCAAGCTGTATGCATTCCATGGCACATCTGTAAATGTTTGTAAGAGTCACTGGAGACATGCCAATTTTCCTCAGGAAGATGGTGTGTCTTCTTGGCTAACGCAGCAACGTGGTAGGTCCACGACAGGTCGTTAGTAAAGGATAAACATTAAGTTTAGTTTAGTTTAGACTTATGCCCCTGTTCCACTTAGGAAACCTGAACGGAAACCTCTGGAGACTTTGCGCCCCACCCAAGGTTTCCGTGCGGTTCCCGGAAGTTTTTGTCAGTCTCCCTAATGGTCGAAAGTGGTTTCCGCTTCTAAGATCTCCCTGGTGGAATAAAACTGGGTGAAAAAAAGGTCTTACCTTCCACTACCTGCAACCTCCGGCAACTACCTTCAACTAGCATCGCAGCCGGCTTCGACAAAAAAATTACCGATTTTTAAAACGGCAACCTATTTTTAGTCGCGGACGGTTTTTCATTTTTTGAAATAATCGCTGGAACATAGAAGATAGAAGAAGCGGAAACCACTTTCGACTATTAGGGAGACTGACAAAAAAACCTCCGGAAACCGCACGGAAACCTTGGGTGGGGCGCAAAGTCTCCAGAGGTTTCCGTTCAGGTTTCCTAAGTGGGACAGGGGCAATACAGCACAGAAATAGGTATTTCAGCCCACCGAGTACGCACCATCCAGCAATCACACCATACAGTAGTTCAATCCTACACACTAGGGACAATTTACCTACGTCTTTGGAGCGTGGAAGGAAACCGGAGCATCGGGGGAAAAGCCAAGCGGTACCTGGGAGAACGTACAAACTCCGTACAGACAGCACCCAAAGTCAGGATTGAGCCTTGGGTCTCTGGCGCTGTAAGGCTGCAACTCTAACGCTGCGCCACCATGCCGCTCTTCAACGATATAGTTCAAGATTTTTCCTTTGGAATCAGAAAATTGTAAAGTTAATATGACTGCTTGTAAGAAAGGAAAGTACAGGCCAGCAAAAAATGAACTTGTCAATGACTCATATGTTACTTAACTGGTGCCCAATAATCTGCCAGACAGATGAAGATTTGGCAGAGGGAAGAACTCTGGTGAGGGATTTGGCAGTGATGTCCTATCCCAGTTGTCTCACTTGTGGATGTTGGTATGTAAGGACTTGGCACAGGGTACATGATACGAATGGTTGCTTTTATATTCCAAATGGTTTTAAAAAGTAAAGCTGTATTATTAACTGATAATCTTGTCTGATCACCTTGGGGTGCAGTACTTGAGTCCAAGGTTGAGTTCATTTGCTTTACAATTATTGCTTGTTCCACGCACTTCATCAACTGTGGCATGTTTGAAGTGTTAGTTGGGATAGGGTGGGACACACTTGGCTGCGATAATACAGGATTTTACAGATTTCAACTATGCCATGATAGGACATGCAGGAACAAGCCTTTCCATACCGAATCTGCAGTGACCATCAAACTCCCATTTAAACCACGTTAATTTTATTCTCCCCACACTTCCAGCCATATATTACCTCTAATACACATGGTGAGAGATACAGCATGGAAGCAGGCCCTTTGGCCCAGGAGTCATCGTTCACCCATTCAAACTAGTTCTATGTTATCCTATTTTCTCATCCACACCCTACACACTCGGGTCAATTTACAGAAGTCAATTAACATACAAACACGCACGTCTTTGGAACATGGGAGGAAACTGGAGCACCCGGAGAAAACTCCCACGTTCACAGGGAGAACGTGCAAACCCCACACAGACAGCAGCCGAGGTCAGGATTGAACTCAGGTCTCTGGTGCTGTGAGGCAGCAACTCTACCGCTGAGCCACTGTGCCGCCCACTTAATATTCAGTTCCTTCCCATCAGCGTGTGTGCACCCTTGTGTTTATATTTATAATTTATTCTGAATCTGAGGAAACGGAAACACTTGGGGAAACCCATGTGATCACAAAGAATAACCCAGTACAGCACAAGAACAGGCCTATTGGCCATCGTGCATCACCATTCCTTGCGTTTCACACAGCTGCAAAGTAACTTCCTGACTGAAAACCTCGACCAATGAAGGCAAGGGCCTTTTTTACCAGTCATACTTGTGTTGCTCACATTAAAAGGGTTATGAACTTGCACCCCATGACCCCTATGTACATCAATGCTCCTAAGAGACCCAAAGTCTTGGAGTAACTCAGTGAGTCAGGCAGCATCTCTGCAGGACATGGGTCAGTCTGAAGAAGAGTCCCAATCTGAAATGACATCTATCCATGTTCTGACGGGATGTTGAAATGGAGAAACAAAGAACTGCCAATGCTGGTTTATACGAAAGATGGACACAAAGTGCTGGAGTACCTCAGCAGATCAAGCAGCATCTTTCTCCAGAGATGCTGCTTGGCCCACTGAGTTACTCCAGCACTTTGTGTCCTTTTGTGTAAACCAACATCTGCAGTTCCTTGTTTCTACAATGTTCCTAAGGCTCTTGCCATTGACACAAATTTGGTCCCAAGGCTTAAAACTAAGGAAAATCCCTTATTTTTGCTTAGCCTTTGCAGTTTCCAGAGATGTTGTGAGCTTTGAATAATTGTTGCCATGTTCTTATAAAACAATAAATTGTTGTTGATGTAAAATTGGTTACCAATATAACATGCTGAAACCCAGACTGTTGTCCATTCAACAACATATCGCCATGATGGTGCAGCAGCAGAGTTGCTGCCTCACAGCACCAGAGACCCAGGTTTGAATCTGACTACGGGTGCTGTCTGTACTGAGTTTGTATGGTCTCCCTCTATCCACTAGGGTTTTCTCCGGGTGCTCCGGCTTCCTCCCACACTTCCAAAGACGTACAGGTTTGTAAGCTAATTTGGTTTCTGTAAATTGTGAATTGTCCCTAGTGTTAGTGTACGGGGATTGCGGTTCGGCGCGGACTCGGTGGATCGAAGAGTCTGTTTCCGCACTGTATCTCTAAACTAAATCAAAATGTCGCTTTGATGTTATTGATACAGCTTTGGATTACGAGACACTGGAACTAGAGCACTGAGGCTGTTTCTCTTCCAGCTGTGAGTTGCTGCAAATTTCTCAGTGTCAGCGAATCCTACAGCCACAATCTCAGCTCTGGCTTTAACCTGTGGTGAATCCAAAACTAGGAGCTCGAAATGGAAGATGATAATTAACAAACCAATAGAGAATTCTGAAGAGAAGTCTTTGCTCACAATGTGCTGACACAGGGATATTTCAGAGGCAGCCTGACAAAGGAACAAGAGAAGATGCTAAAACAATATAAGAGTTGAGCGAGAGAAATCTCATATGGATTTACACCAATGGAAGATTAAAGTTCAGCTTAGTTTAGTTGAGAGATACAGCATGGAAACAGGCCCTTTGGCCCACCGAGTCCGTGACAATCAGTGATCACCCATATACTCGTTCAATCCTACACACTCGGGACAATTTAACCTACAGACCTGCAGGTCTTTGGAGTGTGGGAGGGAACAGGAAAACCCAGAGGAAACTCATGCGGTCACAGGGAGAACGTACACACTCCGTGCAGACAAACTCCATGCAGGATCTAACCTAGGTCTCTGGCACCGTGAGGCAACAGCTCGACCGCTGTGCCACTGTGCCGTCCCAAGTGACGAGCCTGTGCAGCAGGCAGAGGTGTCATGCAGTCTATGTCATTTTATAATTTGTTCATTTGTGAGATCTGTGAACGTTACAATGATCGACTACAACAACATTTAAATGTCGGAAAGGCACCTGGATAGGAAAGGTTTAGAGGGATATGGACCAAACATGGGCAGGTGGGACTAGCGTAGGTGCAACATCTTGGTCAGCATGGCAAGTTGGGCTGAAGAGGCTGTTTCCATACTGTATGACTATGATTATCTCTAATTCTCCCTAGACATAGAAATGTTAAGAGACAACAAAATTAGTGGATTCAAAGTCACATTTAGCCCAGACTTCATAAAGACAGTGTATTTCCTGTCCCCAAAGACACTTGGGAACCAGATGAATTTTTACAACAATCCAATTGCTTTATAAATACCATAACTGACAATACCCATGCTTGTAATTCCAGATTTATTTAATTACTTGAGTTGAAATTCCCCAGATGCAGTGTTTGGATTTGAACTTATGTTGCTGAATCAATAGTCTAGGTCTGTGCATATAGTGCATCCAAGGCTTCTGATGAATTGACACTTCTGAAATTATAGCGGGCAAGGAAAACGTTCCAATTTTAGCTTCTCACTATCCCTCCCACCCTCTTCTGCACATACCTCCATATTTGCCCATCCCCATCCCCAATTCCATCCTCTGTGGGGTTCACCTCCCACCTATTTCTCTCCTTCACTTCCATCCCCATGAGACCCGGTTCGATTCTGACCTTGCATGCTGTCTGTGTGGAGTTTGCACTGTTCTCCCTGTAACCACGTGGATTTCCTCCAAGTGCTCCAGCTTCCTCGCATGTCCTAAAGACGTGCAGGTCTGTCGGCTGATTGCCTCTGGAAATTGCCGCAAGTGTGTAGGGAGTGGATGCAAAAATGGGATAACATAATACTATTGCGAACGGGTGCTCAATGATCGGTGGCGGGCCGAAGGGACTGTTTCCATGCTGTATCAATTCAATTTAAAGAACAAGTCAATGGTGGTCATCGAGGGACAGGTATAGACAAGGACTACAAGGATAACTCCTCATTTACGAGGTTTACAGATAGGTCCCATTGACCAGTAATTCCCGTTGGAGACCCATGGAATATCTTTAATTGGACTTTACTGGACTTTATTCTGTATAAACGATATTCCCTGTATCCTGTATCTGTACACTATAAATTGGCTGGATCGTGAAAGCCCTGGATAGAGTGAATGTGGAGCGCATGTTTCCGTATATGGGAGAGTGTAGGATCAGAGGCCATAGTCTCAGAATAAAACAACACTCCTTTAGAAAGGAGGAGGAATTTCTTTAATCAGAGGTTGGTGAATCTGTGGAATTCACTGTGGAGGATATATTTTTAAGGCAGAGATTTACAGATTCTTGTTTAGTAAGGGTGTCAGGGGTTATGGGGAGAAGGCAGGAGAATGGGATTGAGAGGGAAAGATAGATCAACCATGATTGAATGGTGGAGTACACTGGAAGAACTGACTGGCCTAATTCTGCTCCTAGAACTTATGAACTTTAGAACGACATGATTGTAATCTAGTCTTTTCACTGACTGGATAGACAATAGACAATAGGTGCAGGCATAGGCCATTTGGCCCTTCGAGCCAGCACCGCCATTCAATGTGATCATGGCTGATCATCCACAATCAGTACCCCATCCTGCCTTCTCCCTATATCCCTTGACTCCACTATCTTTAAGAGCACTATCTAGCTCTCTCTTGAAAGTATCCAGAGAACCTGCCTCCATTGCACTCTGAGGCAGAGAATTACACAGATTCACAACTCACTGTGAGAAAAAGTGTTTCCTTGTCTCCATTCTAAATGGCTTACCCCTTATTCTTAAACTGTGGCCCCTGGTTATGGACTCCCACAACATCGGGAACATATTTCCTGCCTCTAGCGTGTCCAAATCCTTAATAATCTTATGTTACAATAAGATCCCCTCTCATCTTTCTAAACTCCAGAGTATACAAGCCCAGCCGCTCCATTCTCTCAGCATATGACAGTCCCGTCATCCCGGGAATTAACCTGGTAAAGCTACGCTGCACTCCCTCAATAGCAAGAATGTCCTTCCTCAAATTAGGGGACCAAAATTGTACACAATACTCCAGGTGTGGAATCACTAGGGCCCCATACAACTGCAGAAGGAACTCTTTGCTCCTATACTCAACTCCTCTTGTTATAAAGGGCAACATGCCATTCGATTTCTTCACTGCATGCTTACTTTAATTGACTGATGAACAAGGGCCCCCAGATCCCGTTGTACTTCCCCTTTTCCCAACTTGACACTATTTGGATAGTAATCTGCCTTCCTGTTTTTGCTACCAAAGTGGATAACCTCACATTTATCCACATTAAATTGCATCCGCCATGCTGCTGCCCACTTACCCAACCTGCCCAAGGCACCGTGCATTCTCATAGCATCCTCCTCACAGTTCACACTGCCACCCAGCTTTGTGTCATCTGCCAAATTGTTCATGTTACTTTGAATCCCTTCATCTAAATCATTGATATATATTGTAAATAGCTGCAGTCCCAGCACCGAGACTTGCGGTACTCCACTAGTCACTGCCTGCCATTCTGAAAGGGACCCATTAATCCCTACACTTTGTTTCCTGTCTGCCAACCAATTTTCTATCCATGTCAGTACCCTACCCCTAATACCATGTGCTCTAATTTTGCCCACTAATCTCCTATGTGGGACCTAATCAAATGCTTTCTGAAAGTCCAGGTACACTACATCCACTGGCTCTCCCTTGTCCATTTTCCTAGTTACATCCTCAAAAAATTCCAGAAGATTAGTCAAGCATGATTTCCCCTTTGTAAATCCATGTTAACTTGGACCGATCCTGTTACTGCTATCCAAATGTGCCGCTATTTCATCATTTATAATTGACTCCAGCATCTTCCCCACCACCGATGTCAGGCTAATTGGTCTATAGTTCCCTGTTTTCTCACTCCTGCCTTTCTTAAAAAGTGGGATGAAAAACATTAGCTACCCTCCAATCCACAGGAACTGATCCTGAATCTATAGAACATTGCAAAATTATCACCAATGCGTCCACAATTTCTAGTCACTTCCTTAAGTACCCTGGGATGCAGACCATCAGGCCCTGGGGATTTATCAGCCTTCAGTCCCATTAGTCTACCCAGCACCATTTCCTGCCTAATGTGGATTCCCTTCAGTTCCTCCGTCACCCCATATCCTCCGGCCACTAGTATATCAGGAAGATTGTTTGTGTCCTCCTTAGTGAAGACAGATCCAAAGTACCTGTTCAACTCATCTGCCATTTCCTTGTTCCCCATAATAAATTCACCTTTTTCAGCCTTCAAGGGTCCAACTTTGGTCTTAACTAATTGTTTCCTTTTCACATACCTAAAGAAGATTTTACTATCCTCCTCTTTTTTCCCCATATTGTCATTTTAGTTATCTTCTTATCCTCTTAAACATTACCCAATCCTCTTGCTTCCCGCTCATCTTTGCTACGTTGTACTTCTTCTCTTTTATTTTGACACTGTCCCTGACGTCCCTTGTCAGCCGCGGTCAACCCTTAAGGACCTGTCCCACTGTACGAGGTAATTCAAGAGCTCTCCTGAGTTTAAAAAAAATCAAACTCGTGGTAAGTACGTAGAATGTACGTAGCGGCTACGTCGGAGCTCATGGATGTCTTGTAGAGGCTTGTAATGCTAACGGCAGGTACTTGGGAAACGCGGTAACAGCACTGTGAAAAATGTCCACGAGTGTCCCTACTACCTACGAACGGCTATTACCGCAATTCTCCAATTTCGAATCAAGGGAACTCTGGAGAACTCTTGAATTACCTCGTCCAGTGGGACAGGCTCTTTACTCCCCGTGGAATCTTTCTTTCTTTTTGGAATGAACTGATCCTACACCTTCTGTATTATGGATCATGGATCCATAGTCCAGTTTATTCAACTCCAATTTACCCTTCTCCCTCTCCAATTGTAGATTAATCTTGACCATATTATGGTCACTACCTCCTAATGGCTCCTTAACCTCAAGTTGCTTTATCAAATCCGGTTCATTACACAACACTAAATCCAGAATTGCCTTCTCCTTGGTAGGCTCCAATACAAGCTGCTCTAAGAATCCATCACAGAGGCACTCCACAAACATCCTTTCTTGGGGTCCAGTTCCAACCTGATTTTCCCAGTGTTGGAACTATGGAGTCACCCACCACTATGGCTCTGCCCGAACTCGGTCTTGCCCGTGAAGTCCCATCTCTAGGATTGGAGCAACCGACATGTCCGTCGCTCGGACTGGAAGCATCGTCTCCCCGACCGTTCCCAAGAGGGCGTACCTGTTTTCATTAGGCACAGCCACCTGGGTCTCCTGCACTCCACGGTTACCACCCTTTCTCTCAGTCACACACCTTCGTTCTTCCCGTATCCTTGGCGTGACAACCTAAATGCAGTTCCTGTCCAGGAAACTCTCGTTGTCCTGGATGGCCCTGAGGTCATCCAGCTGCTTCTCCAATGCGCTAGAAAAAAAGCTTTTCTCTGTACCTCAGTACACGTGACAAAAGTAAACAAAACTAACATGTGATGAGTTTTGCCCAGCATTTGAAGGAGTTCTCTCTGAATCTTGCTGCCATCCCTGTATCTGTCTGTGTAGTGTACAAAATCATGAGAGGAATAGATCGGTTTGAGTCTCTTGCCCAGAGTAGGGGAATCGAGAACCTGAGGACAAAGGTTTAAGGTGAGGGGGAAAAATTGAATACGAACCTGAGGGGTAACTTTTTTCACACAAAGAGTGGTGGGTGTATGGAACGAGCTGCCGGAGGAATAGTTGAGGCAGGTACTATTGCAACATTTAAGAAACATTTAGACAGGTACATGGATAGGATTGGTTTAGAGGGATAGGTGGAACTAGCGTGGATGGAACATGTTGGACGGTATGGGCAAGTTGGGCAGATGGGTCGGTTTCCACACCATAAGACTCTATGACATTATCATATCTGCCTCCACCATTTCCCCTGGCAATGCATTCCAGGCCGCCACTCAGGGCCAGATTTACTTATAAGCTAGACAAGCTTAAGCTTAGGGCCTCGAGGTCTAGGGGGGCCTCCGGCCAAGGCCTCGCCGCCAGCACTGAAAACCAACGCGGAGGGGGCCTCACAAGTGGAACAGCTTAGGGCCTCTCTTCATCTAAATCCGGCCCTGCCGCCACTACTCTCAATGGGATAAACTTGCCCCGAACATCTCCATTACACTGGCCCTCTTTCACATTAAAGTTATACTCTCTATCTTTTGACATTTCCACCCTGGGGAAAAAGGTTCTGACTGTCTACTCTATCTGTGCCTCTCATAATTTCATTTACTTCCACCAGGCCTCTCCTTAACCTCCGGTATTCCAGAGAAAATAATTCTAAACAATTTGGGAACATAAATGGCTGGAGGAATTCATCAACATCTATAGGGGAGGGGCAGGGGGAAGGAATTGTCGACATTTCATGTCAAGACCCTGCACTAGCATTTAGGAAGTAGGGGTATTTGGGATGCACTGTGACCTCCAATGTTCAGAGAGTACTGTGCGATGCCTGTAAAATATACTGAGCAATCTGAGGTGCTCCACAGACATCAAGATTAATGCTGAATCTGAGATTTATAAGCAACTTTGAAAACTGCCGCAGATTGGACTGTTTCTGTTTATGTTGGTGCTGTTACCTGTAATGTAAAACCCACACGTGTCGGGAAGGCGGAAATGAGTATGAGGTTCAGATAACTGGAAGATTGCATGGGTACAGGAGTTTCGCAGCTGATAGAGATTCTGCCTCGCAGTGCCCAGTTCGATACTGACCTCACTTTTGTCTGTGTGGAGTTTATTTCAGTTTTGTCTACGTGGAGTTAAGTTTAGTTGAGTTTAGTTTAGTTGAGTTTAATTTAGTTTAATTTAGTTTAGAGATACAGTGCGGAAATAAGCCCTTTGGTCCACCAAATCCACGTCGACCAGCATCCCCATACACTAGAACTATGCTGCAGACTAGGGACAATATACTGTACATGTTACCGAAGGCAAATAATCTACAAACTTATATGTCTTTGGGATATGGGAGGAAAGCAGAGCACCCAGAGGAACTCACGTGGTCATGGGGAAAATGTACAAACTCCATACAGACAGCATCCGTAGTCAGGATCAAACCTAGATCTCTGGTGCTGGAAGGCAGCAACTCTACCATTGCGCTGGAGTTTGCACATTCTCCCTGTGACTGTGTGGGTTTCCTCCGGGTGCTCCGGTTTCCTCACACATCCCAAAACAAAGTGCTGGTTTGTAGGCTAAATGGCCCTCTGTAAATTGTCTTTAATGTGTGGGAAGTGGATGCAAAAGTGGGATAACGTAGAACTAGTATGAATGGGTGATCGATGTTCGGCGTGGACTTGGTGTGCCGAAGGGACTATTTCCATGCTGTATCTTTTCATTAATCAAAATACTATTAGCATTGGAAGTTGGAAGATGAAAACATCATTACATTTACTAAATGGTTCCAACTTATCATTTTCCAATTAGTAAGGTGATGCCACACTTTCCAAATTGTGCAGAGCAATCTGACCTTATTTTTAGCTGAACTAATGACCAAAGATTTACGGTATTTATACAAATACAGATAACCTCAGATTGCAAATGACCCATTTCACCACTGGCAAAATAACTACTATTTCAAGTGTGATTACAGAGTTAGCAACGACAAAAAAGACATTGATATTTTGGCACTTTTTCTGCGTGGTTCAGTCAATGAAGAGAAATAGAAAGTATTTACATTTGAGACCAGAACAATCCTCCCACTAAGAACATCTAATTGGATTGAATGCCTTTGAAATGGTTCTTTGCAATCTGTTTGAAGCTCGTAGCTAAAATTGATTGTGTTCTGCATTGGATATTTCAATTTGCTGAGGTTTAATTAGTAAGTGGAACTCTGGCTTGTTTCTAGTTTGCGTTCATTCTTTATGGATTGCAAGCAACACATCTTGCATTCCTCTCTAAGGAGTATGTAACAACTCAACAGCCGGAATAACCGGCACCAAAATGGATGGCGTGGAGCGTTGGGCCAATACCCCACCATCGCGCAGTTTTCGGGTGCTCTTGTTTCCTCCCACTTTCCAAAGACGTGCAGATTAGCTGGTTAATTGACTTCTGTCAATTGTCCCTACTGTGTAACATAAAACTAGTGATCGTTTGTCGGTGCGGACTTGGTGGATAAACTAAACTAAACTAAACTAAACTAAACTAAACTAAACTAAACTAAATGCTCAGTCCTCTCTTCCAGTTCTTCTGCTTGTGATCCTTGCCTCCCTCTTTCCCCCACCCCTGACAGTATTGCCTTATCAATGTCCCTGTTCCCAACACCTTACTGCCTCTCACACATTGAGGCTTTCTTTAACAACCCATTACTCCACCATACAATGAACCACCTGTGCTTAAACCTCCAAACCTGACTTAGACAAAGTTATGTAGAACACGAAATGCTGGAGTAACTCAGCTGGTCAGGGAGCAACTCTGGAGAACATGGATAGGTGATGTGTCAGGTTGGGACCAGACCCTTCTTTAAGTCAGTCTGATGAAGGGTCCATACCTGAAACGTCGACTATCTCTCTCCTCTAGAGATGCTGCTTGACCCACTGAATTAGTCCAGCACTTTAAGTTCAATGCTTGATTTCCACCCGCACTTCCTTGTGTCTGCATTTTAGAGTTAGTTATGGTTGAAATTGCCTGGAGAGCACTCTTGTAAAGATTTACTACCTTAGAGGCATTGGATCAATGTAAAACGTTGTTGTTATAATTGTTATATTTGGTGAAAATGTAAGATTCCCAATCGCTGTTCAGAGTTTCATAGGGAGTGTGTACAATTCAGGTTCAAGCTGTTTAGGCCAATTTTATGTTTGTTTCAAACAAGGTACAAAACTTTACATTGTGAAATATAGCCTCTCTACCTCCACATATAAATAACAAGCTACACACGTTCCAGAAAAAGACCATGAACATTCTTAAAGCTAGTGTGCTTAAAGTTTTCTTCTTCCCGCCTCCCCCCCCACCCATCCCCTCATCATTCTGAAGAGGGGTCTCGACCAGAAATGTCACCCCTTCCTTTGCTCCATAGATGCTACCTCACCCACTGAGTTTCTCCAGCATTTTTGTCTCCCTTCTAAAGTTAGTGTGTATTCTTTTTTCATTATTGGGCAGCGTTTGTGTGTTTGGGACTGATTTGACCATGACACCAAGGAAGCAGGTTATATGTTAACCTGAAGCTTGTTGGCTTCAGCCGATTGGATTGAGTGGTTAGTTTACCTTTGAGATACAGCATGAAAACAGGCCCTTCGGCCCACGCTGATCAACAATCATCCATACACTAATTCTTTCCTACAGACCAGTGAAAATTTAATGAGGCTAATTAATCTACAAACATGCATGCCTTTGGGATGTGGGAGGAAACCGAAGCACTAAGTAGGACACAAACAATCTTCCAGATGTACTAGTGGCCATAGGATCTAGGGTGATGGAGGAACTGAAGGAAATTCACATTAGGCAGGAAATGGTGTTGGGTAGAATGATGGGACTGAAAGCTGATAAATCTCCAGGGCCTGATGGTCTGTATCCCAGGGTACTTAAGAAGTGGCTCTAGAAATGTTGTACGCATTGGTGATAATTTTACAATGTTCTATAGATTCAGGATCAGTTCCTGAGGATTGGCGGGTAGCTAATGTTATCCCACTTTTTAAGAAAGGCAGGAGAGAGAAAACAAGGAATTATAGACCAGTTAGCCTGACATCGGTGGTGAGGAAGATGCTGGAGTCAATTATCAAAGATGAAATAGCGGCACATTTGGATAGCAGTAACAGGATCGGTCCGAGTCAGCATGGATTTACGGAAGGGAATTCATGCTTGACTAATCTTCTGGGATTTTTTGAGGATGTAACTGGGAAAATGGACAAGGGAGAGCCAGTGGATGTAGTTTACCTGGACAATCAGAAAGTATTTGATAAGGTCCCACATAGGAGATTAGTGGGCAAAATTAGAGCACATGGTATTGGGGGTAGAGTGCTGACATGGATAGAAAATTGGTTGGCAGGCAGGAAACAGAGAGTAGAGATTAACTGGTCCCTTTCAGAATGGCAGGCAGTGACTAGTGGGGTACCGCAAGGCTTGGTGCTGGGACTGCAGTTATCTACCTTATATTACTAAAAGTCTGATCTTGACCACTTCCTGTTGTTCTGTATATTGATTTTAGAAAAAACGCTGAGATTTTTGGCCATCTTACTCAAAGTCCCCCACCGCTGCGCAGGACAAGAGGATTTTTCCCATCGATGAAAAATAAAAGAGTTATTAGTGTTTAAAAAATGTTGAGATTCTCTCTCCTAAAGACCACTCATCTTCCGGAGGGACTATAAAACCTGGAAGTGTTGAGTGCCTCAGTCAGTCTGCAAGATGGGGGAGCGAGAGGGTCAAGTCTCAAGTCTCTCAGTCTGAACTGTGAATAACACTGAACACATGTCTACTAAACTGTGAGTGGTTTTACTGACCTGTCAGTGCCCTTAATTTGGTTTGGAAATGGGGCCATAGGAACCCCCCCTCAGTCTTCCTATCTCAGTTTATACCCCTGCAAACTAGGTCCAAGTTCTAGTATGATCATTCCAGAACATCCTCGTGCACTCACACGATCCATAAAGCCAGTGTTCTCTAGCGTAATCATTTGTGTACAGCTTGGAAATGCTAAAGCTGTGTTGCCTTTGGTTTGGAGATGCTAAAGCTGTGTTGCCTTTGGTTTGGAAATGCTAAAGTTGCCTTGCCTAATTAAAGTTGCATAGCCTAATTAAAGTTGCCTTGCCAAATTAAAGTCACCTTGCCTTCTATATAATGAAAAGTCTAATCTTGACCACTTCTTGTTAGCGCTTTATATTGATTTTAGAAAAAACGCTACCACATAATGCAGTTATTTTTGGCCATCTTACTCTTAGTCCCCCTCCGCTCTTCAGGTGCCGAGGATTTTTCTCATCGATGAAAAATAAAAGAGATATTAGTGTTTAAAAAATGTTGAGATTCTCTCCTGTCAATCACGCCATGAAGGGACTATAAAACCCAGAAGTGTGGGCGTGGCTCAATCTCTGCAAGATGGAGGAAGGAGAGGTCACGACTCGCTGTCTTTAGTGGCCTTGCCCCCTGCTTGAAATGGTATGAAACTACACTTGAATTTGTTTTTTCCCCGTCTTATTAATCTCTTAGTTATTAGTGCTGACCTTTAATGCTTCCCAATCCTCATCTACCCTACCCACTATCTCTGGCTACCTTATATCCCTTACAATCTCGAAGACTAATTGCCTTCAGGCCTTGCACCCAGCTTGAAATGGAATTTCAAGGAATAGCCGTGATAAGCCATTTAGAACAAAGATGAGGAAACCGTGGTAAGCCATTTAGAACAGAGATGAGGAAATACTTTTTCACACATAGTTCATAATCCCCCTTATTTAGTGTGTTGTCAGTCTGTGGAATTCTCTGCCTCAGAGGACAGTGGAGGCATGTTGTCTGGATGCTTTCAAGATGGAGTTAGAAAAAGCTCTTAAAGATAGCAAGGGATATGTGGAGAAGGCAAGAACGGGGTACTGATTGTGGATGATCAGCCATGATCTCATTGAATGGCGGTACTGGCTCAAAGGGCCGATTTGCGTACTCCTGCAGCTATTGTCTATTGTCACCTGTAGGAAACCCAGGCGGTCACAGGGAGCACGTGCAAAATCCACCCACAGACAGCTCCCAAGGTCAGGATCAAAGTCGGGTCTCTGTCTCTGTGAGGCAGCAGCTCCACCAACTGTGCCACTATGCCACCCTTTTGCACTGGGACAAATAGCTCACTTCCATTTTGTCAGAGGTACTAGGATGGAAG
The DNA here is from genome assembly GCF_028641065.1 of Leucoraja erinaceus. NCBI lineage: Eukaryota > Metazoa > Chordata > Chondrichthyes > Rajiformes > Rajidae > Leucoraja > Leucoraja erinaceus. The sequence continues at coordinate 41,986,432 of NC_073388.1, forward strand.
AGAGGAAAGTGCATTTGTAAAGTCCTTTTCATTAGCACGAAAGCAAGAGGCAGATTTCACACAGGATGCCCAAAAGCAGTCAACACCCAGCGGTGTGAAATGTAATCACTATTGTGACATGAGACTGACATGTTAGCCAATTTACCCAAAGCAACGTCAGCGTGTTAATAACCAGATCAGCTGCTCCAGGAATGTTGGTTTTGGGATTCGAATTGGCCAGGACACTGGAAATATCTTAGTCTGCTGTCTAAATAACTCATGGCGATTGTGATGTTGAATTCAATGTGCCAATTGTTTTGGGAGGGTTTGTTATGTTAAAGCTGCAACATCAATGCACGTATTCTGCTGTTGTTGAAGTGGGGGGGGGTGGCGCAGCAGTTGAGTTGCTGCCTTACAGCGCCAGAGACCTATGTTCGATCCTGACCACGGTACTATCTGTATGGAGGTTGTGCATTCTCCCTGTCACCTGTGTAGGTTTTCTCTGGGTTCTCCAGTTTCCTCCCACACTCCAAAGACGTACAGGTTTGTAGGCTAATTGACTATAATTGTAAATTGTCCCTACTGTGTAGGATAGTGTTAGTGTGCGGGTATCGCTGGTCGGTGTGGATTCAGTGGGCCCTGTTTCCATGTTTTATCTCTAAAACTAAAAAAAATTTAAATATGATCATGTGGCATTCAGCTTATATTTGAGTACTGGCACACAGAGTCAGTAAAACAACAGCAATTTATTCCCCTGTGAATTATGCTCACTAGAGCTATTATTCATTTCTGCCTGCCAAATACCACACTTTCACACACCATGTTATAAATTAATTGTTGATTTTGTAACATTAGCTATCGATTTGCCTCAGTTCCATGGCTCTATATGTGGACTGTTAACAATGGAGCAGGAAGGGATTTGCGTGCCAAGATACCGTTTTTGGAGGGGTTGTAAATATTATTGGCTGGTTTTTACCAAAACCTGAATAATGTTCTCATGTGATTGTCAAGAATTATGGGGTGCCATTGCTGTGTCGAATTTGTGAGCATTTTACTTCCTGACTGATCAGCTTTCCTGATAATAAACTATTTAACTTGGGCAAATTTGATTCACCATTCTAACCGATGGAGCACATCAGATTGTTTTACCCTTGGTCCAAATTCCACATGTTTCCACACTGGTATTGTTTGAACACATCTGTCTGTGTGTGTGTGTGTGTGTGTGTGTGTGTGTGTGTGTGTGTGTGTGTGTGTGTGTGTGTGTGTGTGTGTGTGTGTGTGTGTGTGTGTGTGTGTGCACGTGCGTGTGTATGTATGTATGTGTGTATCTGTGTTTGTGTATATAATGTGTGTGTACATGTGCCTGTGTGCACATGTGCATAAGTACATGTATGTGTGTCTGGATTTACGTGTGTGTGTGCACATGTGTGTGTGTCTATTCGTGCGTGCGTGTGTGTCTATGTGTGTGTGCCTGTGTGGCACTGTGTTTTCCTGTGTGTTTGTATGTGTGTGTCTGTGTGTGTCCCCATGTACGTGCATGTTTGCGCGCATGTGCGCATGTCCATGTTTGTGTGTGTGTGTATCCGTGTGTACCTGAGTTTGTGTGTGCGTGTCTGCCTGTGTGTGTCTGCGTGTGTGAATGACTATGTTCCTGCATGACTATGTTCCTGCATGAATGTGTGTTGGAGAGTGCGTGAGGCTTGTGTCAGTGTGCATGTGGGTGTGATTTTCTTATACAGTTCATTTAAGGATCGCTGCTTCATAAGACGTTGAGGATTTTTGGAAACGGATTTGCAAACAGTACAATCAATACCAAATGATTTCTTTTTCCAAACAATGAAGGTCTACCGGCCAAAAAGCCCAGAGCCAAAGATCCAACTGTAAAACTGTTATTTTTTAATGTGGGCAATGGTCATTCTGTGAAGTACGCTAATAGGGGAGGCTGCACGGAGGTTTACTCATGGAGGGACAGGAATAACCTATTTTCATTGGCAGAGAAGATGTAAGGTAATAGGTGAAGGGATTAGATGAGTAGAAACTATGTTCACCCAGTGTTCTGGGGTTCTGGAATTAATTGAGCTAAAAGCAAAATGCTGGAGGAACTCAGTGGGTCAGTCAGCATCTAGAGAGGGAAATGGATAGGCGATGTTTTCAATCGGGACTCTGAAGCTGGAAAAGGGAGGTGGGATGGAACAAAAGGTCTGGCAAGTTTAGTTTAGTTTATTTTCATGTGTACCGAGGTACAGTAAAAAGCTTTTGTTGCATACGAACCAGTCAGCAGAAAGACAATATATGATTACAATCGAGCCATCCACTGTGTGTAGATATATGATAAAGGGAAGAATGTGAATAATTGCCACGACCCCCAGGCTTCAGCTACAGCGAGAGGTTGAGCAGGCTTGGACTTTATTCCTTGGAGCGCAGGTGGCTGAGATGATCTTCGAGAGGTGTGTAAGATCATGAGGGGTATAGATAGGGTGAATGCGCAGAATATTTACCCAGAGTAGGGAAATTAAGAATCAGGACATAGGTTTAAGGTGAGAGGAGAGAGATTGATAGGATCGTGATGGCCAACATTTACACACAGAGGGCGGTGGGTAAATGGAATGAGCTGCCAGAGGAGGTAGCTGAGGGGCTACATTTCAACAACAGTTAAAAGATATCTGGATAGGTACATGGATAGGAAAGGTTTAGAGGGATATGAGCCAAAAGCTGGCAGGTGGGGCTCGTGTAGATGGGACACCTTGGTTGCTAAAGACTACTTCTATTTGTCGCTGCCTGCATCTTCTTACATGAAAGGTTTTCTCCAAAGAAGTTCCTTCTAACATCTATCACTTAAAATGCCTGGTATTGTCATTCTTTCTCTTTCAAAGGGCAGGATTGACAGATGTACGATTTCTAACAGGGTTTATGGTTGTACGATGCAAAATTACATTCAAAAGCATCACCCAGGCAAATATAGAATAAATCAGACGTATAGTGCAAGTGTATTATCTCCTGGTGTGACTGCTTTGAAGTTACAGATCGAAGTTGTTTTATTTACAGTGGAACTTTATTGTGTAAGTATTATTCTGGATAATATTAATCATGCCAAAGAGATTAAAATGGATAATGACAGCAAACTGTAGCCTTGAGGTATCCCTGCAATAGAAATGTACACCTAATCATGGCCCCATCTATATGCAATTTTAAAGATGTTTCTTTGCAAGTGTAACATCGACGGGCAGTCTTTTTAAAGTGTAAATTAGGTCTGAGATGAAATAGAATACTCAGATATCTCTTCAACTATTTAAAACCCACAATGCTTTCCATGGCTTCTTTCCTAGAATTGTGTGAAAAGTATTGAAACTAGAGAAACACTTTGCACATAGAGATGTCAAATCCTATTAACACAAGTCAAGCAATGATTCATATAAGAACACAAAGTGCTGGAGTGACTCAGCAGGCCAGACAGCATCTTTATCTTGAAGGACATGGATAGGTGACGTTTCGGGTCAGGACCTTTCATATAAAGTGATGCATGCTTGTGGTGTGTGTGTGTGTCTACGTGTGTGTGGGTACGTGCGTGTGTGCGGGCACGTGCGTGTGTGTGTGTGTGAGTATGTGTCGGAAGGAACTGCAGATGCTGGTTTATACCAAAGATAAATACCAAGTGCTGGAGGAAACTCAGCGAGTCAGGCAGTATCTCTGGAGAAACGGAATAAATTATGTTTTCTTCCGACCTGAAATGTCACTTATTCCTTTTCTCCAGAGATGTTGCCTGACCCATTGAGTTACTCCAGCCCTTTGTGTATATCGTGTGTGTGTGTGTCCGTGTGTGTGTGTGTACGTGTATGTGTGTGCATCTAAGTGTGTGTGTAAGAGAGAGAATGTGTGGGGATGACTATGCTTCAATGTGAGTGTATGTTTGAGAGTGTTAGTAAGGAATGTATATCTTTTGTTACTTCTCTTTAACTTGCATGAGCATGAAGCTAAGTAAATGCTTTCTCTTTCAACCACTTTGCCCCCTTTCCTGTCATCCTCGCCATTAATTAATTAACACTGTGCTGTTTCCACACCGTATAGCCATTCCTTTTGATCATATCCTTCCTGCAGTTTGTTTCCATTTCATAGATAGTAGTTTTAGTCTCCATATTTCAGCAGTGATATTGTTGTTTTGTCAAGTAGGTTGACTTGGATGAAGGGGCTGATGTTTAGTTTAGTTGGCAGCTATTATGGGACCGCAGGCATCTTCTGCCACCCAGGAATGTATTTTGAGGCTGTATTTCCAACATACGAACAGTCCAGGTTACAAACGATCAACAGGAACTGGGGCCACACATTGGCGGGTGGGTGGCACAGTGGTGCAGCAGTAGAGTTACTGTCGGTATGGAGTTTGTTCGCTTTCCCTGTGACTGTGTGGGTTTTCTCCGGGTGCTCTGGTTTCCTCCAACTACAAATATGTGCGAGTTTGTAGGTTAATTGGCTTCTATAAATTGTCCCTAATGGTTAGGATAGAATTAGTGTACGAGTGATCGCTGGTCGGGTGAACTTTAATCATAGGAGCAAGATTAGTCTAGTCATCAAGACTACTCTGTCATTCTATCATGGCTGACCTATATTTCTCTCTGAACCCGATCATCCTGCCTTCTCCCCATAACCCTTGGCTCGGCCGAAGGGCCTATTTCCACACTGTATCTCTACACTAAACTAAACTAAAGAACTATATTGTAACATAGGAAGGACCTGTATATTAACATTATCTTTCCTGTAATTTTCTATTGCCAATTTCACAGCGTGGTAATATTGGCAATTTTCAAATCATCTGGAACCATTCCTGACTCCACAGCAGTCTTTCTGGTCCAGGTAACATATCCACCTTCAGCCCTTTCAGCTTCCGAAGCACCTTCTTTGCAGAGAAATCCATATGTATAAAATATATATTTGTGTGCAAGTTAGATATATGGTATTGAGCTGTCCACCCATTTCAACAAGGGCAGTAAATTGATTGGAGACTCGTACGTTTTAGGAGTAGAATTAGGTCTTTCAGCCCAGCAAGTCTACTTTGCCATTCAATCATGGCTTATTTTATCTTTGCTTCTCAACCCCATTCTCCTGCCTTCGCCTCATAACCCTCAAGAAACTTCTGAATCTCGAATCATGAGCAAAGCACAAAGTGCTGGAGGAACTCAGTGGGTCAGCCAGCACCTGTGGAGGGAGTGGACAGGCGACGTTTAGGGTTGGGATCGTTCTTCAGACTTCCAGTTTCAGACTTTCAGTCTGAAGAACAGTCATGACTCGAAATGTCGTCTGTCTATTCCTCCCCACCCCCCCTACCCTCTCCCCCCCCCCCCTCCCCCCCCCCTCCCCCCCCCCCCCCCCCCCGTCCCCCCTTACTCCCCTCCCCCCCCCACACACACATTTGCTGCCTGATCGACTGAATTGTTCCATCACATTATTATTTCACAGTAAACAGATTGTTTTTAATAACGGCAAAATTGCAACCAAAAGATCACCGAACAAATGCAGTGAAACTGAACGTTTCAACTATAATTTTAGAAAATAATTCTCTCCCACGCCCTTATTGTTTTCTTTGCAAAATGTCAGCTTGTGAACTCTGCACTCTCGATCAGTGTAGGGCTTAGGAGGAAGTAAATTACTGAGAGTTTACAACACAGCACCAGTCTTAAGTGGACCTCATCATCATTTCCCATCCAGACTCCCTCTTCTCACTTCTGTTTGTATCTCCTGAATATTTATCCTAAATTTGCCTCCTCCTATTCATTTTGCCGGTCCTTCTTTCAAGCCATTCTCTTGTAAAAGTTTCTGTTCGGTTACCTATCAGAACCATTTCTATTTATTGCCCTCGGCTGGTAGCTCTGGAAATGTAAATATTTTCTCTAGCTCCATCTACCCTGTCAGAATCTTTGATTACTTATCGGGTAACCCCTCCATCTTTGCCTTACTGGAGAAAAGCATCACTGTTTGGTCTATCTTGGTAGTTTTAAGCCTCTCATTTCTGGCATTGTCCTTGTAAATCATTCCGTTGCATTTCCAACTAAACAATAGTGTAGAAAACCACATACAGTGCTCGATGTTTTCTCACTTTTGCAACCACTCCCTACACACTAGGGGAAATTCACAGAAATTAACCTGCAAACACGCACGTCTTTGGGATGTGGGAGGAAACCGGAGCACCTGGAGGAAACCCACACAGTCACAGGAAGAATGTGCAAGCTCCACCCAGACAGCGCCTGATGTCAGGATCGTATGCGGGTTTCTGGTGCCGTGCGGGAAAAGCTCTACCCACTGCACCACTGTGCCATCTGTGAATGTATTCTGACTGCCCACCCATTATCTTGATATTAAACTACTTTAAAAGCTACTTGGAAGGAGCTAGCATTTTCAATGACCAAGCACAGATTTTTAGTTTTGTTAAGAGATATCCATGGAAACGCATGGTGGCCCTACAGCCCACCGAGTCCAAGCCGTCCACCAATCACACGTACATTCCCTCTATCCTACACACTAGGGACAATTTTCACAAGCCAATCAACCTACAAACCTGCACATTTTTGGAATGTTGGAGGAAATCGAAGCACCCGGAGAAAACCTGAAGTGGTCACAGGGAGCCCGTTTGAAGTCTGTACAGACAGCACCCATAGTCAGAACCTAACATGGGCTCTTGGCAGCGTAAAGTTGCAACTCTATCATCGTGCCACTGTCCCATCCTAAATAAGGGCCTGTCCGGGATTTGAAACCAGGACCTTTCGCCACCAAAGCAAGAATCATACCCCTTGACCATCAGGTGCAGGCACCAACTTTAATGCATGTATTTCACCCAAAAAATGATCACAACTTTATAAATTCCATTGTTAGCACTATCTATAAATGTGGGGAGCAAAGTGTTAAAAGGCTGTGTCTGTGGACAATAAATTGATTTTTTTTCCATTTATTAAGCCTGCTACCTTATCAGGTTATGCTTGTACTGCCTTCCTCCCTCTGGGAATTTGTGACAGACAGAGAGCATCAGGGATATCTGTGGTCACAGAGTTAATTGGAACTCAAGTCATTAAGTCACTTGGAATGATGGTGATTGGTGGTTGGAGAGGTGGGGGGGGGGGGGGGGGGGGGGGGTGACAGTCTTTCTGTCACTGAGGTTCCTTTGGATCTGTCACAATGCTCAGCTCCATTCAATCAAGTCCAGGTGAATGTAGCTGAAATTTAGTGAACACAGGGACAGGAGGAATCCATTTAACCCCAGACTGTTTTGGTCGATTCCTTTAAGACTTTTAGAGATGTGGTGTGGAAACAGGCCCTTCGGCCCATGCAGACTAGCGATCACTGTGCACTAACGCTATCCTACGCACTAGGGTCAATTTACAATTTTACTGAAACCAATTAACCTACAAACCTGTATTAATGGTGTCCTTAAAGGCTGAGAAATGTTACAATTATAAGAATATAAGACAGATGCAGGAGCGCCTTTAGACTTTAGAGATACAGCGCGGAAACAGACCCTTTCGCCCACAGAGTCCATATCGAACAGTGATCAACTAGCTCTATCCCACACACTAGGGACAATTTACAATTTTTACCGGGCAATTAACCTACAAACCTGTTTGTCTTTCGAGTGTGGGAGGAAACTGGAGCATTCGGTGAAAACCCATGCGGTCACATGGAGAACATTCAAACTCCATACAGACAGCGCCTGTAGTCAGGATTGAACCCGGGATCTGGTGCTGTGAGGCAGCAACCCTACTGCTGCTCCACCGTACCGCCGCAGCCAAATTGATTTCCATCAACTTGCATTGTACCCATGTTTCCCGAATATCATTAATTAATCAATGAAACTGTCAGTCTTGGATTTAACGTTACTAATTGATCTGTGATCAGTGGCTCATTGTTGCAGTTTCTAAATATACTTATCTTTCCACCATATGGACTGACGAACTGAGGGTCTTGTCTTAGGTTTAAGAATACAGGAAAGGACTAGAGGTTAGGGTATAGGCTTATCATTGTCATGGTACGGTGATGCAGAAAAAATGCACCAGAGAAATATTTCTTCCTGTCCATTTGTTCCTTTCCTTAATAATCAAAACAATGGGTGCATTAAAATGATTTAAAATGAATGTGCCAAGTGTATATTACCATTGCTGTTTATGTTTCGGTTTAGGTTGATTATTCATACCTGTACTGAGTGAGGTACAGTGAAAAGCTTTGTTGTGCCTGCTACCAATCAGATCAAACAATACTGCACCTAATTACAATCGTCAAATTCAAGTACAATACGTAGAGCAAAGGGGAAGATACAGAGTGCAGAACGTAGTTCCTGGCATTGTAGTGTAACAGTTCCAGTGAAAAAGTGCAATGTCCACAATAGGGTAGGTTGGAGAATCGGGACTGTGCCCTAACTTATGGAAGGACCGTTCAGAAGTCGGATCAGAGGGGAGAAAGCTGTTCCAGACGAGTGGTTTAAGGTAAAGCTTTGTACAGCATAACCACATTCTTCCTATTAAGTGGCGACTGGAACTGGGCACAATACTTCAAGTGTGGTCTCACCATTGTCTGGTAAAGTTGCGACATAATTACCCAACGTTTAGATTCCCAAAGCCACAAGGATCTCCGATAAGTGTATTAATGATTCCTGCAGACAATTCCAGCAGCTCACGGTCTGATTGGGAAGTAAACAATCTGCTGGAAGAAGAAGGGTCTTATACCGAAACGTCACCTATTCCTATTTTCCAGAGTTACTCATTTTGTGTCAATCGTTGGTGAAAACCTACACAATCTGCTGGAGGAACTCAGTGGGTCGAGCAGCATCTGTGGAGGGAAAGGGATTGTTGAGGTTTCAGGCAACTATGGAACTGGACCCCAAGAGCCCTCTGCACATCAATGTTGAGTGGGTTGCCATCAACTGTGTACCTTCCCCTTACATTCAACCCCCCCAAAAGTGCGACCCTTCATACTTCTGTCGGAGGATTCACTGTGAGGTATTTTTCGCCCAACTTATAGCCCCTTCTGTGCACCAGCCTACCTTGTTAACCACCACACATTCAGATGAATCCTTGGACTGGAAAAAAATAAAGATGAACTCAGGCAAGCATTCATAACGACGGGCTCCCAGGATGGAAGGATAATCTAACAACGTCCAATGATCCAAGAGTACCAGATGCTGCTGGGAATTTGGGGTTAGCACACCTGAAATAAAGCTGATCTAATGATGCAGCAGTCAAAGCGAGTTCCATTGAACTCCCGTGCAATGGTCTGTGGTGTTCTGGTCCAACCTTGCGCTCCACTCTTATGCTCAATTCCCAGTTCTGCTCATTACAGCTGCAGGCTTGTCAATCAATGAAGCCCGAGCTCTTGATGCTGTTTGTCATTCTCCCAGGACATTGCACCATCTCCGTGCGAAAAGAATCAGTTGCAATCGCTTCATCGTTTTTTTACCCCCCCCCCGAGCTTGATAAGATAAGCCCTGTTCCAGCGCTTTGCTCACTTTCGACAAAGCTCTGACAGATCTTCTGCGCTGTGCAGAAAAGGATTCTTTCTTTCTCCACGATAATCTTCTTTTCAAACTGTTTACAAGAGGATATAACTTAATGTAATTACACGCCTCAGTCCAAGGGCAGAGTGAGAAGCCAGCTGTTTCTTGACTGAATACATATGTTCGGCGTAGGCAGCAATGAAGTCGTTACTTCACGTTCCAGTGCCTGATGCTTCAGTCAAAGTTCACCTCAGCCCTTCACGGCAGCTTAGACCCTGTGTTGTGGTCTCCATTCTCAGTCACCCTACTTGCAATGGAATGCCTTAACATTTGTGCCTTAATGTTGACACCAACTCTTGATTGAGACTTAACTCAATGAATCAATTATACTTTATTGTCATGTGTACCTAGGAACAGTGAAATGCTTTGTTTTGCATGAATCCTGGTAAATTCGTACAGCAAACCTCATCTAGGCAGTACACACGAGTCGCCACGTATCTGGCGCCGACCAAGATGATTATTACGGGTGTCGGGTGTTATGGGGACAAGACAGGAGAATGGGGTTGAGATGGAAAAATAGATCAGCCATGGGCTGTATGGACCAACTCTGCTCCTATGTGTCACGATCTTGTGAGAAACGAAAATGACCTTGGGATATTCCAAAGCAGCTTGCAGCCAATTATGTGTTCATGAAACGTGTCATGGGGGAAATATGGCAACAAGCTTGCGTAAGGTACGCTCCCACAAACATTCCAATCTGTCCCAATGATAAAAACTGAGAGAACATAAAACATTAGGGTGGCACAGTAGCACAGTGAGTAGTTGCTGCCTTACAGCGTCAGAGACCTGGGTTCGATCCTGACTATGGGTGCCGTCTGTATGGAGTTTGAATGTCTCCATGTGGGTTTTCTCCAGGTGCTCCGGTTTCCTCCAACACTCCAAAGACGTATAGTTTGTAGGGTTAATTGGCTTAGATAAAATTGTAAATTGTCCCTAGTGTATAAGGTAGTGCCAGGGTACGGGTTGATCGCTGGTTGGCGTAGACTTGGTGGGCCAAGTCTACACTGCACCGTAGAGATGCAGTTTCCACACTGCATCTCTACGGCACATGAACAGGCCTTTCAGCCCATGCTCTCTCTGCCGAACATGATGCCAAGTTAGAAAATAATCTCCTGTGCCTACATGTGATACATATCCCTCCACACCCAATTACGCGACCTCGTGGTCACTTGAGGCGTACGGGCACCGCATGGCTGCGTGGGGCCGGTCCCACTTAGAAGCGCGGAGTTGTGCGGGGCTGGTCCCGACATCGTACGGGGCTCCGAAATTCTGACAGTGGCCAAAATCTTCGCGCGCCAACAGCCTGTCGGCATGCAGGCGCATTGCGGTCTTGATGTCGTATGCAGCGTCTTGACGGCGTTACGCCTAGCGGATGGCATTGCGCGATGACGTCACCGCCCTACGCCGTGCGATGCCCAAATTCAGTCGGCCCGCCTCCTGCCCAGCTGATTGATAAGCATGACACAAATGACGTCACGCGCGAACTTAGCGAGATCTTAGCGCGTACTTAGCGCGAACTTTGCGTGAACTCCGCTTCCGTTTGGTCGCGCCAAACGCACAAAATCGCATGCAAGTGGGACAGGCCCTTAAACATATACCCTTTTATTCTGACGCTGTGCCCTCTGGTCCAAGACTCTCTTACTTCTGGGAACAACCTATCCACATCCATTCTATTTTGGCCTTCTGTTTGTCTGTTTTGTTTATTAATGCACCCAGGAAGTCCCTTGGGACATTATAATTGCTACTTTAAAGGCATTTATAAATGGAAAGTTATGTTAAAAGTGTTTGATCAAACTAGAAATATGGGGCTAACTTAGTCTGCTCAAAGGGTTATGCTGGGGTCTCCAACTCAGGGTCATTTACTTCCCAGGTTATCAGGCAAAACCATCCTTTCAACAACTAGAGAGTGGTCCTGATCTACCATCTACCTCACTGGAGACCCTCGACTATCCTTAATCGGAGTGTACAGGATTTTAGTTACACTAATTGTTTTTCACTTTATCCTGCATTTGCAAACAGTGAACAGCTTGATTGGAATCATGCATAGAAATTCTGCTGACTGGACAGCACACAATAAAAAAGCTTTTCACTGTACCTCGGTACACGTGACAATAAACTAAACTAGACTAAATGAAAGAACTAAAAAAAAAAAACAGGCCCTTCGGTCCAATGAGCCTGAGCAGCTAAGTAATCACCCCATACACTAACACTATCCTACACACTAGGGACAATGTACAATTTTACCAAGCCGACAAATCACAAGGCATGTGATTGCCAATTTTGGAGACCCTCCTCAAATTTCTGCAGTGATCCCCTCCTTTCATGGCTTTTGATGTGCGTCTTATTTTCAAATTCATGCACAAGGTTTTGTTTTGGTAAAGTCTGGTGAATGCGGGTCCACTTTACCAGCAGGTATGTGAAAGGAGAATGGTCCTAAGTGAATTAGAATGGCTTTAAACCAGGGTAATCGATCAAATAAATTCTGACCACTTTAATTGGTTTCACTAAATTTAATTGGTCGTAATTTTGCGATGATACGTTTGATTTAGCTGACGACACTGTCTCTCTGAGGAATATCATGACATTATAGCACAGCCATAACAGTTGATTTTACACAATTACTGCGCAGGCAAGCAATAATTTAATATATTAAGAAGTTTAATGATTTTTAAGGCAAGTCATTGCACATTATGATCTCTGAAAGTGCTGAAATTATTCTTCAAGGCAATTTATCACAAGATTATAGTAAATGATGTGTTGAAGATCATTTAATAACAGCATAGTTGTGCTGAAATGGTTGTACAGAAAACATGGACAATATGGATCACTCCCTTTGATTCCCTGTTTAGTTTAGTTTGGTTCAGAGATACAGTGAGAAAACAGGCCCTTCGACCCACCGAGTCTGCGCCAACCAGTGATCCCCATACACTAACGCTATCCTACACACAATTGACTATTTACAATCTTTACCAAAGCCAATTAGGCTACAAACCTGTACGAGTCTGGAATATGGGAGGAACCCAGAGCACCTGGGGAAAACCCATGCGGTCATGGGGAAAACATGCAAACTCCACACAGACAGCACGTAGTTAGGATCGAACATTAGTCTTTGGCAACTGTGCCACTGTGCCACCCAGTTTAGTTTAGAGACACATCAAGGAAGCAGGACCTTTCAGCCCACCGAGTCCACGACGACCATCAATCACCCAGTTTATTCTTGTTTTATGATATCCCACTTTGGCATCCATTCCCCTCACACTAGGGGCAATTTATATAGGGGCAGTTAACCTACAGACTTGCAACTCTTTGGGATGTAGCAGGAAACTGGAGCACCCGGAGGAAACCCACATGGTCACAGGGAGAATGTACAAACTCAACACAGAAGGTCGGGATCAAGCCCAGGTCTCCGGTGCAATGATCCAGCAGCTCTATCTCTGTAATTTTCTGTTGGGAAAAGCTGAGTGATAGAAACTGCTTAAAGGAAAAATTTATGATAGACACAAAATGCTGGAGTAACAGCAGGACAGGCAGCATCTCTGGAGAGAAGGAATGGGTGACGTTTCAGGTCAAGACCCTTCTTCAGACATTTGGGTGACATTTCAGGTTGAGACCCTTCTTTGAGGAAAAAAATGTTTTTTTAAGAGCGGCACAGTGACACACCGGTAGAGTTGCTGCCTTACAGTGCCAGAGACCCGGGTTCGATCCTGACTATGGGTGCTGTCTGCACTGATCTAATCCAATTTTACTCTCTCCATTGACTAACATATACATTGTCTAACCTCATCTACTGCATCCAATGAACCCAACGTGGCCTCCTGTACATTGGCAAGATCGGCTGTTCCTCTCATGAGATGATGTATCCATTGCCCTGCAGGTCCTCAGCTGATGTCAGGGGTACCGACCAGTTGGCACGTGCCTCGTTTAACCTTTAAACCCGGCTAACTCTCCCTTTCCCCCTGACAGCACCAGCGCTCTGCAGAACACCCACGGAGCCGCCTCCGGTCATTCCAGCGGCGGATGCAGCAGCTCGAGCGAGTCTGGGAGCAGTTCGGAGTCCGACTCGGACAGCGAGAGCACCTCCAGTGACAGTGAATGCAACGAGGCGCCCCGCACCGCAACACCAGAGGTAGGAGAGGGGGCAGCATGCGGCCACGTGCCAGTCTAATTCAGGTTTATTGTTGTCATGTACACCGAGGTACAAGGATTTGTTTTTGCAGATCACATTACATAATACTATCATAGTAATATTAAGATAATAATCAGATCACAAAATACTCTCCATAAATATACACGTCAAACTCAAGTGCAATAGGTAGGGCAAAGGAGAAGATACGGAGTGCAGAATATAGTTCTCAGCATTGTAGTGCATTAAAGAGAGACACAAAGTGCTGAAGTAACTCAGCAGGTCAGGCAGAATTTCTGGAGAAAAATGACATACCACTGCATTATCTTGCCAACCTAATAGTTCAATTGTTTCTTTATTATCACGTGTACCAAAGTACAGTGAAATTATTTTGTCGCCTACAGATCAGTAGGACCAATGCCTTGCATAAGTGCAATCCCCAGTTAGGTACATAATGCACAGAAGTAGGCCACTGTCCAAATGCAAGAGTCACCAGGTTTTGGCACCTTCTCATAGTCCCAACTGCGGGTGGCCGTAAAGGCACGTTGCATCCGTCACCTCCATTCAGTCATCCCACGAAACGTCATCCTTCATCTTGAGGTTTCTAATTGATAGAATGAATTAGTGACCTCCTGTGGGGCGGCACAGTGGCTCAGCAGTAGGGTTGTGGCCTTACAGCACCTTACAGAGACCCGGGTTCGACCCAGACTACGGGTGCTGTCTGTACGGAGTTTTACGTTCTCACCACCCCCGTGTGGGTTTTCTACGGGTGCTCCAGTTTCATCCCACACTAGAAATACGTGCAGGTTTGTAGGTTAATTGGCTTTGATGAAAAAAATTGGAAACTGTCCTGAGTGTGAAGGATAGAGTTAGTGTGTGGGGTGATCGCTGGTCAGCGCTGACTCAGTGGGCCAAATGATCTGTTCGTGCTGTATCTCTCGAGTCTAAAGTCTAAATACAGATGTTGGTTAATACACAAAAGTACACAAAGTTCTGGAGTAACTTAGCTGGTCAGGCAGCAACTCTGGAGAGCATGACGTTTCAGGATGGGACCCTTCTTCAATGAGTATTTGGTATTGGTTTTATTGTCACTTGGGCCATTGTCAGTGGAAAGCCTTGTTTTGTGTGCTATCCAAGTACACCACCCATGCAGAAATTCAATCATAACCATGCAGAATGTAATGTTGCACCTGCAGAGAAAATGCAGGCATAATTATGAGAGGATTTGAGAAGGTAGAAAGACACAACCTCGTTTCTAGAGTAATAATATCAAATACAGGATAGTATAGCTTTAAGGTGAGAAGGGCAAACTTTATTTAGTTAGTTTCTTTCTTCTCAGATAGAACTAGTGACACTAGGGTGACATGGTGACGCAGGGGTAGAGTTGCTGCCTTAAAGCACTTACAGCGCTGGAGATCCGGGTTCGATCCCGACTACGGGTGCTGTCAGTACGGAGTTCGTACGTTCTCCTTGTGACCGTGTGGGTTTTCTCCGACATCTTCGGTTTCCTCCCAACACCTGCAGGTTTGTAGGTTAATCGGTTGGTATAAATGTAAAATGTCCCTAGTGTGTGTAGGATAGTGTTAATGTGCAGGGTTCGCTAGTCAGTGTTGACTCGGTGGGCCGAAGGGCCTGTTTCCGCGTTGTATCTCTAACTTAAATGGGAGATTGTTGTTCAGCATGGACTCAGAGGTCCAATGGCCTGTTTCCATGCTGAATCTTTCAATCAATTAATCAATTCAACCTTGAATAATTGCCGTGGAGTTGAGATGGAGTGGACATTTAATGCCCGCTTCATAATGCTGGATCTGGAGTCACATACTGAGGTCACATTGCCATCCCTGAAGGGAATTAAATACTACTTCATGTTTAATGCAGTTTTCAATTTCCGCTTTCACAGTTGAATAAAGGACGGTTTATGTTTGGACTTTGTAAATGTGTTAACTTTGTAGCTTAAAAATGCTTCACCGAAAGAAATAGATTCTAACACAATGGGTGATTGATGGTCAGTGTTAACTCAGTGGGCCGAAGGGCCTGTTTCCACGCTGTGTCTCTGAACTAAAATAAACTCAATTTGCTTGCTGTTGGCCCGTATCCATCTGACCCTACCCTGTTCATGTGAAGTGACGATTTATTTTCTGTCCCCCTAGCCTGAACCACCATCGACCAACAAGTGGCAGCTGGACAAATGGCTGAACAAAGTTACGTCGCACAGCAAGGCCATCATCAACAACCAAACCGACTGCGATGAGCTGAGTGATCCGCTGTCCCAGAGGAACCAAGAGATTGACACGCAGATCAAAGGGAAGCAGGTCCTTCCACTGCCTCAGGCAGATTCCAAAGATCGAGTCCTACTTGTGCCCGTCAGGGAGAAAGCCAAACCGAGGTCCACTCAGAAAGTGGCGGAAGGGAAGCCAGCGAGGCAGAAGTCCCCCGTGCACACCGAGCCTGCTCCGTCGAGGAGGACCACGGGCAAGTCGCAGCCCAGGAGGGTGGAACGGGCTCCGAGCGTCGAGGAACATGCCTGGCTTCGCCCCGGCAACCCCAGCAGTACCCCCAAAGACAGGGATGGGCGAGGAAGCTCGGCCGACCAAGCCAAGGCCAAGGGGAAAGCGGGCGGCTGCAAGGCAGGGGCCAGGAAGGAGCCACGGAGCATTGCCGCAGCGACGGCGGCCGTGCCGGCCCCTGTGGAGAAGAGGAAGCACCGCGTGCCTGGTAAGATTGTGCCTAAGTCGAGGGAGTTTGTGGAGACGGACTCATCAGACTCTCACACGGACCTGGAGGAAGTGGTAGCAGTGGCTGCGGCTAAAGCCGTGGCCCCTCCCGCCGTGACCAGCAACTCGGTGAAAACCAAGGACTGCGTGGGCGCGACGGGTTGCCCCAACGTTTGCCCCATGGACAGCTCCGCCCTGGACAAAGGGCCCATCGATTTGGAAGAGTTATCCTTCTCGCCTCTCCCACTCCCGCAGAACGAACCTCTATCTCCCCTGAGAGACTACGAGGAGATCAAGTCACTTTGGGTGAAATTAGATCTCAGCCTTCTGACCCGGGTCCCTGGACTGGCAGTGGAAGAAAACGTGGTGGGCAAGCCAGAGGTCAGACCACCCAACATTAAACACAACAATCAGTCCCCTTCAACGGTGATGGATAAAAACACCATTAAAACCAAACGGAAACACAAGGTGAGTGACCTGGCTTTACTCTATTGAGGAACAATAAGGTTGAAAATGGCATTTTAACAAGATGTGGTTCCTCAGTGGCTATGTTACTTGCAATCCAATGGCATGGATAAAGTCTGGAGATATGCATTCAGATCAGTACAGTGGCGCAGCGGTCGAGTTGCAGCGTCAGAGACCCAGGTTCGATCCTGGCAACGTTTATTTTTCAAGCTTCACCTAAAGCCTACCTGTTTAACTACGTTTTGTCCGGATCTGTACGGAGTGCAATATCAAATTTTGTTCGGTAACCCTTTCCACATGAAAGGTGCTGTGTAAATACAGTCCATCGTACAGACTAACATCCCCACCATCGACTCCTTTTACATTCACCCTGCCTCAGAAAAGCAGCCAAAATAATCACAGCCATTTTCGGGGTGGCACAGTGACGCAGCGATAGAGTTACTGCCTCAGAGTGTCACAGACCCAAATTTAATCCTGACTATGGGTGCTACCTGTACGGAGTTTGTACGCTCTGTCTATGACCACGTGGATTTACTCCAAATGCTCCGGTGTCCTCGCACACTCCAAAGATGTACATGTTTTGTGTACCTTCGATTTTCCAGCATCTGCAGTTCCTTCTTAAACAACATGTTGTTGATTAATTGGCTTTGGTAAAAATTGTAAATTGACCCTATTGTGTAGGATAGTGCTGGTGTACAGGGTGATCGCTGGTCTGCACGGACATGGTGGGCTGAAGAGCCTGCTAACTTGCTGCATCTCTATAGTCTTAAATCAGCAAACAGGTGAGGAGGGTTATTTGATAGGCAGATGGTTAGAAAAATTGAGAATTTTACCTAAAATTGGTGAATTTCATACCATTAGTTGCAAGCTGCCCAAGTGGAATATGAAGTGCTGTTCCTCCAGTTTGTGTGTGGCCTTATTCTGGCAATGGAGAAGGCCCAGGACAGAATGGACAGTGTGGGAATGGGAAGGGGAGATGGAATGGTTGTCTACTGGGAGATCCGGCAGGCCTTGGCGGATTGAGCTATAGTGCTCGGCGAAACCATCGCTAAATCTACACTTCATCTTGCTGTTGTACAGGAACAGCAGGAACACTGGCTGCAGTAGATGAGGTTAGATGATGTCATCGTTTGTAGATGGCAAGAATAAAATTAGTTTAGTAATAGAATGATGTAAATAGGTGTTTGATGGTCCTTATTTCTTGGAGTGCAGGAGGAAGAGGGGTGATCTTCTAGAGGTGTATAATAACACAAGAGGAATAGGCAGGATCGATACACACTCTTTTACCCAGAGTAGGGGAATCTCAAACCTGAGGACATAGGGTTAAGGTGAGGGGGAAAATATTTAATAAGAACGAAGGGGGCAAAATGAGTATATGGAACGAGCTGCTGGAGGAGGTAGTTGAGGCAGGTACTATTACAACATTTAAAAACTATTTGGACAGGTACATGAATAGGATAGGTTTAGAGGGATATGGGCCAAATCCATGCAGGTGTGAGTAGTGTAGATGGGGGATGTTGGACAGCATTGACAGGTTGGGCCAAAGGACCTGTTTTCGCGGGTGATCGAGGGTGATCCTGTAATGATTCCATGTACCTTCCCGCAGATGGAGAACACAGAAGGTCTGTGCGAACTCAAGAAGCAACACATAGAGAAGGAACCCACGGCGCCGATGCTTCTTCCCGCCAGCTGCTCGGCAAGTTCCAGCCACAAGGTCCTGAGCAGTAAAGAGTAAGCAACCCTCTAATTTACTGCCATTTTTGCCCACTATAAACGTAGCATGTACGTTCAAGATCTCACTTGACCACACAACAGGGCATGACATTGGCTTCCCATTGCTTGTTACTTTAGCCTTCAGTCCTGGTCCACTCTGTTCTCTCTGTAGCCTCATGCACTGTTCAACTAAACCATGTGGCCCAGTGGCGGAGGTGGCAGACCCGCCGTCTCACGGCGCCAGAGACCCGGGTTCGATCCTGACCTCGGGTGCTGCGTGTGTGGAGTTTGTACGTTCTCCCTGTGATGACATGGGTTTCCTCCTGATGTTCCGCTTTCCTCCCACACCCCAAAGACATGTGGGTTTGTAGATTAATTGGCCCTACGTAAATTGACCCTGGTGCGTAGGGAGTGGATGAGAAAGTGGGATAACTACTGGTAACGGGCACTTGGGATAACTCAGTGAACCTCTGGCCTTGCTCCAGAAGGTGGGTCGAATGGGGAAACTCATTCCCACCACAGCTAAGGTGCGCAGGGAGGCATGTAAGGGGAAATACAATAAATATAGAGGGAAACAGAGGTGGAAGATTTTGTTGTTGGGGTGAGAGAAAAGGTTTATGTTTATTATTATCACACGTAACCAGGTCCAGTGAAAAGCTTTATTTTGCACGTTGTTCAATCAAATCAGATAAACTATCATCAAGTACATGGATGGATCAAAGGGGAAGATGTTGAATAGCATTGTAGAGCACCAGTTCCAAAGACAAAGTCCAGTGTCCACGATAAGGCATAGTTCAGCTACAACATGGTAATGAGCCACTCGGCCCATCGAATCCGCGCCGACCAACAACCACCCGCACACTAGTTCTATGTTATCCCAATTTCACATCCCACACTGGGGGCAATGTACAGAGGCCAAAACAGTGGAGGAAGCTGTACCTGAGTCTGGGTGATGCGTGTTTTCAAGCTTCTGTATCTGCTGCCCATGAGAAGCGGGAGAAGAAGAAATAGCTTTGGACATTTGAGTGGAGAGGAAGCAATAGCGTGGGTTTAAAAAAAAAACTCAAATGTCCCTTTAAGCTTTTCATATTCCAACCAGAAAAGATTGAGCAATGATATTAAAAATTTACATTTTACATGGAAAATTAATGAAAATCATCCGAAGCAGATTCAGAAAGTCATTTACGAATGAACTGTGCAC
Source organism: Leucoraja erinaceus (assembly GCF_028641065.1). Taxonomy (NCBI): domain Eukaryota; kingdom Metazoa; phylum Chordata; class Chondrichthyes; order Rajiformes; family Rajidae; genus Leucoraja; species Leucoraja erinaceus. The sequence goes on from NC_073388.1 coordinate 42,006,153, forward strand.
TTGGAAAGGGAAAATCTCATAATTAGATTTTGTGATGATTTTAATGCAGCAATTATTCTTGTTGATGTAACAAGTATTATCCTGAGCCCGCCCCTGCAGGAAGGGACAAGATTAAAAGACAAACGCAGAATGGGATGTGCCTGGTGTAGATAAAGATCTGAGACAAATTGGTAATGGGTATTTGTTCATTAAGTTACTAGTCTTTTGATCTATAGATGTAAGTTTAAATCCCGTCACCTCATATGTGGAAATTTAAATTCATATAATTTTAATAACTGGAATATAAAGCTGGTGGCAGGAGTGGTGAGTGCGGACAAACTGAATTGCCATAAATCCCCATGTGGCTGACTAATGTTCTTTAAGGAAATAAAATCCTCCATCCTTGCCTGCAATTGGATTTAGATTTGCCGATGGCTGACACTAAAATTATCCTGCAAGGCAATTAGAGACGGGCAATACATTTTGGTTTTCCCAGAAATATTCTCATGTCGAAAGTTGCCTGATTTGGCAACTTGAGCACCCAGGAATGAAGGAAATGACAGAGAGTGATGGACACAGCCTGGTCCATCATGGGTACTAAACTCCCCATCATCGAAGGGATCTACTGGAGGCGTTGCCTCCAAAATACAGCCAGCATCATCTGGGACCCACACAACCCCGGCCACACTCTCAGTTTGCTCCTACTATCAGGAAGAAGGTACAGGAGCCTCACTCCCATGGTTTTCAGACTGCTGTACCTTCTTCCTGATAGTACAGGAAGAACCTGATACCAGGTTCAAGAATAGCTTCTTGCAGTAACCATCAGGTTCTTGAGCATTGCAACTATGAACTTCTATGGATTGTGCCTTTGGTTGCACTAAGGACATTGGTTTTGCATCATTATGGCTATTATGGTTATTAATTTATTGAAATGTTTTTCGTTATTATATTTTATTTGTATGCATTGCATTTATGGGTCTATAAAACTGCTGCAAGTAGGAATTTCAGTGTTTCATTGTCAGTACAGAAGACTATTAAACACACTTCACTTTGACTCTTAAATGAATAAATTAAGCAGGCTTCATTTAGCTGGACAAATTGGAAGTACGGTGGTACAGTACATAGAGCTACTGCCTCACAGCGCCAGAGAACCTGGTTCAATCCTAACCTCGGCTGCTGTCTGCATAGAGTTTGCATGTTTCCGTGACAGTGTGGGTTTCCTCCCACATCCCAAAGACAGGCAGGTTGAGAGGATAAATGACAACTCTAAATTGCCCCCTGAGGGGGCTACAGGCAATGTGGCGCGAATAAAGGGGATTCATGTAAAATTAACATAAATAGGTTTAGTTTAGTTTAGTTTAGTTTAGGGATACAGAAATATAGATTTTACTTCGGAGTCACGTGAGTGACTACGTGAAGAACCCGCCAGGATGCATGCGTGACATATCGCTTCACGCATTGCGAAACGACAGGCGTGGTGGAGCGTTCCCCCGTAGCGGTAATTTTGAAACCGAGACCGCAGGTAAGTGAATTACTCTGCGGTCGTTTTTTGTTTCCCGCGCTGTTTTTTACAGGGGGAAACTGGACATAAAATAGAGTCCACAAGGGCTGCGTCTAAAGCTGGCTGGGGAGGACCGCGGAGTTGCGGGCAGCCAGTAGCAGCTGAAGGCACCAGCATCACCATGAGTGGGATCAGCTGTGCCCGACTTAGCACCCGCGCCGGCCAGATCAACACCACGGCCGGGCGGGAAGACTACACAAATCAGAGCCGTTGACTCTGACAAGTCAAAACGGCAAGCGGAGGGAGCGTTCCCCCGCAGCGGCAAGTTTAAACCGAGACCGGCAGGTAAGGGAATTACCCTGCGGTCGTTTTTTGTTTCCCGTGCTGATTTTCACAGGGGAAACTATGGACAAGGGTCCACAAGGGCTGCACTGGCTGGAAAGAACCACGGAGTTGCGGGCAGCCAGCAATTCTGGGCTGACCCTGAAGAGGGGTTTGCTGAACAAACAACAAGTGTGCAGGCGGTGCAGGAAGGAGAAAGAAGGAGCTTGATGAGGCAAAAACCCTGGGGCTCACAAAGGCGACAACAGGAAGGACCTCCTACACTCAAAGACCGCACCCTTACGCACCCACCAGCAGAGCAAGACAATCAGAAGCTGGTGAAAGCTCAAAGGCCGGACATACAGGACTGCGGTCTTTTTTAGGCCATGGCCCAGACCGGCCTTTGTGGAAAATGCTCAAACCCCAAACCCAAACCCAGACACTGACGCCTCAACCTCCTCGAAGACTACACAGGAAGAAGTAAACTTTCCACTGGCAACCATGGAGGTAGGTGGGTCTGGTCCCTTACAAATTATAGGAAGTGTGGCTAATACACATATCGGTGGGAGATTACACTTCTTTTGAGAGGTATGGAGTGCATTAACAACAGACACTTATATCCTAAACAGTATCCAGGGATATACCATTGAATTTGTGCACAAAAATAGCCCCCCAGTTCAGCATGTACTGAACCGAACGTTCGTACTTTCACGAAAAGAATAATTGGAAGTACATGCTGAACTGGTGAGACTCCACGCTAAGGGGTTATTGAAAAAACCCAACACGATTCTCTGGAATTTGTATCTAATATCTTTACCAAAAACAAAAAAGATGGTGGTTGTCGCATCATCATAGATTTGACCAAATTGGATATTCATTTCAAAATGGAAACCTTTGTTACTGCCAAACAATTGATTTCCACAGGCTACTTCATGGCCAGCATCGACCTAAAAGATGCCTACTATTTAGTACCTATACGGATTGATCACAGACGTTATTTAAAATTCAACTGGATGGGGCAGAATGGCAGTATAGAGCTCTACCAAATGGATTAACATCAGCCCCAGGCCGTTTACAAAAATTTTGAAACCAGCCCTAGCATTTCTTCGGAAACAAAAACATGATCATGGCCTATCTAGATGACATATTGATTGTGGGCTAACCTTTGGAATTAGCCAAACTAGCTGTATCAGCCACCAAACAATTGTTTGAGAAACTGGGGTTTATCATCCATCCAGTTAGATCTAAACTAACGCCTTCCACCATATGGATTATTTGGGGTTCACTATTGACTCAGTTCACATGTCGGTGACTTTACCAAAGGACAGTCTTAACTGAGGCCTGCAACAACCTCATTGACATCAGTGAACCATCTATCAGATTGGTAGCAAGGGTGATTGGCAAAAAAGTGGCTGCTTTTCCAGCCACGCAATTTGGACTTTTGTATTATCAAAATTTACAAAGGGCAAAAATACAAGCACTCAAAATGAATGCTGGTCATTTTGACAGACCAATGAAGCTACCAATCAAAGCAATGATGGAATTAAAATGGTGGAGGGATAACATTCGGCATTGTTCCAGCCCTATCATTATCAGCAACCACTCAGTGGTGCTACAAACTGATGCCAGTGCACTTGGTTGGGGTGCTACCAATTCCATCCCCAGCTGTGGAGGTAGATGGAATGCACAGGAGGAATCATTACTACAGACACTTGGCATAAACTACCTTAAAATGTTGGGTGCGTTCTATGGCCTAAAGTCATACTGTTCTGGAATATATCACCAGCATGTTAGACTACAGATTGACAATACCACCGTGGTGGCATATATTAACCATATGGGTGGAATCAAATCGACATCATGTGACAATCGGCTAATACAATTTGGCAATGGTGTATCCAGAGAAATATTTAGATATCAGCTACTTACCTACCAGGTAACCTAAATTCAGAGGCAGGCACCAGGTCACGCAAATTCAATGACAACATTGAATATGGATATAAAAGTATTTGCTGATATTGTAGCACGGTATGGAACACCAGATATCGATCTATTTGCATCTAGACTCAATCACCAGTTACCAAACTATGTTTCTTGGGAACCAGACCCTGGGGCATCAGCGATAGATGCTTTTTCGCTGCATTGGGGGAAATTGTTTTTCTATACATTCCCTCCTTTCTGCCTCATCAGTCGGGTGTTACGCAAAATACAACAAGACTCGGCGTCTGGTATTTTGATAGTGCCCGATTGGCCTACTCAACCATAGTTCCCTGTGATACTCGACATGGTCTTAGAACCATGTGTCACCATCCTGAAATGACCAGATTTGTTGGTTCATCCCGTAACTGGGGATAGCCATCCATGTCATAATACGACAAACTTATTAATATGTAGAGTTTAAAGAAACCTCTACTTGAACTGGGACTGACGGACCGAACATTGAACATTATCTCATCGGCTCACAGGCAGTCCACCAAAAAACAATATCTGGTATACATCAGGAAATGGGAAATATATGTCACAGAAACAACATCACGTACAGCTCGATGAACATAACGTCTGTTCTGGAATTCCTGGCAGGCCTCCATTATGATGAGGGGCTCAGTTACAGTGCCATTAACTGCGCCAGAAGTGCCCTTTCAGCATATCTATGGCGAGGATCAGAGTGTCATTCTGTTGGGACTCACCCTGCAGCGGCCTCTGCAGTCCGTCTGTATTTTTGTTATTTTTTTGTCCCGTTTTAATGTAGTTTTTTTTTTGGTTGGGGGGGTGTGTGTGGTGGGGGGGGGGGGGGGGGAGGGAAACGTTTTAAAATCTTTCCCCTGCACGGAGAACCCGACCTTTTCCCTGTCGGGTCTCCGTTGTCGTTGGGGCTGAGCAACGTGGAGCGGCCTCCAGCAGGAATAACCTGGGGCTCCAGTCACGGAGCTGCGGACTTACCCACCATCGCGGAGCTGGCCGAGTTCGGAGCGGGAGGAGCAGTAGTGGCGCGCTGCTGCGACCCGGCCCCCGGAGATTCGGAGGCTCCAACCGCAGGTCCGGTGGACAGTAATATCGGGAGCCCACGGGTCCCTGCTGGGAGACCGATTTTTGGGGCTTCCGCAACGGTGACTTCTCCCGCCCGAGTTGCGGGGTCGAGGAGTACCTGGAGCAGGGCCTTACATCGCCCGGCGCGGCTTCAACGGCTGCGGGACTTTGCTAGCGCCCGCCGGGGGCTCCAACAACAAGACCCGGAGCGTGGCCTTGCATCGCCCGGCGCGGCGTTAATGTCCGCGGGACAATTGCCATCGCCCGCCGGGGGCTTTGACTCTGACATCGGGAGGGGAATGGGGAGTGCAGGGGAGAGATAAGTTTTCGCCTTCCATCACAGCGAGGAGGAGATGCGCTGTGATGGATGTCTGTGTAAATTGTGTTGTGCCTTGGGTCTTTTTTTCTTGTGTGTATGACTGCAGAAACAACATTTCATTTGAGCCTCTATGAGGTTCAAGTGACAAATAAATTGTATTGCATTGTAACCAAACTTATGAGGGGAATTTTAATATCAATCCCCCAAGAACCAGGTACTCTCAAATATGGGATGTGAGTATTGTCTTAACGTTGCTAAGGAACTGGTCTCCAGCAACAGCTCTGTCCCTGCAAAAACTGACGCACAAAACAGTCATGCAAATGGCTTTGGTCACAGCACAAAGGGTACAGTCTTTACATAAGTTAAGGCTGAACAATATGACTTCCTTAACAAGAAATATAACTATTCATGTTCACGAATTAGTCAAACAGAACAGACCGGGACCATCAGGCCTCAAAATAGAATTATGGGCTTACCCGATAGATGATCGTCTCTTTATAATAAGACATTTATCTTTATATATGGAGAACACCAAAAGCATCAGAGGCTATGAGATGGCACTACTAATCAGCCACAAGCAACCTCACAAAAAAGTGTTGGTTCAAACTATTTCCAGATGGCTGAAACAGGTTTTAACAACAACTGGAGTGGATACTAACATATTCAAATCTCATTCCACCAGGGCTGCAGCTACATCGGCAGCTATGGAGTTGGACGTACCGATGGACCAAATCCTGGAGACAGCAGGATGGTCAAGGGAAAAAACGTTCCAACAATTCTACCATAAACCAGTGGTTAAACCTGGAACTTTTGCAGAATCAATTTTAAGTTCTGTAATATGATTTCACCCCATGAAATAGGGGCTATAATTTGTTGTTAATAACTTTATCATGGATTTCAATGTCGGATTCATGTTTAAATATGTTAACACAATTCCTCCCTTAGTCAATTAAGGCAGATGTGATGCATGGACTCGTTTCCACGGCATGAAATCACAGAGCTTTGAAATCTTCACGTAGTCACTCACATGACTCCGAAGTAAAATAGTAAGATTAAACGAGAACTTACCAGTTCGAAGTTTGATCGTTATTTTATGAGGAGTAACGTCGAGGGATTACTTGCCCTCCGCTCCCACCCTTGATCATACAGTTCAACTGGTATCCTCTTCTCTAATCTTACTATGTTCAGTCATTACTGTTATCTGTGATATCACACCGCTGCTTTGAAGAATGACACGCATGCGTCCTGGCGGATTCTTCACGTAATCCCTCAACGTTACTCCTCATAAAATAACGATCAAACTTCGAACTGGTAAGTTCTCGTTTAATCTTACTATTTAGAGAAAAAGGCCCTTCGGCCCACTAAGTCTGCACCAACTAGTGATGCCCATAGATTAGCACTAAGCTATACACAAGGTTTATATATTTTTTTACAATTTTACCAAAGCCAGTTAACTTACAAACCTGTATGCCTTTTGAGTATGGGAGAAAACTGGAGAAAACCCACGTGGTCACAGGGAGAATGTACAAACTCCATACAGACAGCACCCATAGTCAGGATTGAACCCTGTTCTCTGGCATTGTAAGGCAGCAACTCTACTGCTGTGCCACCATGCCACCCCAAATCTTTGATGGTCTTTGATGGTCAGCATGGACTTGATCAGCTGAAGGGCCTGCTTCCATGCTCTATCTCTCGATGAGCCTCACATTCTAGAGTTGGATTCTGATCTCTGGTGTTGTCTGTGCAGAGTTTGCACGTTCTCTCCGTATAGAATTTGCACGTTCTCACTGGGTAAAGTTTGCATTCTCCCCAGTGTAGAGCTTGCACGTTCTCCCTGTACAGAGTTTGCACATTTTCTTTGTGCAGAGTTTGCACGTTATTCCTGTGGAGAGATTGCATGTTCCCTCAGTGCAGAGTTTGTTTGTTCACTATGTAGAGTTTGCATATTCTCTCTGTGTGGAATTTGCATGTTTTCTCTGTGTAGAGTTTGCACTTTCACTCTGCGACTGTGAGGCTTTCCTTTGGGGCTTTCAGCTTCATCCCAAAGATGTGCAGATTGTTTGGCTAATTGCTCCCTGAGTTTATAGACACAGCACGGAAACAGGCTCTACTGCCCACTGAGTGTATGCCCGCCATTGATCAATCGTTCACACTAGTTCTTTTATCCCACTTTCGCATCCACTCCCTGCAAACGTGGGTCAATTTACAGAGGGCCAATTAACCTGCAAAACAGCACGTCTTTGGGATGTGGGAGGAAACCGGAGCATACGGAGGAAATCCCTGTGGTCACAGGGAGAACCTGCAAACTCCACACAGACAGCACCTGGAGTCAGGATCCAACCTGAGTCTCTGGCATATGAGGCAGTAGCTCTACCGGCTGTACCAATGTGCCACAAGTGAAGGCACCCCGAGAGATAGCTCAGCTACGATAGGTTGAGTGTCCTCCGGTATCATGAGGTGAGAGAAAGGCCGACTGAAATGTTTTGTTGCTCCCTGCCTCTGATGTCCAATCCTGGAACATTCATTCTTTCTTCTCCTAGGTTAACAAAACAGTTGACCAAAAGGGACCGGAAGTTCCCACCTCCGCTCTCGCCACTGCCGGATGAACCCGAGTCCAAACGCGGAATAAACGAGAGCGAGCTCCTTGGCCAGGAGAGCAGCAGTAACTCCGTACCAAGCAGTGCCTCACAGCCCTCCACGCAATACAAACACCGCAAACCCGACAACAAGCCCACGTGCCACGCAAAAAACACCACCGTGAGTTCCTCTTCTTCATTGCTTATGTCCACGAAAGACATAATGGTGTGAAACGCACGGCTACTTCATCTGTGCAAGGAAGAGAGAGTAGTTGGGGTAACAGTGGGGTGCTGGAGTAACTCAGTGGGTCAGGCAGCATCTCGGGAGAACCTTCTTCAGACCCTTCACCTTACCTGAAATGTGACCTCTCCATGTTAGACCATAAGATATAGGAGCAGAATTAGGCCATTTGGTCCATCGAGTCTGCCAGCATTCAATTATGGGTAATCTATCTTCCCCTCTCAACCCCATTCTCCTGCCTTCTCCCCATGACCACTGGCACCCTTACTAATCAAGCACCGGTCAATCTTCAATACCCATTGACTTTGCCTTTATGGCCGTCTGTGGCAATGAATTCCAGAGATTCACCACCCTCTGAGGAAATACATTTCTCCTCATCTCCTTTCTAAAGGTATATCCTTTTATTCTGATACTATGGACTCTGGTCCTAGACTCTCCCACTAGTGGAATCCTCTCCACATCCCCTCTAACCAGGCCTTTCAATATTCGGTAATTTTCAATGATAGGTATTAATAGATTTCAATGAGCTACCCCCTCATCCTTCTAAACTCCAGCGAGTAGAGGACCAGTGCCGTTAAATGCTCATCATACGTTAACCTAATCATCTCCGGGATCATTCTCAGGACCTCCATCCTCAGATATAGGGCCCTAAACTGCTGATAATCCTCCAAATGCCGTCTGACCAGTGTCTCATAACGCCTCAACATTACATCCCTGTTTTCATTTTCTAGCCCACTTGAAAAAAATGTTAGCATTGCATTCACGTTCCTTACTACAGATTCAACTTGCAAATTAACCTTTTGGGAAAACTGCACCAGCACTCCAAGTCCATTTGCACCTCCGATTTCTGAATCAATTTAGGTTTAAGGTTTATTATTGTCCAAAAGGATCAGATACATCCGACATGAGTACAATCAAGTTGAATTCATGTACAATAGGTAGAGCAAAGGCTGCAGAGTGCAGAATATAGTTCTCAGCTCTGTAGCTATTCAGTTCCATAGACAACATGCAACATGCTCAATGGGGTAGAGGTGAATCGGCCAATACCCTAGCCAATACCCTAGACTGTTTAAGTCTACATCACGAGAGGCTCAACGCATTGCAATATGGAGGTGTTTGCTGTGCACAAATAAGCTCCAAGGAGTGCAGAAAAGATTTACGAGAATATTGCCTGGATTTAAGGGCCCGAACTGTAGGGAGAGGTTGGATAGGCTTGGACTTTATTATTTGGAGGGCTTTGGGAGGGTGAAGGGTGATCTTAGAGAGGTGTATTAAACCATGAGGGAAATTGATAGGGTGAATGTACTTTACAGAGTACTTTACACAGAGTAGGGGAATCAAGATCCAGAGGACATAGATTTTTAGTGAGAGGAGAAAGAATGAATAGGAACTAGGTAACACCATTTTCACTCAGAGGGTGGTGGGTATATGGAACGAGCTGCCAGAGGAGGCAGTTAAGGCAGGCACAATAACAGCATTTAAAAGACACTTGGACAGGTACATAGATAAGGTTTAGATGGTTATGTGCAAGTGCAGGCAAATGGGACCGGCTATGATGGGACATCTTGGTTGGCATGGATGAATTGGGCAAAGGGGCCTGCTTCAGTGCTACATGGCTCCTATATTGCGAAAGGGGCAATGCTTCAAAAGTATTTCATTGCCTTTAATGACTCCAAGCAAATGGGGATCATTAAATGAAATCAAGTAGAAATCAGACTAATGACGGCGGTGGAGGCCAAGTCTTCGGGTACTTATAAAGCAGATATAGATAGGTTGTTGAGTCGTAAGGGAATCAAAGGTTACGGGGAGAAGGCAGGAGAATGGGGTTGCGAGGGAGCCATGATCGAATGGCGGAGCAGACTTAAAGGGCCGATTATCCTATTTCTGGTATTAACATCTTACATCTTACAAAGGACCTACACTGAAAATACACGTTGGTTTCATGTTCATTATGAACTGTGTGTTTCCCAGGTTTTGTTTTTGATCAGTCCTTTACCAGTGACTGGCTTTAGGGCACCGTGGCCAATTGAAACAAATGTTTTCTTTTCGTTTATGAAAATTCCCAGCTCCAAGAATGAAAGAGACAGTGCTGGTGTCTCAGACAGAAATGGCCGGGCGTGAAGCAGGCCTGATTTGATTAGGAAGAAGCCAGCAGTATTTTTGATAAATAGTTTAGCACCTTCATACAGAATTTTTCATATTCAGATTATACGTTTGAACCATTCATACATATCGCTATTAGGACGACTGCACTAGACTCAATTTCTTCCATCATCATGAACATAACCTGATTCAATTCTGTTGCCAGGGCAACAGCTCAGTAAAGTCTCAGAATTACCATAATACCCTCAACTTGTTCTGTCTATTCACGAGATGAGATGAAGCTGTATATTTTCAGAATGCATAATGCTTTTTGTTAAAAAAAAAAAGAGCAACGTTCTCTGGAATTTAAACCTCTTTAGAAAATATTAATTCAGCCAATTTCTTTTTAACACATTATGCAAAGATTGAAAGCTTGATGTTCCAGGTGGAAAGTTTCACAACAAACTGTTGGCAGAAACATTTGTTTGTTCATTGATCGGAGAAAAAATTAGTGGGATCTGAGATCAAAGAACATGAACCTGAACACTCTGACCGCTGCCATTTTAATGGAATAGATGTCTTTAGTTTAGTTTAAAGATGCAGTGCGAAAACAGGCCCTTCGGCCCACCGAGTACACGCCGACCAGCGATCCCCACACACTAACACTATCCTACACACACGAGGGGGAGGGGCAATTTACGATTTTTACCAAGCCAATTTATCTACAAACCTCTACGTCTTTGGAGTGTGGGAGGAAACCGGAAATCCCGGACAAAACCCACGCAGGTTACGGGGACAACATAAAAAATCTGTACAGACTGCACCCGTAGTCAGGTCTCTGGCGCTGTAACTTTACCACTGCGCCACCATACCACCCTAATGGGCATTAAATGATGACTAGATCACTCATTTGTTCCTTCCGCGCAAATCTAATTTCCCAATGTCCTCCTAATTGGTTCACATCTCTACTTGATCTGAGCAAAGAGGGGAAAAACAAAGTGATGGAGGAACTCAACAGGTCAGGCAGCATCTGTAGAGGGAAATGCACAAGTGACCATTTACAATGTTAAAAGACAAGGCATCATTTACTGCTTTTATTTCAAGAATAGGTTTATAGATAGGCCTTGATAAAGTGAACATGAGGAGGATATTTCCACTAGTGGGAGAGTTTAGGACCAGAGGGCACACCCTCAGAATAAAAGGTTGGACCTTTAGAAAGGAATTTCTTAAGCCAGAGGATGGAGAATTTGTGAAATTAATTGACATAAATGACTACAGGTGTCATTGGGTGTCAAGCGGAGATTGTTAGGTTCTTGATTAGTAAGGGTGTCTAAGGTTATGGGGAGAAGGCAGGAGAATTGGGTTTGAGAGGAAAAATAGATCAGCCATGATCAAATGGCAGATTCAATGTCTGAAACGATCCAATTCTGATTAGACCAGGTCCTATTTTAAACCACGGTGTACTGTGCTAGCATCTAAATTACTACCACAGTCACCATTCTTCTTTGACCCAGTTCACTTTCAAAGCAGGTCTCCAGTCATTAGAATAGCAGAACTATTCCATTTTTATATCTTTGTACAATCTTTAAAAACCAAAGCCTAAAGTATAGAGCCTGAAAGTAAACTCCAAAATAAATGTCCAATAGACAAAGGTGCAGGAGTAGGCCATTCGGCCCTTCGAGCAAGCACCACCATTCAATGTGATCATGGCTGATCATCCACAATCAGTACCCCATTCCTGCCTTCTCCCCATATCCTATCCTTAAGAGCCCTATCTAGCTCTCTCTTGAAACCATCCAGAGAACCTGCCTCCACTGCCCTCTGAGGCAGAGAATTCCACAGACTCACCACTATCTGTGAGAAAAAGTGTTTCCTCGTCTGCGTTCTAAATGGCTACTCCTTATTCTTAAACTGTGGCCCCTGGTTCTGGACTCCCCCAACATCGGGGACATGTTTCCTACCTCTAGCATGTCCAAACCCTTAATAATCTTATATGTTTCAATGAGATGCCCTCTCATCCTTCTAAACTCCAGAGTATACAAACCCAGCTGCTCCATTCTCTCAGCATGCCCCGCCATCCTGGGAATTAACCTTGTAAACCTATGCTGTACTCCTTCAATAGCAAGAATGTCCTTCCTCAAATTAGGGGACCAAAACTGCACACAATAATCCAGGTGTGGTCTCACTAGGGCTCTGTACAACTGCAGAAGGACTTCTTTGCTCCTATATTCGATTCCTCTTGTTATAAAGGCCAACATGCCATTCGCTTTCTTCACTGCCTGCTGTACCTGCCTGCTTGCTTTCATAGACTGATGTACAAGGACCCCCAGATCCCGTTGTACTTCCCCCTTTCCCAGAAACTGAGGAGTGGGATTTATTGTAAAGGTCTTTCAAAGAGCTGGCCGAGAAACAAGGGTGCATGTGTTGTGACTTTTCTGTGAAGTATGTATACAGTTTCCTTTTCAAATAATATGTTTCTCTGCTTCTTTTAAGCTAAGCACTTTATATCACAACTCATGGTGATATAGTACAACATTCTCCTCTTTCCAGCTCTGATGGCAAACACTTAGAATTTGTGCCCTCTGAGTACTGAAAGTCACTCCCCATCTACCCATGTTTGGTCCATATCCCTCTAAAGTCACTCCCCATCTGCCCATGTTTGGTCCACATCCCTTTAAAGCCAGTCCCCATCTACCCATGTTTGGTCCATATCCCTCTAAAGTCACTCCCCATCTACCCATGTTTGGTCCATATCCCTCTAAAGCCACTCCCCATCTGCCCATGTTTGGTCCACATCCCACTAAAGCCACTCCCCATCTGCCCATGTTTGGTCCACATCCCTCTAAAGCCACTCCCCATCTGCCCATGTTTGGTCCATATCCCTCTAAAGTCACTCCCCATCTGCCCATGTTTGGTCCATATCCCTCTAAAGCTTTCCTGTCCATGTACTTTTTAAATTTTCTAGATTCTAAATTGCCTGACAGAACATTGATCTTTTGATCATTTACTCATGTAATTGGCAAGTCGATGTGTATTCACCATCTCTAATGCCTTTGGGAAAAGGTTGGTGAGCCATTATCTCAAACCATTACGTCCCTCGGGTGAAGGTGCTCCCAGAGTGTAGTTAAGGAAGAAGTTTCATGAATTTGACCAAGTGCCAATGAAGGGCCAGTGAATCATGCATCTGGGATGTGGGAGGAAACCCCAGTACCTGGAAGAGAAACCCTCGTGGTCACAGGGGAAATGTGCAAACTCCACGCACACTGCACCTGAGGTCAGGATTGAACCCGGATTGCTGGAGTTGTGAGGCAGCAGCTCTACCTGCTGCATCGCTGCAACTCTTTAAGGTCAGATAAGTCACGGATATGTCCAACTGCTCGTGCCAGGTTGGTCATAGAGTCATGCAACACCAAAATAAGCCATTAGGCGCAACCCATCCACAACGATCAAGATGCCCCATCTACATTAGTCCCATCTGCTTGAATTTGGCCCATATCCATTTAAACATTTCCTATAAGTGTAACTGACCAAATGTCTTTTAAAGATTGTTATTGTACCTGCCTCAATTACCTCCTCAGGTAGCTTGTTCCATATATCTACTGTCATTTGTGTTAAAAAGTTGCCCCTCAGGTTCCCATTAAATCTTCCAACACTCGCCTTAAACCTATATCCTCTGGTTCTTACAATCACCCTCCAATCTTCATTACAAATTTAAGTTCCTCAAAAATTTACAACAGGAATAAGCTGCTTGATCCTCGAGACTGCTCTAACATCGAATAAAATCATGGTCGTTTAATCAGATGGGTGCTTATGTGCTGTAACATTGGGTATGTTGTTGGGTATTGCACATCAGCCTTGCTACCAACAGAAAAATACCTCATTCCTTGCAATAACAAATACTTCTTTATTGCAGGAGAACGAATCGCATCCCAGCTTGTCAAGCAATGTCCAAGAAAACAGCCAATCGCAAATGGATACTTGGATGTTGATATCCAATGGTCATTCAGAACCACGAAGACCCAAGTTGACTTTTGATGACACGTGAGTGCTCATTTGCATGCCATGGTACTGAACCTCCGGAAGTATATCCATTGGTCTGCTCTCAAGAGTCAGTAGCTTATAAGTTCAAGCCCCATTCATGCACAACAGTAGGTGGATTCCATTGAAATTATCTCCACAGAACATGAAAGGAAACCACATTGGGATGGCTCAGTGACACAATGGTAGAGTTGCTGCCTCACAGCGCCAGAGACCCAGTTTTGGGTGCTGTCTGTACGGAGTTTGTACGTTCTCCCTGTGACCACGTGGGTTTTCTCCGGGTGCTCCGGTTTCCTACCACACTCCAAAGACGATCAGGTTTGTAGGTTAATTGGCTTCTGTAAATTGTAAGTTGTCCCTAGTGGGTAGTACGGGGTGATCGCTTGTTGGTGGGCCGAAGGGCCTGTTTCCATGCTGTATCTCTAAAATGTAAAGTCTAAAGTAAAGGAATATCTCTCTGACTAACCTACAAACCTGTACGTCTTGGGTTGTGGGGGGAAACCGGAGAAAACCCACGCGGTCACAGGAAGAATGTACAAACCCCGTACAGGCAACACCCATAGTCAGGATTGAACCCAGGTCCCTGGTGCTGTAAGGCAGTAACTTTACTGTTGAGTCACCGTGCCACCCTCTACTCTTTCCCGTTGCTGTAGTCAATCTTGTCTTGACTGGGAGCAGATCACTTTCCTTGACTGTAACAGAGAGATGACTGATTCTCAACACCGTAGACATCCAGTTGTGACTGATGATGACTGTTTTACAGGTCTCATAATGCCGATTACTACATGCAAGAGGCCAAGAAGCTGAAACATCGAGCTGACGCACTGGTAATATATCCATCCATGTGCTTTATTGCTCCCTTCCTTTGTTGTTACTGGCATGACATAAGTCAATAGGTACAAGCTGATCCTGCTGCCATGTCACCAGTGAGAAGTGAAATTGTGGTGCCTCTTGTTGAGATCCACATCACTAAAGTTCTTTTCTTTTTTAATTTTCAGCTTGATAAGTTTGGAAAAGCAGTTAATTATGCAGATGCAGCACTCTCATTCATTGAATGCGGGAATGCCATGGAGCGTGACCCATTAGAGGCAAAATCCCCATATACCATGTATTCCGAGACGGTGGAACTCATCAGGTTAATGTCTTTATGAATATAATTTTACTAATCACTTTTAAATGATAATTAATAACCTGCTGTGAGGAAATCAAAATTGGAGATTAAGAGCCATACAAAGATGTCATATTTCAGAACTTTAACACTTAAATCGACTTTTGTTTGTTTGCTGATAATTTATATGTTTAAGTAATTTACGATGGTTGGTGGTTCCTCGGTAAATACTTGAGCAAATAAACTGTTCAACATCCTTGAAGGCTAAGGATGTTAATAATGGCTGAATAATGTAAAGAGTCTGACGAGATGGGAAGACAAGTGTCGTCTGAAATTTAGTGCAGTGATGGATGGATGATGTGATATACTTGGGAGGGAAGGGCTTTAGATTTTATAGATACAGTGTGGAAACAGGCCTTTCGGCCCACAGAGTCTGCGCTGACCAGTGATCACCCCATACTGTAGCACTGTCCTACACACCAGGGATGATTTACAGTTTTTACAAAGCCAATTAACCTATAAACCTGTACATCTTTGGCATGTGGGAGGAAGCCAATCTTGCAGTATCAGATAGGGCTAAGGTCATTCTTACAGTCAGGACTGATTTAGCTTAGATTAGTTTAGTTTAGAGAAATAGCATGGAAACAGGCCATTTGGCCCACAGAGTGCATGTCGACCAGCAATCACCCATATCCAAAACAACAGGGATAATTTACCAAAGTCAATTAACCTACAAACCTGTACCTCTTTGAAGTGTGGGTCGAAATCTCACGTGGTCACAGGGAGAACATTCAAACTCCGTACAGACAGCACCCGTAGTCAGGATTGAACCTGGGTCTCTCGAACTGTAAGGTAGCATCTCTACCACTGTGCCACCATGCTACCGTAAGGAATGGAGGCAATATAAATAAATTGCTGTAGTCTTAATAGAGTTGCAAGGATAGAGAGGCCTCGTTGTTTACATGCACAAATCTTTAAAGGCACCAGGTCATGTTAATAAACCTTGATTAGTTAAATTCTCCGCAGTCTAACATCCTCCAGCCTTACACTCACTCTGCACTTGTCCAATTGTAGTTTCTTAATCATCCCCCATTTTCATGAAAACATAGAATAGTGCAGCACAAAAACAGGCCCTTTGGCCCACAATATCTGTACCGAACATGATGCCAACACTTACCTGCCTGCACATGATCTATATCCCTCCTTTCCCTGCATATCCACAAGCCTTGTTCCACCATTAGTAGGCATCCATTCAGTTGCTGAGGCTCTGAGTAAAGCTCCTCTCCATTTTGGTCTTCTCCATCAAGATTTGTTCTGTGAAGCTAGTTCTTTCACCAAACCTTTGGTCACCGGAGCAAACATGTTCACATGTGAATCTGTGAGATTCTAAAAGCACCTTAAACTGTATGGGTTTTCTCCGGGTGCTCCAGTTTCCTCCCACACATGCAGTTTTGTAGGTTAATTGGCTTTGGTAAGATTATAATTGTCCCTAGTGTGTAGGATAGTGCTAGCATATGGGATGATCGCTGGTTGGCACGGACTCGGTGGGCCGAAGGGCCTGTTTTTATGCTGTATCTCTAAAGTCTAATGCACTTCACCAAAATTAAGTTTCAGCCTAAATTGAATTTGGAGCTCCATTTGTTGAAAAAAAAACAGATTCTAAATAGAGCCACGGGTTGAAAGAAGAAAGAAGTTATGGTAGACTTTTGTAGATATCTGACTGGGGAGCTCCCAGTCAAATGTTTCAACTGGGGAGCTTTGTTCATTGCAAGGCACTGCACGTTGGAGAAAATATTGGAAATATTGACAATATTGACCTTGGAAATATTAGAATGGCCCCAAGGGTAGAAGTCCCTGAAGGTCTTTTTTTTAAGCTCCATAGAACGGCAAAGGTTAAGTGGAAGTTAAAAGGTCTGAAGAAGGGTCTCGACCCGAAACGTCACCCATTCCTTCTCTTTAGAAAATGCTGCCTGTCCCGCTAAGTTCCTCCAGCATTTTGTGTCTATCAAAGGTTAAGTGCTTTGAGGTATGTAGGGCTTTTAAGGTATTTCAACCAAGGAAGAACTGGCCTAGAATTGGATGGTGAAGTGCTGTTCATTCAGCACTAAATGACTGAAAATGCATTTAACACAGAGCGATAGTCAATGGTGACCATTGTGGGTCAATTTGCATCACTTGTCGCTGGTGCACCAAGTTATAGTATTCCAACTGCAATACTCCTATTGGATGTTATGGTGGGAGTTGGACCACATTGTCCTGGGAGCACTATTGCCAGTCATCTCTGGGACAACTGGGTTTCCTGCAGCAAATGAGAGTCCACTCAGATAGAACATAGAACAGTACAACGTAATATTTGTGCCGAACATGATGCCAAGACCAACTCTTTTCTGCCTGCACGTAATCTATGTCCAGCCATTCTCTGCATATTCATACGCCCATCCAAAATTCTCATAAACACCACTATCATAACGGCTTCCACCACCACCCCAGACAGCGCATTCAGGCACTAACCACCCTCTTTGCAAAAAGAAAACGGCCCCGCACATCTCCTTTAAACTTTGTCCCTCTCACCCTAAACCTATGCCCTCTAGTATTTGAATTTTTTCCGTTCTTGGAAAAAGTTCCAACTGTCTATCCTGTCTATAACTCTCATAATTTTTCTCTTACATTTTTCCAGGAAGTCCAACGTGGGGAAGGGCTGGGATTGCTCAAAGGTTCATGGGAAAGAATGTGCAATCAGGTCATCAATCAGTTAAATGAGCTGGGGATGGGGAAATGTTGAGGGATTGTGCCAGTTCAGTGCAGATAGTTGGAGAAGGAGGATGGGCACAATGAGATGGAGATCAGAACAGGAGAGCTGTGAAGAAGCAGTGCCCATTTACAGTGTCAAATATGTGGGTGCGCTGTTGCTCTATTCGTTGAGGATGTCTGAATGATAAAAGAAAAAATATGGGATCTATCTTCCAAGTCCAAAACTCCCTGAAAGTGGCCACACAAGAAGACGTAGTGGTAAAGAAGACACATGGTTTACTTGCTTTCATAGGTCGGGGCATTGAGTATAAGAGACAGGAAGTCTAGATGCAGCATTATAAAACTTTGATTGGGTCACATTTGGAGTATTGCATGCACTTCTAGTTGCTCTGTTGGAGGAAGGATGTGGAGGCTTTGGAAAGGGTGGCGAGGTGGTTTATCAGAATGATGCCTGGATTAGGGGGTATTAGCTACAGGAAGAGGATGGTCAGACGTGAATTGTTTTCTCTGGAATACAGGAGGTTGAGGTATATAACATTTTGAGACAGCTATAACCTATTTCCCACGATGGCAATATCAAGCTATACAAGAGGGCATAGCTTTCAGGTGGGAGGGGCAGCTCGAAGGAGATGTGCGGGGCAAGTTTTCTACACAGAGGGTGGTGAGTGCCTGGTGCTGTATTTGGTGGTAGAGACAGATATGGTATATTCACGAGACTTATGGATAGGCACATGGACATGGAGGGAATGGAGGGATATGGATTATTCACAGGTAGATAAGAGATGGCATTGTGATCAGTACAGATATTATACAGTGATGGGCATGTTCCTGTGATGTTCTCTATTCTATGTTCTATGTCAGATTGTCTGAGGTAAAAGATTTAGGATTGAAGACAGAAGGAATGTTCTCAAGGAAGGCTGTGGGCATTGTTTATACCTATGGAAATGTCCAATCACTTTGTGGAATCCAGGGATTCAAGGGATATGGAGATTAGATGAGCAAGTGTGGTTGATTGATTGATTGATTCCTCCATTTATTGATTGATTCATTCATTGAAAGATTCAACTATATTCAATGAAGTGCTAACATCTCCACTGAAAGAATAGTCAGTGAACAAAGAAAGAGGTCATAAATAAGAATCAAAAGAACCAGTGGGGAGATATAGAGAAATTATTTCATGCAGTAAGATTTACGTGAATATAAATTGTTTTATTCATCGGAATTTACATTATCTGGAAGGTAAATGGAAGCAGATTTAACAGAAATGTTCAGGAGGAATGTGAATAAATATATTATAAATTAATAGCAAAAACTGTAGGACCTATTTGGAGAGACATTGGAAAATAACCTCCCGCAGTGTGTAATTGTGTGAAAACGTGAAGCGATGCACAGTGGCTGTCAAAGAGCGTACAGCCATCAACATATGGTAACTTGAATTAATGGGGATTTGAGATTGAGAAGCTATTTAATGTGTGACAGGAATGTCAAACAAGGCCACAGACTGGTGACGAGAGCCTCCTGTAGAGGTGAGAAGAACTGATGTGCACAGAGAGCATTAAACCTTACTCCCATCAATCAGCAGGGAGAGTTGCTGCCTCACAGTGCCAGAGACCCAGGTTCGATCCTGACCTCGGGTTCGGTCTGTGTGGAGTCTGCATGTCTTCCCTGTGACAGCAGTTTCCACATTGTATGTCAACGCTCAAGGTATTTTATTGTCACGTGTACCAATTAAGGTACAGTGATATCTGATTTAACATACAGCCATACCAAAAAAAAGCAACAAGACACAGAACTACATAAAAGTTAACATAAACCTCCACCACAGTGGATTCCCCACATTCCTCACTGTGATGGAAGGCAATAATGTCTAATCTTCCCTCTTTATTCTCCTCTTTATTGGGGCAGTCGAACCATCTGCAGTCGGGGCGATTGAAGCTCCTGCGGCTTGGAGCTGCAATGTCGGTCCCTAACCAGGGACTGCTAAGTCCTCGATGTTAAAGTCCGCAGGCTCCCGCGGCCTGACCAACTGAGTTACTCCACCGCTATTTGCCTTTGAATGTTGATACCGTCGCTTTGTAAGCGAACCAAGCAAAACATAAGGCATTATTCCTCCCGTTTGCCAGTCATAAGGTCACATGGAATAAGCGTAGAATTGGGCCATTCGACCCATCGAGTCTATTCTGCCATTCAATGATGGCTGATCTATCTCTCCCTCCTAACCCAATTCTCCTGCATTCTCCCCATAATTTCTGACACCTGTACTAATCAAGAATCTATCTATCTCTGTCTTAAAAAATATTCATTGACAGCCTCTACAGCCTTCTGTGGCAAAGAATTTCCAGATTCACCATCATCTGCCTAAAGAAATTTCTCCTCATCTCCTTCCTAAGAGAACGTCTTTTAATTCTGAGGCTATGACCTCTAGTCCTAGACTCTCATACTAGTGGAAACATCCTCTCCACATCCACTCTATCCAAGCCTTCCACTATTCTGCATGTTTCAATGAGGTATCCCCTCATTCTTCTAAGCTCCAGCTCCAGCCGACAAACACTCGTCATAGGTTTTCCTATTCATTCCTGGGATCATTCTTGTAAACCTCTTCTGGACCCTCTCCTCAGATATGGTGCCCAAAATTGCTCGCAATATTCCAAATGCTGCCTTACCAGTGCCTTCTGGAGCCTCAACATTACATCCCTGTTTTGTGTACAAGCCCTCTTGAAATAAATGCTATATTTCATACCATAGTCATACCATAGCATTGAGTTTGCTTTCTTTACTACCAATTCAACTTCCAGGTTAACTTTTAGGGTATCCTGCACCAGCTCACCCAAGTCCCTTTGCACCTCCGATTTCTGGATTCTCATCCCATTTAGAAAATAGTCTACGCCTTTATTTCTACTACCAATATGCATGACTCCACATTTTGCTACACTATATTCTGTCTGCCACTTGTCTGCCCACTTTTCCAACCTGCCCAAGTCCTTCTGCAGTGTCCCTGCTTTCTTTACACTACCTGCTCCTCACCTATTTTTGTATCATCCGTAAACTTTGCCACAAAGCCTTCAATCCCCTCATCCAAATCATTAATATACAACGTGAAGGGTAACGGCCCAGCACCGATCCTTGCAGAACTACACTAGTCACTGGCAGCCAACCAGAAAAAGCCCCCTTTATTGCCACTGTTTGTCATCTGCCATCCAGCCAACCTGCTATCCATGCTAGTATCTGCCCTTTGATACCGTGTGCTCTCATCTTCCAAAACAGCCTGACATGTGGCACATTATCAAAGGCTTTCTGAACATCTAAGTGGTGTGGAAGGTCACTTTTTTACTAGTTAAAGCACCACAAATTGTTTTAGTAACTAAATAATATTAATAATCACAATCATAATTTATTAGCCAAGTATGTTTTGGAACATACGAGGAATTTGATTTGCCTTCCAGTTATACCAAGAAAAGCAACAAGACACGCAACTGCATAAAAATTTGACATAAGCATCCACCAGAGCGGCTCCTCCACATTCCCACTGTGATGGAAGACAATAACGTCTTATCTTCTTTCCTCCTTTTCTCCCGCGGTCGAGGGAATCGAACCATCTGTAGTCAGGGCAATTGAAGCTCCCGCAGTCAGTGATCGAAGCTCCCGCGTCGCAGTGATCAAAGCTTCCGTGATCAGGGCGGTTGAAGATCCTGCGGCTTGGAGCTCCCGAAGCCGGTCTCTAACCAGGGACCGCGAGCTCCACGATGTTAAGTCCACAGGCTCCCGCGGTTTGAGATCCCAAGGTTGATCCCCAGCAAGAGGCCGCCAGCTCCACGGTGTTCGGCCGCAGTGCGGACAGAGATAAAACCAGAGATAGACACAAAAAGCTGAAGTAACTCAGTGGGTCAGATAGCATCTCTGGAGAAACGGAATAGGTGACGTTTTGGGTTGAGACCCTTCTTCAGACTGAGAGTCATCTTCAGTTCCATCCTAAACAAACATAAAGCCATAATTGAGTGATAAGGCATTTCTACAGAGGCTTCCCTTACACTTCCCCAAGCTATAATATGATATTGAGTTGGGATGTTACACTGGCTGGGTGTTTGATACCTGTCTTCCCTCAGGCTGTGGAATATGTGTCATCTTGCTGCTCATACCTACTGCAAATCCTGCTGAACAACTCAATCTTGCAGTAACTTAGTCCCTTTACTGAGCCCATCAATTGATCTGAGGGTATACAGCTTTCTAAATGCCATGCAACTTATCTAAAAAATTAAGAGCTTAGATACAGGTGGTCACAAATTAGTTTTGTTTTTTTACGCTGTACATGAGCAATTTTAGTTTAGTTTATTCTCACATCTACCGAGTTGCAGTGAAAAGCTTATTTGTTGCATGCTAACCAGTCAGTGGAAAGACTATACACAATTACAATCGAGCCGTTCACAATGTAGAAAAACATGATAAAGGAAATAATGTTTTAGTTCAAGATAAAGTCTGATTAAAGATAGTCTGAGGGTCTCCATTGTGGTAGATAGTAGCTCAGGACTGCTCTCCTGTTGTTGATAAAATAGTTCAGTTGCCTGATAACAGCTGGGAAGAAACTGTCCCTCAATCTGGAGTTGTGTGCTTTCACACTTCTATACCTCTTGTCTGATGGAACAAGGAGTGATTCTGCTGCTGGCCTTGAGGAGGCAGCACAAAGTGTAGATTAAGTCAATGGAAGGGAGGATGGTTAGTGATAGTCTGGGCTACGCCCACAATTCTCTGCAATTTCTCGCGGTCTTGGATGGAGGGTATATTTTTACTCAGCTTTCCAAGGTCTATCTGATCCTGTTGCAGATGTGAATTTGAGGGAGTGGCTTGAGTACAGCACAAGCACAACTTGTCGGTATCAAAATGCTAACACTGGCTCAATCCGCACCACATCCCCGTCGAGATTATCTTTTTATTCAGGGAAACTAACAAAAAAGATGCGGGGTCAGATATCTAACAGGATGTTGATTTAATGTCATCATCCAAAGGTCTAAATCACCTTGAAAAGGGGGCACAAAGTGCTGGAGTAACTCAGTGGGCCAGACAGCATCTTTAGAGAAAATGGGTAGTTGACGTTTGGGTCGTGTGCCTTCTGGGAAAGATTATTTCACCATTGTATATCTTTCAAGGTTTGACTTATCTACTTCAAAATCAAAAATCATCCATTTAGGCTGAAGAAGGGTCAGGACTGAGGCTTTAAATTGGTCACACAGACCCGACCCACAGGGAATTAAGGGATATGGATCACATGCAGGCAGAGTTTAGTTTAACTTGGCATCATGTTCGGCACAGACATTGTGGGCCAAAAGCCTGTTTGTGTGTAGTACTATTTTATATTCTATGACCAGGGTGTGAGTGGTCCTTGATTATGTCAGCTGCTTTCCTGACGCAGTGTGGTATAGATGGAATGGGGAAGCTGGTTTGCTTGGCAAACTGGGCTGCGTCCACAAGTCTCTGTGGTAGCGTGCGGACAGAGCAGTTACCACATATCTGATGCATGATGCTGTGTCTCCCCCTCCAACTTCCAGAGAAAAACAAATCCACTCAGACTTTGTTCATTGATTGGGAATGTTAATTGTCGCTTGTTTTTTTCTTTAACAAGGTACGCCATGAGGTTAAAGAATTTCACCCGCTCCTTGGCAACAATAGCGGAGAAGAAATTGGCAGTTTTATGGTGAGTTTTTGCAAAGTGGACATTTGATTATTGATCTTGTGAGTAAGCGCTCCTTCATGTTATATGAGTGTACTTGTACAGGGAAAATATATTAATGAAAAGGCTTTCCCTTCAAATTGTGGAGTGAACTTTAAACCAGATCAGATATATCCGAGGACACTGTGAGAAGCTAGAGAAGAAATTGTGGAAGCCCTGGCTGAAATCTACGAGTCATCATTAAATACTGGCGAGGTGCCAGAAGACTGGAGGGTGGTAAATATTGTGCCTCTATACAAGATGGGCTGCAGGGAATAAGTTGGGAACCATCTGCAGTTGGAAAGTTACCGGAGAGTATTCTGAGGGATAGGATATACATGCATTTAGATGAGGGAGAGTCAGCATGGTTTTGTACGTGGGAGGCCGTGTCTCATGAATCAGATTGAGTTTTTTGAAGATGTGAGCAAAAAGGTTGACGAAGGTAGAGCTGTAGATGTATATATGGGCCTCAGCAAAGTATTTGATAAGATTCCACATGGTAGGCTTCTCTGGAAGGTTAGGTCTCATGGGATCCAAGAAGAGATAGCTGAATGGATAGAAAATTGGCTTCATTGAAGGAAGCAGAGGGTAATGGTGGAATGTAGCTTCTCGGACTGGATGCTTATGACAAGCGGTATGTCCCTGGGTTTGGTGATGGGCCCATTGTTGTTTGTCATCTATATCAATGATTTGGATGAGAACGTACATGGTGAATTTAGCAAGTTTGAAGATGATACAAAAGAGGGTGGTATTGCAGATAGTGAAAATGGATGTCAAAAATTGCAGCAGGACCTTCATCAGTTGGCCAGGTGGGCTGAGGAATGGTTGATGGATACAGATAAATTTGAGGTGTTGCATTTTAGGATGTCTAACATGGGCTGTACATGCACAGTGAATGGTAGGCCTCTGGGCAGTTTTGTATAGCAGAGGCATCTAGGAGTCCATAGGTTCTTTGAAGGCTGTGTCACAGGTAGTCGGGTGGTCAAGAAGGCTTTTGGCATATTAATCATCATCAGAATATTGAGTATAGTGGTTGTGAGGTCACATTACAGTTGTATAAGACATGGCCTGTTTCCTTTATCATTGTTACATTTTTGCATCTTTCATCATTGTTCTATATGTCTCTACACCATCGTCTATATCTCTTGTTTCCCGTTCCCGTGACTTTCAGTCTGAAGAATTGTCTCGACCCGAAACGTCACCCATTCCTTCTCTCCAATGAACCTGCCTGTCCCGCTGAGTTACTCCAACATTTTGTGTCTATCTTCTATTTACACTATGTTCTAAAGTGAAATACCTTGTTTACAGAGGGTGCAATGTTTGATTGCTTGGTCTAACACCATCTTTCTCTAATTACATCTAGTTACCGATGCTTATCCCTTCTCTACTTGAGGATGTTCAGACTTAAGAAAGATCACGCCATGAAATATTCCCGATCTTTGATGGAATATTTTAAGGTAATTGTGCCTGAATCAGTTATCACAGTAGGTTGCCTTCAACATCTGCTATTACACTGTAATTTAGTCGGGACCAATTCCAGTCAAAAGTTCTCTTCTCCCAGACACTGATATTTTATTAAACATTTTTGAGATGCAGTGCAGAAACAGGTCCTTTGGCCCACCGAATCCACACCAACCAATGTATGCTAACACTTTCCTACACACTGGAGGCAATGTACAATTTTACCGAAACAAATTAACCTAAAAACCTGCATGTCTGTGGAGTATGGGAGGAAACCAGAGCACCCAGAGAAAACTCACGTGGTCACGGGGAGAACGTGCAAACTCTGCACAGACAGCACCCGTAGTCAGAATCAAGCCCGGGTCTCTGGGGCAGTAAAGCAGCAATTCTACCACTGTGCCACCATGCCGCTCCTCTGGGAGAATCAGGGATTGTCAGCTTGAGGTTGTTATGGGTAAATTGTCATGGTATTTAAAGCAAAGGCAGGAAGTTGGAGTTGTAGTCTGGATGAACCATGATCAAATTAAATGTAGCATCAGACTAGAAAGATTGATTATGCTCCATCTTATCCCATGCCCCTAAATTGAGAAACAAGCTTATTGATACTGTTGACATAAGGAACTGCAGATGCTGGTTTACCAAAAAAAACAACACCAGGTGTTGGAGTAACACAAACAGGTCATGAAGGATCTCTGGAGAACATGGATAGGCGATGTTCCAGGTCATAGTCTGTGAAGGGTCACAACCTGAAACATCGCCTGTCCAATGTCCTCCAGAGATGCTGCCTGACCCTCTGAGTTACTTCAACCATTTGTGCCCTGATAAATACTGTCTCCCACCGGAAGGAACGCATTTGTAGACTTCAAATTCTCCCCTATCTGTTTCTAAAGGAGTAGAGAACATTAGAGAGGCTTTGATGCAAGATTCTTTTTAAATGATGAAATGCTTCCATAGATCAAAAGTGATAAACTGTTCCTTCTGGTTGGGGGCATCAGTGACAAGGAATCATCAGTTTTAATATTATCACCAAGAGACTGAACAAAGCACAAGAAGAAGCTTGTTTACATGTTGGCTTGTTGAAGCATGCAATGCTTTGCCACAGGGAATAGTTGAGACAGTTGCAGTTGCATCTTTTAAACGAAAAATGGATGAGTATTTAAAGCAAAACACATAATTCAGTACAGATAGAATGGGGTAGTGGCATTAATCTTGAAATAGCATGTTGTTACCCTAGGCAGCAACTGGAGCTCATCCAAACCTTAATCTACACTCTCCTGAACCGATGAACTATTGACTGTCTTTGGTTGCACTAAGGACCTCCGGCATTTTTTTTGCACTTGTGATGAGGTTAATAATTTATTGAATTTTTGTTTATTATATGTTATCAATGTGCACTGTATTTATGAGCTTCATATAATCATATAGCATGGAAACAGGCCCTTCAGCCCAAGTTGCCCACACCGACCAACATGTCCCATCTGCACAATTCTCACCTGCCTGCGTTTGGCCCATAGGCCTCAAAACCTATCCTATCCATGTACCTGTCTCCAGCAGGCCCTGTTTACATGTCATGATCTAATCTAAACAAAAACCTCCCAACCTCTCTACCCATCCTTGTCTTCTTTAAACTTGTTTTGTGAGCAAGTCTTCTGTCACCCATCCTTGGTATCTGAACGTCAGAGTTTTATTATCAAGAAGCTGGTGAGATTTTTAATTAATACAAACAAGGGTAGGTTAGGCAGTTTACAACCCAATGGCATGAACAATGTCAACCTATGACCTGCCACGCTTTGTCCTGCCACTCCCACCTTTCTTCTCCCCCCTACAATCAGTGTGAAGATGTGAAGTAGGGTTTCTATCTGAAACGTCACATCCATATCCTCCAAAGATTATGCCTGAGATTATGCCCTTAGTATCCTTAATTTTTAATGACTTACTTCAATTACTTAAAACCAATTTCCCGGCCCCCTTGATTCTAGAGCGTTGCCGTTTTGCATGTTTTGCTGGACCAACAGAGGTCATGGGGGGTGGGGGCAGGGCTCAGTTACCGGCCCGTAAAGTTGCTCGTGGAAGTCAACTTTGGGAACGGATCTGCCAGCTCTGGCTGGACTGGATTTACAGAGTCCCAGCCACAGGGAGCAAATTCGACCCGCCGATCGGCCGCGGAAGTCCCAATGAGGTCCAGATCAGCTGCCTCACCCAGCCGAGGTATCACATTTTGGGATGGACTTCCAGCGAGGATTTTAATTGTGTCATTTTGTCCAGATTAAAAGAGGCACCGGACCACCAGTTGCTGGAAAGTCAGTGGTGGACCTGTGTTTATAGCTTGGAGGTTTGCCTCTCTCTGCGATGAGCCTCTATGGCTTGGCTATATTTCCTTGAGTCCTGATGAACATTCTGCTCTCCATTGCATTCTTTTATCTATCCAAACACAACAGCTGAAACAGTTGATGTGTTCTCAGTGATTCCGCTTTGTAATTGTCTCTGCGTTAAACTCCATCTCATGCAGAGTTTTCCCCAAAACAGTTGTTCCTTTTGGCTGCTGAATCGTCTCCTCATTGTTATGTTTGGAGTGACTCGTGGAATGAATATTTAAAAAGCCACAGAGTTTGCCAATTATTCACAACTGCGAACCAAACAGAATGTTTCCTTTTGGATTAGTTCTGCTGTTCCTATCCAAAACTAGGAACTGCATACAGCTCGTTATTTATGCCCAAGACAGGAAATGTTTAGAGGGCTCTGTGGCATATGCGGGGAAATGGGATGGTCATAAGGTCATAAGTGATAGGTGCAGAATTAGGCCATTCGCCCCATCAAGTCTACTCATGGCTGATCTATCTTTCCCTCCTTACCCCATTCTCCTGCCTGCTCCCTTTAACCCCTGACACCCATACTAATCAAGACACTATCTATCTCTGCTGTAAAAGTAGCCTTTGAGTACCTCCACAGCCTTCTGGGGTGAAGAATTCCACCATAGTTGAGAAGGAGCTATAAGTTGGGTCATAT
Organism: Leucoraja erinaceus; assembly: GCF_028641065.1. NCBI lineage: Eukaryota > Metazoa > Chordata > Chondrichthyes > Rajiformes > Rajidae > Leucoraja > Leucoraja erinaceus. Next base: position 42,034,264 of record NC_073388.1, read on the forward strand.
GCAGGGTGATGGGAATGCCAACTTAGTCTGCATGGACAATGTGGGCCAAAATGTCTGTTACAGTCTTTTATAGCTCTTTGACTCTAAGCGGTGAAGCCAATTCATCCTCACTCCCTTTGCCAATAAAATCCAAGAACATTGAAGATTATAGCACAGGAATGGACCCTTTGGCCACAATGTCCGTGCCAAACATGACGCCAAGTTAAAATAATATCCTCTGCTTGCATATGATCCATATCCCTCCATTCCCTACATATCCATGTGCCTCTTAGACACCACTATTGTATCTGTCTCCACCACCACCAACCTGGCAGCTAGTTCCAGGCACCCACCACCCTCTGCGTAGAAAATATGCCCTGCGCATTTGTTTTAAACTCTGACCTTAAAGCTTTGCTCCATAGTTTTTAACATTTCCACCCTGGGAGAAAGATTCTGACTGTCCACCCCATCTAGACCTCTCATAATGTTGTATTGAATGATACAATAAGACCTTTAGGCCTTATCTATCTCCCCTCTGCCACAGCTAAGCAGCCCACTGAGTAAGCTGTCCCATTGACAGTTCCTACAGTGCGGCGATTCATTGTCTCAGTGCTGGGGCACCAGCATGGGTATTTCTCCTCAAGCATATGGAGCAGGATTTTTCCTAGATTCACGCTTTTCCCAGAATGGCTCCATTTACACGTCACGCTGCCTTGGCCACTCCCTCTTCTCCACTCTCCCATCGGGCAATAGGTATAGAAGTGTGAAATCGCACACCTCCAGAATCGGGGACAGTTTCTTCCCAGCTGTTATCAGGCAACTGAACCATCCTACCAACAACTAGAGAGCAGTCCTGAACTACTATCTACCTCATTGGAGATTCTGGGACTATCTTCGATCGGACTTTACTGGCTTTATCTTGCACTAAACTTCCTTTATCATGTATCTGTACACTGTGGACAGCTCGATTGTAATCATGTATTGTCTTTCTGCTGACTGGTTAGCATGCAACAAAAGCTTTGCACTGTACCTCGGTACATGTGACAGTAAACTAAACGAAACTAAAGAGAATGGTGCCTGTATGAATCATGGTCAACGCACATTCGCTGTCTAAAGCTTCAACACTGAGCAGGTTGCAAACAAGTGATCACAGGAATGGATGGGAGATCAATGGCATCGCTTTTAGAGATACAGTCGGGAAACAGTCCCTTCAGCCCATCCAGTCCAAGCCTACCAAGTCGGCTGACTCATATTTCTGCATTTGGCCCACCGTCATCTAAACCACTTCTTTCCTCGACATAATTTACCCATTTAGAGATACAGCATGGAAACAGGCCCTTTGGCCCATCAGATCCATGCTGACCATCGAATACCCGTTCACACTAGTTCTATCTTATCCCACTTTCTCATCCACACCCTTCACATCAGGGGAAATTTATAGAAGGCCAATTAGCCTACATCTTTGGGATGTGGGAAGAAAGCCGAGCACCTGGAGTAAACCCACAAGGTTATAGGGAGAACGTGCAAACCCCACACAAACCGCAAACGAGGTCAGGATGGAACCCGGGATCTCTGGCGCTGTGAGACAGCAGCACTACCAGCTGCACCATTATGCCGTCTCTTTGTTCCTTTATTTTTGCTAATCTGCCAATGAAACCCCTGGCAAACAATCCCCCATCAGGTCTGGCCTTTTGTGCTGCTCCATCCAAATAGGGAATTTCAAATCGCACTTGTCCGGCTAAGAAAGCTGCCCTTGGCCTCTGTTGTATTTTGACCACTGATTTTCTGTGTTGCAGAGTTCTTCGAAAGCATCGCAAGCACCGTCTCCTTGGGGAACGAATGGAAAGTAAGTTTTCTTTCTTCATTTCCTGGCTTCACAAGCTTACAGAATTTTAGAGTGATGTGCTCCCACAGATTCCCTGTAAAATGTGTTCCCAAGAGAGGTTAGAACATTAAACATAGATGGTCCAACAGGTGGAGGGCTTTCAGCACATTGGCCTTCATCAGTCAGAGCATTGAGTATCGAAGTTGGGACGTCATGTTACAGTTGTGTGAGACATTGGTGAGGCCGCATTTAGAGTATTGTGTTCAATTTTGGTGACCATGTTATAGGAAATATGTTGTCAAGCTTGAAACGGTTCAGAGAAGATTTACCGATACCAGGGTGTTGCCAGGACCTGAGGGCCTGAGTTACAGGGTGAGGTTGAGTAGGCTGGGGCTTTATATCTTGGGCACCGGAGCATGAAGGGCGATCTTATAGAAGTGTGCAAAATCATACGAGGAACATAACGGTTGAACGGACAGTCTTTTGCCCAGAGAAGGGGAATCGCGAACCAGAGGACATAGCTTTAATGTGAGAGGGGAATGATTTAATGGGTAACTTTGTTTACACAAAGGGTGATGGGTGAATGGAACATGCTGCCAGAGGAGGTAGTTAAGGCAGGTACTATCGCAGAATTTAAGAAACATTTAGACAGGTACGTGGATAGATTAAATTTAGAGGTATATGGGCCAAATGCAGGCAGATTAGACTAGTGTGGATGGGGTATGTTGGTCGGCGTGGGCTGGTTGGGCTGAAGGGTATGTTTCCATGCTCTATGACTCTATGAGTCTAACAACACCACTAACGTATCTGCCTCAGCAGCGTGTTCCAGTGTTAAATATAATGTTTCCCTCTCAACTTAAAACTGCATAACCAAGTGCCTATCTAAAAGCATCGTAAACACCACTAACGTATCTGCCTCAGCAGCGTGTTCCAGTGTTAAATATAATGTTCACCTCTCAACTTAAAACTATACCCTGTGGAGTGGCATGTTCTCCCTGTGACCACGTGGGTTTCCTCCGGGTGCTCTGATTTCTTCCCACGTCCCAAAGACGTGCAGAAAAACCTACACTGATCACGGGAAGAACGTACAAACTCCGTACAGACAACGCCCGTAGTCAGGATCGAACCCGGGTCTCTGGCGCTGTAAGGCAGCAACTCTACCGCGGCACCACTGTGCCACCCTCAGCTATCTCAACAAAGTTCTGAGGCGTAAGAGTGACTTTCTAATAGATTAGCCCACTATTACAAGTGCAATCAGGTCACAAACACGGCATCAGTCACATTTGTTTTATATTTAACATGCAATCATTTCATTCTGTCCCCTCCTGTCCAGAGACTTTATATAACCTCGCTACACACAGCCAGTTTCCAATAAAGGCGAATTGTCAACAGTTAAAGTGATTTACCTTCCTCCTGTGTTGCAATCTTTCAATTTAATATCGACCTTTAGACTTGGAGTCACAATGTTTACGTTTACTGAAAAGTTGATGAATATTTCATTGATAGATGTTAAGATCCAGTTTAAAAGCAATCAAAGTCACGGATGATTGGCAAGTAGCAGTCACATTTACAAGGCTTTTTGTTTGTGATTATGACAGAGTTCAGCCGGATTTTATCGGGCCTGAATGCTTTTCAATACAACATTTATCCCTGTCGCCTGTCAGACAGAATAAGGAAGGGCTGAGAGTAATTATTGTGAATAAAATAGCAGAACTGTGATTGATTTCCGCAATAAAATCATACATCATGGTGTTAATCAAGCTCCTCTTGAATGCTTGCAAACTGTTTAATTTATTGATCATGAAAGCAGCCCATTTTTATAATGAACACAGGGACTGCCTACAGGATCAGCAGCATCTGCTTCCTCCTCCACTGCTGTTTGTCTCTTAATTATATTAAGAGTTTTCAAGGAGATAAACAAGCTGGACTTGAGCCAGTTCTTAAGCTCTCTCCCAATAGAGCCCCGCTCTATCCTGGGTTTGACCCTGTGACTTACAAGGTCAACTGATAACATCTCTACACCTGTTAATTCTTCAAACCAGCACATCTTTCATCATGTCATAACAAGGAACTGCAGACCTACAACGTCCTGAGCTACCATCTACCTCATTGAAAACCCTCGGACTATCTTTAATCGGACTTCACTGGCATTTATTTTGCACTAAATTTTACTCCCTTTATCCTGTATCTGTACACTGTGGATGGCTTGATTGTAATCATGTATAGTCTTTCCGCTGACTGGATAGCACGCAACAAAAAATCTTTTCACTGTACCTCGGAACACGTGACGATAATAAACTAACCCAAACAGATGCTGATGTACACCAAACATATACACAATAAACTGGAGTAACTCAACCAGTCAGGCAGCATCTCTGGAGAAAATGGATGTGATGTTTTGGGTCGGGACGATTTCTTGAGTTTGAAGACGGGTCCAAAACTGAAATGTCAGTTATCCGTTTTCTCCAGAGTTGCTGCCTGACTCGTTGAGTTACTCCAGCATTTGGGTACATGAGATTTTGTTTGCCTGCTCTATTAACAGCAGATAAGAACAAACAACATAGAGCATTAGAACAAGATCTTCGGCCCACAACGTCTGTGTCAAACTTGATGCCAAGACCCAGTCTTAACTGTCAGCACATGATCAATATCCCTCCATTCGTTGCATGTCCATGTGCCTATCCAAAAGTCTCTTGATGCCACTCGTATCTGCCTTTACCACCTCCCATAGCACCATAGGAGAGTTCCAATTTAAAAATAAAAGTGCAAGAAACACTATATAGGTAAGGCCTCATCTGTGGGAAGAAGAACAGAGTTAATGTATCAAGTTGACGACCCTTCATTAGAACTGATTATGCCTGGAAGAATAGAGGCAGTGAATTAAACAAGTAAATACAAATTAACTAAAAACTGCAGATGCTGGAAGCCTAAAATATAAACAGAAAATGCAGGAAACACTCATCAGGTCCGGCTGCATCAGTGGGAAGAAAAAAGAGAGTTGTTGTTTTAGGTCAAAGACCCTTCATCAGAATTTTCAAGTTACTATTGACTTGAGGGATAGCAGTTCCAGCATACAGGACCAATTATCGCTTTCTGGATAAGACTGAGAGTAATACTGCATGCAAAAGAGCATAGTGGTCAGGATCGCAGACAGTTTCTTCACAGCTGTTGCCAGGAAGCTAAATATTCCCTTCACCATCTACCTTATTGGAAACCCGAGGACTATCTTTAATCGAACTTCACTGGACTTTATTTAGCACTAAATTTTATTCCCTTTATCCTGTATCTGTCTACTGTGGATGACTTGATTATAATCATGTACAGCAGTCTTTTGGCTGACTGGATAGCACGAAGCATAAAAGCTTTTCACATGTATCTCGGTACATGTGCCAATGATAAACTATACTAAAGGCCACACCTTGTCCAATAAAGGTTGAGGTGCTGACTCAAATCTATGTTTGTTTTAGTTTTTAGTTTCAGAAATGCAGTATGGAAACAGGCCCTTCTGCCCCACCAAGACCATCAATCACCCATTGACATTAATTCCATGTTATCCCACTTTCTCCTCCACATGAAGAGCAATTTGTTACAGAGGCCAATTAGCCTCCATAACCCGCATGTCTTCCAGACATGGGAGGGCAGCGGAGCATGCGGAGGAAGCTTTTCACTGTAGCTCAGCACACGTGACAATAATAGGTTCTTGCTTGGTAAGGGTGTCAGAAGGCAGGAGAATGGGGTTGAGAGGGTCAAATGGCCTAATTCTGCTCCTAGGCCTTATGAACTAATGAACTAAACTAAACTAAAAGGTGGCCATGTGGACTTCAAGATTTCGTGGCATCACCCAGTTTTGGTTTACAATCCTCTTTCTATTTTTTTTGTGTAGAACCACGGGAACAGCCTCCCCTTTGTCACCCAGCCCATCTCCAGTCAGCTCCGTCGGGTCTCATGGGAGCAGCACCAGTACTACTGCGTCTTCACCCTCAGCAACCATCAGCATTCCCCAACGGATCCACCACATGGCTGCCAGCCACGTCAACATCACCAACAACATCCTCAGGAGTTACGAGCACTGGGACACTGCTGACAAGTTGGCCAGAGAGAACAAAGGTCAGTGCGCTGAGGCTATGCTCCCTCTGCTTGTTGATACAGTGGAATGTAGAATATGGGCATGATGGCGCAACAGTAGAGTTGCTGATTTACAGCGCTAGAGACTCGGAATCCATCTTGATTCCATGTGTTTGTCTTGATGACGTTCGTACGTTCTTTCTGTGACCGCGTGGGTTTTCCCCGGGTGCTCCAGTTTTCTTCCATACTCCAAAGACTCACAGGTTTGTAGGTTAATTGGCTTCAGTAAAAAAAAACTGTAAATTGTCCCGAGTGTGCAGGATAGTGCTAGTGTACGGGGTAATCGCTGGTCGGCGTGGACTCGGTAGGCCGAAGGTCCTGTTTCCACGCTGTATGTCTAAGCTAAACTAGACTCTACAATCAGTCTGAAGACGAGTCCCAACCCAAAACATGCCTGTCTGTTCCCACCACAGATGCCATTGAGTTCCTCCAGTGCTTTGTGCTTTGCTCAAAATTCCAGCAACCGCAGTTCAATGCGTCTCATGTGAACCTGCAACACTGCAGTTCTGAGGCAGCAGCTCTACCAGCTGTGCTACCATGCTATCTCTTCATTGGAATGAGATTGAGATGGACACTGTAATGAATTTCCAGAGAATAATGTTGAAGAAGGGTTCCAATCCAAAACTTCACCTATCCTTGTTCTCCAGAGATGCTGCCTGGTCTGTTGAGTTACTCCCGCACTTTGTCTACTCACAGAGTTTCCAATCACAACTTACTAAAACGATGTGCTTTAAGATGTGCTTGGAGGATCCTAGATGTAAACTAATATCATCCTATCTGTCTGTTTAGAAGGTTGACAATCCCACATTCACAAATGATTCCGAAAAGTCCAATAAATTCAATTTCTGGGCACTTTGGAGTCCTATGCCAACTAGTGAAATGGATGTTAAATGGTAATAAAAAAAATCTAGCCAAATTATGCCTAATCATGTAAAGCACTTCAACGCTTGTTTGTGATATTTAATTAAAAGTTTAAGGTTAAGAGGTTTTACATCAAGGCACATTACAGCTGAGTGATCTTGCTTGCACTGTAGTTAAGATGAAAAAATATCCACTTCATGTTTTTTTTTTGCTTTGTGAATTAACAAGGGATAATATCAACCAAATGTATTTCATTAGATGCAGATAAATTGCAAATTAGTCATAAAGAATGCCATCAAAGAGAATCTACAGGAAGCAAATAGCCTGTATTAGGATCTTAAAATAGAGCAGTTTATGAGGCAATGAATGTGGAATATAACAATATGACAATGTTTAAAATAATATTGCAATAATGCCTTCTAGCTGCATTGAGTATGAGATTTCAAGCTATTTTGCAGAAACACGTATTATGTGCAGTTCTGGTCGCTCCTTTACAGGAAAGATGTGGAGGCTTTGGAGAGGGTGCAGAGGAGGTTTACCAGGATGCTCATAAAGGGCCTGTCCCACTTGGCGATTTTTTTCAGCGACTGCTGGCATCATTGATTGACATATCAGGTCACCAAAAAATTCGAGTGATGCAGCGTGACACGGCGTGATGACATATGATGCAGCGGTGACACAGCGTGATGACGTATGATGCGGCAGTGTCGCGGCATGATGACATATGATGCGGCAGTGATGCGCCGTGATGGCGCGGTGTTTTTTCATGCATCGCAACATTTTTTTGCTCCCCGCTGGATTTTGAAATGTTCAAAATCTTTTGTCGACAGTGATATGATGCCAGCAAAATCATCAACTGAGACAGGCCCTTAAGTTTATAAATTCATCAGTTATAGGAGCTGAATTAGGCCCTTTGGCCCATCAAGTCTACAACATGGTTTCGATCATGACTGACCTATATTTTCTTGCCTTTCTCCCCTTATCTCCTGATACCCTTACTAATCAAGAATCTGTCAATCTGCGCCTTAAACATACCCAATGACTTGGCCTGGACAGTCGTCCACAGATTCACCACACTGGATTAGATGGTTTCAGCTGCAGGGAGAGGTTGGAAAGACTTGGATTGTTTTCTCTGGACAGTCGGAGATTGATTTACATAAAATTATAGATACATAAAATTACGAGAGAAATAGATAGGGTAGACAGTCAGAACCTTTCTCCCAGGGTTGAAATGTCCAACACTAGAGGGCATAAGGTGAGAGGAGGGAAGTTTGATGAAGATGTGTTGGGCTTGTTTTTTACGCAGAGAGTGATGCAGGCCTGGAACAGATTGCTGGGAGTGGTGGCAGAGGCAGATACAGCAGTGGTGTTCGAGAGGCATTTAGGTAGGCACATGGAAGAGCAGGGAATAGCCGGTATATGGTTCATGTACAGCAGATGAGAATAGTTTAACTTGCCATCATGTTCGGCAAAAGCATTGTGGGCTGACGGGTGAGTTCCTGTTCTGTACTGTTCTATGTTCTATAAAAAGAGGCCATTCAACCCATCAAGTCTATGCCCGCACTTAGAGCAATCCCTTTCCATCATTCTGTGCTCCAGCCAACCTGTTCTGTGTTCTAAGTCACATTGTTCATTTTTTCTTTCCTTCTTCGTTGCAGAATTCTTTCACGAGCTGGACACATTGATGGGGCCACTAACGCAACACAGTAGCATGACCACCCTGGTCCGTTACACCCGGCAGGGACTGCATTGGTTGAGGGTGGAAGCCCACTTATTGTAGTGACTGTGCTGCACGCTGCTTTTTAATTTTCCGTTCAGTTGGCATTTCCATCTCTACCTCTGCCAGGACCACGATCGGCGGATGCCCCCCCCCCCCCCCCCCCCCCTGCCAGACCCGGGCACCGAATCCAAACCACCGGCGATGTATCTCTATCCCTCCCCCTCCCTCCCCCCGCTGCCCTGCAGCCTGCCCCTGCCAGAGGACATTGTCTCCCCATGGCCAGTAGTTTGACCGAGAGCCTGTGCTTCGAGGGAGGGGAGGAGAGCCCCAGCGGGCCACGAGGAGTGGAGGAGTGAAGTACCAACGTCATATGTTTCTGTGCTTTCATCTGAGTGCATCGATTTCTGCTCGCCTTTGCGAAGACAACAGGCATTGTACACTGCCCAAGGGCCAAGACAAGTCAAAACCAGGAAAAGTATGATGTGTCTGAGAGAGAGAGAGAGAGAGAGAGCGAACTAAAATGAAAGAAGCGACTATGCCGAGTTACGAATGGAAATTCCCAACAAGAATCAGATCCAAATAAATCATTGTTGTGCTTCCTTGTGACTCAGGCTGAGAGGGGTAAGCACTGGGTCATGGCAGAATGTTTGAACGTCAGACTGTGAGCCCTGAGGTCAGAACAGAGTCTGACATTTACACAGGCAAGTCGTGTGACTCTTGATTTTGTACCCTTTCTAAAGGAAAACGTACTCGAGTAGAAATGGAAAACTGAGCATTGAACAGAGGTCTGCTCTACTTGCTTTCTGCACAATGGGGACTCACCATCTCCCATGTTGTCAGGTATGCCTTAGAGATTGGTGATCACAAGCACTTTTTTTTGTTGCAAATATTTATTAGGATAGAATTCCTAACACCTAGGTAATGTGTGAAGGAAAATTTCCACGGTCCTGGCCTTGCCATTTATAAGGATGAGCCCAAAACTTGGGCTGTGTATATTTTCAAAGGTGAATTTCAGTCCTTCCAATCGTCATGACAATATCTTCAGACACATCCAGCTTCTATTTTCAGCACCAGGAGATCTTTGATACTCTTGTGATCTTTTTTTTATATATCAAGTTATGCCACATTGTAACCCATACCAAAATATGGAACTGAAAAATTTCCTCCAACTGTGATAAGATGATGCTTGAACATTTGAGGGGATGGAACGTTCAAAGAACTAAGGTATCTCCAAAGTGGACGAAAGGATCTATTGAGAGAAAAAAAAAACAGCGGTTTGAAGTTACCGATGCTCAAGTACTTAAGATGTTTCAGTGGGATTCCTCACTGCTTCATTATAGTGGACGTGGTGTTAATTTGTGTCATATACATGAGTTGGCACCTCGCCGTTAATAACCAAGGGTGCAATTTCGGAAAGTAGTTGAGAGTGCTCATTTGCAGATACCTCATGCGCCTGTCCAGGATCAAAACTACTCAATGCTAATGAGGTTCCTCCATCATATCAAAATGCATCTCAACTTAAGCAAACTGAATTAAGCAGAACAAAGGGCCCTGTTCGCTCAAAGACCATCTCAGCCGAGGTTTATATGTAAGGAGCTGGAGAGAATTATGGACACTAAAAACTGGAGTAACTCAGCGAGTCAGGCAGCATCACTAGAGAAAAGGAATAGGTGACGTTTTTTGGTCTGATCTTTGAGTCTGAAGAAGGGTCTTAACCCGGAATGACACCTCTTCCTGTTCTCCAGAGAAGCTGCCTGACCCGCTGAGTTACTCCAGATGGAGATATTTATGGGTGGTTATTGGTGGAGGCATGACATGCAATATCAGTTCTTATGAATTAAGAGTCATTTAGATGTCCTTCAACCATCCCTCACCCTGTCTCTCGTAAAAGGTACAATTATCATTAATCCAATGTCCATCATATATTGTTGAGCTTCAAAAGATAAATGCAATGCAGCAAAATCGTAAAGAACTCATGCTAGATCTTTTAATAGGATGCATATCTGACAAATGCAGTGATGGAGGAGATTAAGATACGCAACGCTGTCTGTGCCTTATTAACTTTTGAAAGCACAGCCAAATCTAATAGGAGATAGTTTGTGGATTGGGATGTGTAGCTGCACACATTGGTAGGTCACAAAATATGAGTACCTTGCATTCCCCGAACTTAATTGGTATTTTAAAAAAGGCACAGTGCTCAAACTGTGGAGTTCCTTGGCATTTTCACGGACCATGCAATTAGTTGTTCACTTTGATTTCTCAGGTTTGCAACTGAAATGGGAAAAACTACAGGTCCACCACCGATTTTCTTGAACCTGATGGGGAAAATAGGTACATTCCTCCTCATGATTTTAGGACAGCCACCTTGCACTCCCCCTTAAAACTTACTGCCTTGATAAAAATAAATCTTGCTCTTGGCGTACCACCAAATGTTGTTTGGATCTGATCCAAATGTTGGATTTCCCCAGGATATTCTGCTTTATAGATGGTGTTGTGTCGATTCAAGGTGTTTCACCTCATTGAAAGTTTATATAAAATCACCACAGTAATCAGTCCCACAAAACACATGCACATAAGTAAATTCATAGATTTTAATTCCTGTTAATCGCAGGTGGATGTAAAAATAAATATTAATTCCCATGTGCCTGCAGACCTTAGAAGGGTTATTCTGCTTTCAAAACTCCAGTGAAAATATCCCCCAGAGAACAAATTGGGGTGTGTTCATCGCCTGAGATAGTCATTCAGGAACTCTTTAAGAGTAATCATAGCAATTTGCATTTATATAGTGCTTTTATTTAAGTAAATCACCAGAGACACAACACAGCAGACAAACACTGACATTAGCCACATAGGGAATTATTAGTGTGGGAAGGAACTGTAGATGCTGGTTTACACCAAAGATAGACACAAAATGCTGGAATAACTCAGTGGGACAGGCAATATCTCTGGAGAAAAGGAATAGGTGACGTTTTGGGTCTGACCCTTCGTCAGACTGAGATTCAAGGGTGAGGGAAACTAGAGGTACCTGTATGTAAAGGTATAGAACAAATCAGAGCTGGCCCAGTGGCCACGGAGCCTACAATAGTCCATTGTTGGCTGTGGAGGAGGTGATAATGAAGGGATAATCTCCAGCAATGCTGCCTGACCCACTGAGTTACTCCAGCATTTTGTGTCGCTCGAGGGAATTATTTTCCAGAGCATAGTCTAGCCTTTGAACCCACTCCTGTTACTGTTGGTCTGCATAAATAAACTGGCCCATTCCATATGTGCTGAGGGACTCGCTGAAGCTTGGTGTAGTCAATGCCAAGGCTCTGTGGGGGAGGACCATAGTCTAGGGTTTCATCAATGGCAAGATATTGTGGGGGCTGGGAGTGGGTAGGATCTGGTTGAATCTGGCAATCTGGCAAACGCCCCTCTAATAAGGGAAGGGATTTCACCCTAGTGGTTCACATGAGTGGCAAGAGTGCTTGGTAACAGGATAGTTTGTGAAGATGACTGAATATTACAAGCACTATTATTTCTGGTGGAATTATTATCTTTGAGTAAGAGGTTAGGTCAAGAGGAAGGAATGCAGAAACATCAGAGAGCATGAAAGGGGTAACATGGTTGATTGGGTGCCAGTCAATGGATAGGTTTGGAACAGAAGCTTGAGATCTTTAGTGTTGAGCTATTGGTGAATTATAAATTGGCATAGGGAAGTACCCATGTGGTTATAGGGTCATACAACCTATTGTTAAATCTCGTCCCAGCTGAAAAAGGAACTGCACTCAGTCACTCTTTCAGCTGTTTAGCTTTTCCAATTTCCAAGAAATAAGAGCAAGATTAAGGTTTGCAGGCATTGTTAAATCTGTCATTGGGAGGTTATATTTGGAAATTATGATTAAATATCTTGGTCAGGTGTAGGCGGTGTTTCCATTGTGAATGTGAGTACAATTGATCTGACTTACCTCAAACATTTTAGAGCCTGGCCGTTCATCCTCAGCTTTAGAGTTAAAACCTAGCAAAGACACCCACAGCCATAAATTAGTGTTCAAAAATAACCTTCTGAACGAGAGAGTGAAGATACTTGTAAAGTTGCAACTTAGTTTCTCAAAGTATCACAATAAGGTAATAAGATCCACAGACATAGGAACAGAATTAGTCCATTCAGCCCACCGAGTCTGCTCTGCCATTAGATCACGGCTGATCTATCTTTTCCTCTCAACTCCATTCTCCTGCTTTCTCCCCATAATCTTTGAAACCTAGTAATCACTACTTAAAAATTTCCCAATGACTTAGCCTTCAGAGATGTCTGTGGCAATGAATTCCACAGATTATCACGCAACATAAAACCTTTCACTGTACCCCAGAACATGTTGCAGTAAACTAAACTAAACTGAACTGAACTGAAATTCGCCACCCTCTGGCTAAAGGAATCCCTACTCATCTCCATTCTAAAGGTATTTCCTTTTATTTTGAGGCTGTGCCCTCTGGTCCTAGACTCCCACCCTGGAAACATCCACTCTATCTAGGCCTTTTATTATTCAATAGGTTTCAATGAGGTCCACCCTCATCCTTCTCAACTTCAGTGAGCACAGGCCCAGAACCATCAAACACTCCTCATAAAATAACCAACATTATAATTCAGATTAGACTGTGAGGAACTTCAGATGCAGGAGGTACCTAATATGGTGACCAGCTTGCAGTAGCTAGAATTGCACACTGAAGGGTAAACACAAAATGTATTCACTTTTGGATGGATTACAGAGGAAGACATACTGAGTATAAAAGTTATTTTACATCTTTAATGGCAGCTCAAAAGAGGAAAATCTTTCTAGTAAGGAAGCAATAAAGCAGTCTTTTTCAATAAAATAGTTGTAACCTGATTTTCACTTTTGTCTATAGGACAGTTCAAAAGAGTTTTTTTTCCCCCAACAACTTACCCTGTTGAAGTGTCTGTCACAGAATACGGTCTGGTGTAGTCTTGTATCTTGTTTCTGAATGATGGAATGATTGTCAATTCTGTGGGGATCAGAGGCAACTGGTGAAACCCCTGTTAGGCACAAAATGCTGACCCCTGACTCTGCCATAGAACTGGAGAGAAGGAATGGGTGACATTTTAGGTTGAGAGCCTTCTTTCGACCCAAAATATCAGCCATTCCTTCTCTGCAGAAATGCTGCCTGCCCCACTGAGTTACTTCAACGTTTTATGTCTATCTTTGGTGTGTATCTTTGGTGTTCCTTCCTACATGTAATGTAAATGCCAGCGCCCCATAGGTGAGGCAGTATTGACTTGATGGGCCAGGCAGGTAGATAGTTTTGCACAAAGTTATACAGTGTAGAAACAGGCCCTTCAGCCCAACTTGCCCACACCGACAACTGTGACCCATCTTCACCAGACCCACCCACCCATATCCCTCTATCCTATCCATGTACCTGTCTAAATGTTTCTTAAAACATTGCAATAGCACCTGTCTCAACTACTTCTAATCCTATCCATGGACATGTCCAAATGTTTTTTAAATAGGGAGTTTGGCAGATGGAAGACAACTTTTACTGGGCTTCTCCTGATGAAGGGAGTTGAAGTTCTAGATGTCTTCATTTTGATTGATCAGGAGCAAGGGATTCCTAAAGGATTGGGGTTTTTTTTAGAAACATCATCCTTGAAGCCTTTACTCTCTTAGGAATATCTTTAAACTGCCTAGAACAGGGTAACTCGTTCCACGGCTCAAATATTGAGTATGAGCCAAGGTGGCTCACCTTTCAACCCTGCTTGAGTGTAATCAGAATTGTGTTACTGTAGTTTGGCAGACTGTAGTCAGCAGACACAAGGAACTGCAGATAAACAAAAAAGTGTAGGAGTAATTCAGCGGGTCTATCTTTGGTATAAACTAGCATCTGCAGTTTTTTATGTATGAAAGATATGCAAATGCTGGTTTACACCGAAGCTAGACATAAAATGTTGCATTAGCTCAGCGGGTCAGGCAGCATCTCTGGAGAAAAATAATAGGTGGCATTTCGGGTCGAGACCCTGCTTCAGACTCAAGAAGGGTCTTGATCCAAAACATCACCTATTCCTTTTCTCCAGAGACGCTGCCTGACCCACTGAGTTACTCCCACATTTTGTGTCTATCTGCAGTTCTTAGTTTCTACAAGAAACTGCAAGTGTTGGAATCAAGAGTAGAACACAAAGTGCTGGAGGAACTCATCAGGTCATGCAGCATCTGTGGAAGGAGTGAGCTAGCGACGTTTCGGGTCAGGACCCTTCTTCAAGCAATTGGATGTTGAGAACTCTGAGAATCGCACTGTGATATTTCCACTAATGTGTGGCTCCTTCACTGCCGGCATGGTCCAATGAATAAGAATGAGATTTAACAGTCGGAGCAGAAACGCTTTCTAAAGCACGTTCATAAAATCTTGTCCCATGGAATGAACTATTTCTTAGCCAAATGTGTGTAGGTTCTTCAAAGATTTTGCCTCATTACAGACTTTGCATCAGAGTCAAGGACAATAGTCATCCTTATTATTTCCCCCATTGTAGGTAATTATTTAAAACAAAATATGGCACAAGTCAATCTTATAGGAACAAACTAACCTATTTCCATTGATGTTGATGTTTGAGGTACTGAGTTATGACTTATTCTTACATTTTTAAACCAGACTAAAGATGTTTTATATAATAAAACTCCAATTTGGAAACTTATTTATTAGAAATGAAGCAGTATGTTGGCTAAGCAGATAATTTTTGACAGTAAGCCATGTTTTGTCAGATTTTGATTATGTTTGACAAGTGTGTGAATTATTGAGTCTATTAGTCATGCCTTTGTTAAATTATTCCATTTCTGCATGGGTGCACTCTCATCATACCAGGCACCTACTCAAGACATTGTAAATTTTCCTTCTCAACTTTTAGTTTTCCTGATCAAAACTCCATTTGTGGAAAAATACGCACACTAACTGATTTGTTACTGCCAAATGTTCACAAATCCACTGCCTTTTGTAAAAGATTTTGTCAAAGATATCAACAAGCCTGAATCTCTCTATCTTTCTCTCTGCCTCTCTCGCTCTCTCCCTCCCTTTGTCTCCCTCTCTCTTTCACTTGCTCTCCCCATCTCCTATCTCTGCCACTCTCGCTGTCTCTTTCTCTCTCTCTCTCTCTCTCTACCCCCCCCCACCATGTCTAGTTACCCCTCTCTGAAACGTTCTCTCTTTCTCTCTCCCTCTCTCTCACTTATTTCACTCTTTCATCTCTATCTCCTCCCTCTCTAATATATCTTTATCTCCTTCTCTTTCTTTTTCTCTCCCTTATCTTTCATTTTCCCCAATCTTCTTTCTCTTTCTTCTTTCTTTTTCCTCTCTCTCTTTGTCTCGCTCTTTCCGTCTCTCTCTCTTTCTCTCTCTCTCTCTCTCTCGCTGCGTCTCAATCTCTCCCCCACCATGTCAAGTTAACCCTCTCTGAAACTCGTTCTCCATTCATGGCTTCAGCATCTGCGGCCTAGCAGACGTTAGAGCCTTCCTTCGGCCTACTGCCATCACGCCATCCATTAATGGAGGGACGGATGTGGTGCGCGGAAGTAGGTGGCGAAGAACAATACATCAAGTGTAAAGATTAGGGAAATATGTCCAGCCCCCAACATCACAAGTAGACTTTGTTTGACAGGCATGCTCTTATCTATCCTTGTAAAAAAATAATAATTTTTTTGCTAAGTTATGAATTTTTGTACAGAGAGCTAAAATGTAATTATGTTAAGCTATTGATTAATCTCTGTAAAGCTGTGGGAGGTTGATTTCTTTGGCTTAAATATGAAATATTATCTGCCTGTTTCGCTTTGTGTTTCAGCTCTGTTGCACAGATAATGCATTTTTTGTCACTTGTGTGTTCATTTGGAAACATTAATACTAAATGTACAAACATTAAACTGTTATTGGTATTTTTTGTTCTTTTTAAATGTAATGTCTCGGTATAAATAATAATTGTATGAACTGGTATGATTGCTTCTCTGAAAGAGGGCTTAATTATATTACCAGTGTGTTGAATCATAACAAGCTACAATAAAACCATTTTTTCTTAATATTGCCTGGTTATGTTAGCTGGTCTGTTTGGTGGAGATTCGTACATTACCATACCTCAGAAATGGAAGAAACAAAGAACTGCATTTGCTGGTTTATACCAAAGATAGATACAAAGACCTGTGGTAGTAACTCGCAGGTCAGGCAGCATATCTGGAGAACAAAGCATAGGTGACGTTTTGGGTCGATGTTGCCTGACCCACTGAGTTACTCCAGCACTTTGTGTCTATCCTCAGAAATTGACATGTGTTCATGGATAAAGTGAACGCTCATAGTCTTTTTCCCAGGGCAGAGGATTCTAAAACTAGAGAGTTGAGACTTAAGGTGTGAGGGGGGAGATTTCAGAGGGACCGCAGGGGCAGGTTCTTTTATGAAGGAGATGAAGAGAAATTTCTTCAGCCAGACGGTGGTGAATCTGTGGAATTCATTGCCACAGAAGGCTGTGGAGTCCGTCAGTGGATATTTTCAAGGTAGAGATAGGTAGATTCTTGATTAGTACAAGTTTCAGAGGTTAGGGGGAGAATGTAGGAGAATGGAGTTAGGAGGGAGAGATTGATCAGCCATGATCATCATCCAAGGAAGAAGTGGCGAAGTAGACTTGATGGGCCAAATGACCTAATTCTACTCCTATCCCTTATCTACATTACTAAAAGTCTGATCTTGACCACTTCCTGTTGTTCTGTATATTGATTTTAGAAAAAACGCTGCAACTTACGGCTGTGATTTTTGGCCATCTTACTCAGAGTGCCCCCCCTGCGCAGGACAAGAGGATTTTTCCCATCAATGAAAAATAAATGAGTTATTAGTGTTTAAAAAATGTTGAGATTCTCTCTCCTGAAAGGCCACGCCCCATCTGGAGGGACTATAAAACCCAGAGGTGTTGAGTGCCTCAGTCAGTCTCTGCAAGATGGGGAGCGAGAGGGTCCTGTCTCTCAGTCTGAGCTGTGAATAACACTGAACACGTCTACTAAACTGTGAGTGGTTTTACTGTCCTGTCAGTGCCCTTAATGTGGTTTGAAAATATAGTTTTCAAATGCTTAAACTGTGTTGCCTTTCGTTTGGAAATGCTAAAGCTGTGTTGCCTTTGGTTTGTAAATAGTAAAGCTGTGTTGTCTTTGTTTGGAAATGCTAAAGCTGTGTTGCCTTTGGTTTGGAAATGCGAAAGTTGCCTTGCCCAATTAAAGTTGCCTTGAATAATTAAAGTTGCTGTGCCTAATTAAAGTTGCCTTGCCTAATTAAAGTTCCCTTTCCTAATTAAAGTTGCCTTGCCCACTCCTGTTTGTGCTTTATATTGATTTTAGAAAAAATGCTACCACGTACAGCTGTGATTTTTGGGCATCTCACTCAGAGTCCCCCTCCGCTCATCAGGTGCCGAGGATTTTTCCATTGATGAAAAATAAAAGAGTTATTAGTGTTTAAAAATTGTTGAGATTCTCTCTCCTGTCAATCACGCCATGAAGGCCACACCTCTTCTGGTGGGAGGGGGTAGGGACTATAAAACCCAGAAGTGTGGGCGTGGCTCAGTCTCTGCAAGATGGAGGAGCGAGAGGTCACGACTCACTGTCTTTAGTGGCCTTGCACCCTGCTTGAAGTGATTAGAAACTGCACTTGAATTTGTTGGCCTTGCACCCCGCTTAAAATGGAATTTCAAGGAATAGCCATGAGTCAACTGTCAGCCCACCAGCCGTGAGTGACTGAGCTGCTAGCACAACAGGCGTGAGTGAGTGAGCCGCCAGCCCAAATCCTTTCGGTGCACAATGTCCATACTAGCCCTCTAGTATCTGGATACCAGTCACTTCATTCCACAACACCCATACTAGCGCTCCAGAAAGCCCCACCCCCCCACTGGCCACCAATATTGGAATTGGTGGAGAGGAAGAATATTGCACTGGGGGACTCTGTGATGCTGGGACCCAATGGGTCCCACTTAGCCTAGTGATCTTATAACATTTTCATTCAGAGGCTATTCCATATCTGGAATGAGTTGTCAGAGGGAGTTATAGAAGTGAATGCAATTATTAATTTAAAACATATTTGGACATTTGGTTTTGGGGATATAGGCCAAATGCAGCAAAAAATGATTAGCCCAATGTGCCAATGGTGGGCAAGGACCAAGGTAGACCAAAGGGCCTGTTTCCACACTCTACAGCTCTATGACTTCAAATTAAGAGACGGGAATGGTTTACAACTAAGCAAAATAATGATATTCCAAATCTTTCATCCTTGCAATTATATCCGTAGCCACTCCCACCTTCCGGATGAAGGCTTCGGAAGTAGATTTAAATGATGGGGAAAGAGGAAGAAGTAGCAATGTTACAACATTTTGAGATTTAAAAAATCAAGTCTGCAATTTATCCCATCAGATAAAGCATAAAAATAAGTTTAATTTGACACCTAATTCACTTTCGTATCTTCAGTATTAAAAATGTTATGGCCATTTTCATACACGGAAATTAGCATCGTGTTCCCTATTACTTTTCCATTGACTTAACACAAAAGCTGTGATCGAGGACAGTCAAAAGCCCATAACTTTCTTAAAAATTAAGAGAACTGAAATAATTTTTCAGTTATTATAGATTGAAGCATTCTGAAAGAAATATGAAACAATCTTACTTGGATGACCTGAAATTAAAGCATATAATTAGTTTGTTACCTAATTGTAGCTAATTACAAAATTCAATAACTAGATCTAAACATCTATCCATTTCTTAAGAAAATATTAACATTTTTAAATAGCCTAAGTGTCCAAATAACATTCACACAAGAATTCACAATATAACATGATTTTTAAATCTCATTGTCATTAATTCAATGTTTAGGCCAAATGAAAGGGATTTAATGTTTAATTCCGGGTAAATTAATGGCCATTTCAATCATCTTGCGAGTGGGTTTTTGTGGAACGCGATCGATTGGAACGTTGCGGTTTGCGGTGAATTTGAACCCCATATCAGCAAGAAAATCACTGCCGGTTCGTATTGGGCCATAATCACAAAGTCATTTGAAGAAGCAAGTTTATTTGTAAAATAAACAACTTACCTTATGTTTTGTCCCCTACGTGAGATCCGTCCCATTGTCGGCGTTGACGGTGTTAGAAGTCGCATTTTTATTTTACTCCAGCGATTAAATTGTCCCGCAATTTTTTTTTTAAAACTTCCAAGAACGCAAGTCGGAAGAATTTTTCAGCATCAGCTAGTAGCCGGAGAAAATATATCTCGGACAGACAGACAAATATATCTCAGACGTTCCAGTTCCCGGTTTATCTGGCGACTGCAGGCAACTTGACAGTCGCTGGCAATCTGCTGAAAATAGTGGGACCGGTCCATAAGGCTCCTTGCTTCAAAGTAAGTCTTAACACAAACTTGCAAAGCAAGTCTTAACACAAACATAGACTTTGAGGTTGTGGAATAAACATAAAAAGAGAAGCAACACACTTACAGAAATGGACAGGCAGTACCACTTCAGTTTAGCTTAGTTTAGAGACACTGCACGGAAACAGGCCTTTCGGCCCACCGAGTCCGTGCTGACAATTTACAATTTTACCAAGCCAATTAGCCTGCAGGCATGAATGGCTTTGGAATGTAGGAAGAAACTGAAGGACCCGCGAAAACCCAAGCAGGTTACGGGGTTAAGGTACAGACAGCACCCGTATTCAGAATCGAGCCCGGGACTCTGGCACTGTAAGGCAGCAACTCCACTGCTGCGCCACCATGCTGCCCCAATAAAAAAAAATCCAGGAAATTCTCTCAGCAAATGATATTAGCAAGTGTTCAAGAGTCAGGAGTGTTTTATTGTCATATGTCCCAGATAGAAAAGTGAAATTCTTACTTGCTGCAGCATAACAGAATATGTAAACATAGTACACTGTAAACAATGAGATAAATGAGAGGGGGGGAAAAATCAGTGTGTATATACTGATATACTTGTATACTACAAGTACACAGACACACATATATACATATGTGTATATATATACACACATACTCAAAAAGCAAACAATAGCAGTGAAATAAAACAATAGAGGCAATGCCTCTCAATTATACACTACAGTCTTTGATCTAATTTGTATATGCAAATTAGCCTTAATTATTAGCAATCATTCATTTACTCATCCTAATAACATAACAATAACACCATCCAGGATTTCCAGAGAAAGATTTATGTTTTGTTTCTTCAGTTATGCTGGAAAATGTACATGCTAATTAACCTAATTTAGCATTGTATCTGAATTAGAATATTGCTCCCTTCAAATCTGAAGAGGGATCATCATCTTGTGAAGTATTAGTGAAAGTGTGGGAAACAATTTCATTGTTATCTTTGAATCGTTGGAATGCTGCAGGAGAGAGGACCACAGTCTATGGTTCAATGGTTCAACGGTGCTTTTATTGTTCCATGTGCAAAGTGCTAACACATTGTGAAATTCCTTTCCTACAAATAGTCCATTGTTGCCATAATGTCATACCATCCCCTATTAGCAAATGTATGGAAAGAGTCTCTACTGAGTCCATCCATGCACCAGTTGTTATGAACGGTGCCTGTTCCAGGTGAGCCCCAGGCTGCTGGAGGCCTCCATCTGTCGCCGTCCTTGGATGCGATGCGTCTCTCCTTTCCCGTCCACCTTTGTTTTCCGAAGAGCCTTCTGCAGCCAACCATGATGGTGCAGTAGGCCAGACCCCGGTTCCCTCTCCTCTCCTACCGATACATCAGCCAGTAAGCAAGGGACAAACTCCCTCAATCTCGCTTTGTAGACACAAAGAACTGCAGATGCTGGTTTATTCCAAAGGTAGACACAGATCACTGGAGTAACTCAGCGGGCCAGGTAGCATCTGTGGAGAAAAAGGATAGGTGACATTTCAGTTCGGGACCCTTCTTCAGACTTGGGAATTAATCTTGGTTGGGATACTGGAATACTTACAGCAACTATATAGGTTTATAGCCCTCACATGGCCTGAACCATGAAAAGTATAGGATTGCTACATTGATATTTTTCTGCCAGATCACAGTAGTGGTAATTAGAATTAATCTGGAGTAAAACCCTAATAGCAGTATGGAGTGAAACTCTAATAATTTAGGTGTAACAGAGGTGTATAAAATCATGAGAGGAGTAGATCAGGTGGACGCACAGAGTCTCTTCACCAGAGTGTGGGAATCGTGAACAAGATAGATTTAAGGTGGGGGAGGGGGGATTTTTTATAAGAATCTGAGGGGTGACCTTTCACACAAATGGTGGTTGGGGTATGGAAGGAGCTGCCGGAGGAGGTAGTTGAAGCAGGTACCATCACAATGATTAAGAAGCAATTAGACAGGTATATGGATAGGGCAGGTTTAGAGGGACATGGACAAAACGTGGGCAAGTGGAACTACTGTAGATGGGTCAGTGTGGGGAAATTGGTCTGAAGGGCCTGTTTCCACACTGTACAACTCTATGACTCTATAACAATGCCAATGATCATGGAACTACCAGAATGTTGAAAAATATATTTTGTTCACGATCATCTATGAAAAAAAATCTCCAATTTGTACTCTTACATGCATGAGTAAGGATGCAAATTAGTTGTTTTACGACCTATATTATAAACACATTCGCACTCTAGCTCAGAATGTATTTAGAACAAAACACAATGTCAGGCAGCATTAGAGAACTAGAGAAAGTCTATGACGAATGTATGGTCAACTTTGACTGCAAGAAGCAAAATACGCCAAAATATGATATCTAAAATGGGGTGGACATAACACAGGAATTTTCTTGGCATTGAAGATAGACACAAAATGCTGTAACTAAGCTGGTCAGGCAGCATCTCTGGAGATAAAGAATAGGTGATGTTTCGGGTCAAGACCCTTCTTCAGACTGAGAGTCAGGGGAGAAGGAAACTAGAGGTATGGACAGGTACCATGGGAAGATGATGTCAAAGAAGCTTATGAGAGGAAAAAGTACTCTGAACTGGCAACTGAAGCTGCCCAGAATGGCTGGAAGACTAAGATTTTCCCTGTAGAAGTGGGATGCAGGGGAATTGTTGCTACATCTACGACCAGTCTATTGAAGAAAATGGGGGAGAGGGGTTGTTCCCTCCGACAAGCAATCAAGTCATTGTCAAATTCAGCAGAAAAAAGCAGCAATTGACTTTGGATTAAAAGGAAAGACAACTGGGCTGCAAGATGAAAATAGGAGGGTATGGAACTGAGCGGGGTGTACCTGGGATGCTAGTTATCACCATTGAGCCCTCTGGAGACGTTGTGGGCTTGTCAATGAAATGACAAAGAAGGAGGGTGCCCGCCTGATGATGTACCTTCCACCACTCCAATCCCACTGCCAATATCACGAGTGCCGACTTCAGGGATTGAAACATCGTCATATTCGCTCTACTACAGAACAAATCAGAGCCGGCAATGTTGAAAAAGGAAAGGTGAAGCCCACCATGGTCCATTGTTGGCCGTGGAAGAGGTAATCACAAAGGGATATATGGATATAGTGGAATGGGTGGGATGACTAGGGTGGGGGTGGGAATAGGGTGAGAGAGAGGGAATACAGGGGTTACTTGAAATTGGAGAAATCAATATTCAAGCTGCCCAAGCAAAATATTCTTGGCATTGTCAGTTGTTCAAAGGGTAGGTTGTTGTGTGAAAGACAGTGCTTCCAGAGGCGATGGGTTGATTGGTATTGATATAAACCATCCCTTTATCTTTTAGCTAACTTTGTTTGAATTGCATCGACACAATTTCTGACCAATACAATACATTACCCTTATTACCAGGAAAATGTAGTTTTGTTTATCATCATGTGTACCAAGGTACAGTGAAAAGCTTTTGCTATTTGCTAACCAGTCAGCAGAAAGACAATCCATGATTATAATCAAGATTAAGGGGAAGGTGTCTTAGAGTCATAAAGTCTCACAGTGTGGAAACGGGCCCATCGGCCCAACTTGCCAACACCGACCAACATGTCCCATCTACACAAGCCCCAGGTGCCTGCATTTTGCCCAGATTCCTCTAAACCTAACGTCCATATATCTGTCAAAATTTTTATTAAACATTGCAATAGTACCTGCCTCAACTGCCTCCTCCGGCACCTCATTCCATGCGCCCACTAGTAATTGTGTAAAAAACCCCTCAGATTTCCATTAAATCTTTCTCGTTTTACCTTAAGCCTACGTCTGAAATAAGTTGAAACCTAAATCACGTTAAAGGCCGTTGGAAGTTGTAACACAGTGTTTGCATGTATTCCAGTGCCAAATAACGGCAGTAATTTGTTACTCTAATGAGCGCCTGACATCCTATTGATTATAGGTTATTCTGCTATTGAGAAGACTTAAGTGTTCCCTTCTTCACTCTCTTGCCCTCTCTGGACTTTATGAACTCCCTTCCTGGCTTAAAAAAAGATAACCACTTTAAACCACAGCCCTCTGCAAGGGAGCTTTCAAATCCATATTCTGCGGAATTGTTATTTTACCAACCTAGTCTCGTTTTAATGAACACAAATTATCAGCGATTAACACCCTAAGTCCCTAGAATTTTTACATGAGTTTTATCCACCTGATTGCAGGCATTTGTCACACAGTATGAATTAAAATGCAGTGATATGCTTTTATATAATAAACAATAATTGCAGGGCAGGGAGTGAAACGCAATTGATAAATAATTTCCCAAACAAGGTGTCAGAATACTGAATTCACAAATTCCATGCATTTCATTTATTCTTGGCTGGAGTTCAAGGTTTCTGACAGTAAGATTTATTGAATTAATTGCCTAGGGTAACCATGCAATAAAATCATCTAAAAGATAAATTTTCATGGCACACAGATACATTAGAGTAATTTTTCAAGTGCTACGTCTATAGTTCTACATGTTCCAGGTAGAACATTTCCGGTAAATTGGCGTGATCATATATCTAGAATTGAAATGAAAGGGAAAATAAAGCTTACATTTTGGTAGCATATTTTAATGTTTTAAAGAACTTTTGAATACACTTTCAAACGATAACAATGTAAGGAAATGTTTACTTTAGTTTAGAGAAACAGCATGGAAACAGGCCTTTCCATCCACCGAATCCATACTGACCATCGATTCACACTAGTTCTATGTTATCGCACTTTTACATCCACTCCCTACAAACTAGCGGCAATTTGGAGGGGCCAATTAACCTACAAACTCGCACGTTTTTGGGATGTGGGAGGAAACCGGAGCACCGATAGGAAACCCACGTGATCACTGGGAGAATGTACAAGCTGTGTACGGGTGCTGTCTGTGTGGAGTTTGCACTACATATGATCATTAAACATTCAACTCGTCTCAACAGGGCAACACGGTGGGGCAGTGGTAGACAGGTACCTTTGTTTGATTGTGACAACAGTTGTTGTCTGCACGGATTTGTACGTTCTGCTTGGGTTTTCTCCGGGTGCTCCAGTTTCCACACACACTCTAAAAATGTCCAGGTTTGTTGGTTAATTGGCTGTGATAAAAACAAAATTGTAAATTGTCCCTAGTGTGTAGGATGGTGCTAGTGCACGGGGTGATCGCTGGTTGGGGCTCGGTGGGCTGAAGAACCTGTTTCCGTGCTGTATCTCTAAAGTTTGGACAATTCAACATTACTATCATTGGGTTGTCAGCTGCTCATGCAAAATATGAGGCACTGTTCCTCAAATTTGTGCATGGCCTCACAACGGCATGGAAGAAGGTCCAGGGCAGAAAGGTCAGTGTGGGAATGGGAAGCACAATATAGAAAGTGTTGATAACAGGACCATCACTGCTTTTTATCTATGTTCCCCCAGAGTTTACTCAATTAATTAAATTTAGATCCCCAGGATTGCAATCTCTCTGCATCTCCAACTGAGGCCTCTCGATAGTTTAACCATTCCACTGCTCTCCTGATAGCAATGCTGAGGAGACAGCATTTACTGCCGTTCCTTAACAACCACAGAGCATTAAAAATCCATTATACAGCACAGAACAAGCTGTATTTGAACAAAATCAGGCAACGTTTGTCATTTCGCTGCAAGGATGGTTGCCCTTCAGGTTCCTATATAATCTCCCCCCTCACCATAGACCTATGTCCTCTAATTCTTGATTCCCTTAAACTGGGTAAAAGACTCTGTGCATTCACCATGTCATTTCCCCTCATGATTTAATACATCTCTATAAAATCGCCACTCAGCCTCCTGCGCTGCAAGGAATAGTCTTAGCCTGCCTAATCTCATCCTACAGCTCAGGCCCTGGGGGAACCTCCTTGCCTGAGGTCATCTGTTGCCGGCCCTGATTTGTCCTGGTTATTTCTCGCTTCAAGTTCCCTTCCCTCTCTCGTCACCCATCATTTGTCTCCAGAGATGCTGCCTGACAATCTGAGTTACTCCAGCACTTTGTGTCTGTCTATCTTTGGTATTAACCAGTCAGCTGGAAGAGAGGAGGGGGTTGATACAGGCAAGGAAGGCTTTTTGATAGGCCTGAAATGAAAAGACAGAAGCTGTAAAAAGCTGGGGAAGAGAGGAGAGGCAGGACAAAGACTGGCAGCTAATAAGTTGATACAGGTGAGGATGTTTTTTTTGATAGGCAGGTGATTGGAAAAAGACCTGAAATATAAAGACAGAAGGTGTGAGATCTTTTCCTAGTTTGTAATTGTAATTATCAAACCTGGTCTGTCTAGTTCCCTGGAAGTGGCCTCCTAGGTAGATAGAGTGATCAAGAAGACTTTTGTTTCATTGACATTCATTAGTTAAGGTATTGAGTACAGAAGTAGGGATGGTATGTTCCAGCTGTATAAGATGTTGTGAGGCCACACTTGGAGTAGTGTGTTCAGTTTTGGTCACCTTGCGATAGGAAGGATGTCATTAAGCTGGGAAGAGTGCATAGAAGATTTATGAGGATGTTGCCAGGACTTGCCTGGAGAGCCTGAGCAGGTTAGAACTTTATTCCTTACTAGACTAAGTGGGACCTGTTGGGTCCCATGTTCACACAGGAGGGCTGGTCCCCCAACGCAATATTCCACCTCTCCACCAATTTGAATATTGCTGGCCAGTGTGTGTGGTTGGGGGTGGGGGGGTTGCTTTTTCACTTCATTTCCATTGTCATTGCAGTTTCAAGCACAGCGCAGGCCAAACAACTCATTTCATTTTCATTAATGGCTAACAAATAATTTATTCAAGTATATTGCATACTCACTGTTCTGTGGTTTCCCAGTTCAGACAGAGAGTCGTGACCTCGCCCTCGCCATCTTGCAGACAGACCGAGCCACGCCCACACTTCCGGGTTTTATAGTCCCTCCCCCTCCCACCAGAAGGGGCGTAGCCTTTATGACAGTGATTGACAGGAGAGAGAATCTCAAGATTTTTTTCAACACTAATAAGTCTTTTGTTTTTCATCTATGGGAAAAATCCTCAGGGCTGCAGCAGAGGAGGACTCTGAGTAAGATGGACAAAAAATCACAGCCATATGTGGTAGCGTTTTTTCTAAAATCAAAGCACAATGCAAACAGAAAGTGGTCAAGATGAGACTTTTAATTATATAGATAGTGTAAGAGGCTGAGGGGTGATCCTATTGATGTGTATAAAATCATGAGGGGAATGGATAAGGTGAATGTACAGATTATTTTACCCAACATAGGGGAATCAAGAACCAGAGGACGTAGGTTTATGGTGAGTGAGGTAAGATTTAATAGGAACCCGAGGGGCAGCTTTTTCAATAATAATAATAATACATTTATCTTTATTTTTTATTTATTTTTTTATTTTTTAATGTTTTTTTATTTTATGGGCGCCTTTCAAGAGTCTCAAGGACACCTTACAAAAATTTAGCAGGTAGAGGAAAAACATGTAAGGGGAATGAAATAAATAGTAGAGACATGACTAGTACACAAAGTAAAGACAGAATTCAATTCAAAACACAATATGAGGCAATTAATGCACAGATGAAAAAGGAGGGTGATGAGTATATCAATGAGAGTTTAGTATAGTTTATTTTATTATCATGTGTACCGAGGTACAGTGAAAAGCTTTTGTTGCGTGCTAACCAGTCCATGGAGAGACTACATGGTTACAATCGAGGCTTCCACAGTGTACAGATAAAGGGAATAAAGTCTAGTGCAAGATAATGTCCAGTAAAGTCTGAGGGTCTCCTGATAGCAGCTCAGGACTGCTCTCTAGTTATTGATAGCATGGTTCAGTTGTCTGATAACAGCTGGAAAGAGATGGTACTTGAATCTGGAAATGTGCGTTTTTACACTATTTACATAGTTGAGAGGTACTAAAACAGCATTTGGGAGATATTTCCACTGGTATGTGGATAGGGTAGATTTAGAAGGGTAAGGGCCAAACGTGGGCAGTTGGGACTAGCGTAAATGGGGTATCTTGACCATGGGTCAATTGGGCTGAATGGCCTGTTTTGTGCTGTTTGAATCTATGAATCTATGGTTTTCTTTAACACATAATTGGTCCACAAATGCAAAAGTGATTTCAAAGTGATGCTTCCACAAGGAGACATTCATTCTAAACCTGGTGAAGTTTGAGTCGGCACTTGTTACGTGATGATCCACTCAACAGATCCACTGAGTAACCAGTGCCCGCAGTCTAATTTAATATAAAGCTCCTTACGCTATCTTGGCAATATTCCTATTTATTAATATTTATTAACTTTTATTATGTTCCTGCACTAATTAATAGAGATGTAAATTAAATTAAAGTAAACAAGTTAATATCTCCATTAATAGATGGGCCACAACATTTTAATAGAATGTTAAGCAAACAAAGAATGGGAAATAGACTCACTGGACCTTCTAAAGTGCTTCACTTTGTTAATTTTACTTTAAACAGAGATACAGTGTGGAAATAAGCCTTTCAGCCCATTGAGTTCATGCTGACCAGTGATCACCTCCTACACTAGTACTATCCTACACACTGGGGACAATTTACAATTTGCAGAAGGCAATTAACCTACAAACCTGCATGACTTTGGGGTGTGGGTGGAAACCAGCGCTGCTGGAGAAACCCTTCGTGGTCACAGGGAGAACGTAAACTCGTAGTCAGGGTCAAACTCTGATCTGGCGCAATTTTGCGCCCCAAATCTGTGGAAGGATATGCTGGCATTGGAAAGGGTCCAGAGGAGGTTTACGAGTATGATCCTAGGAATTATCATTTGAAGATGCTGGGCCTGTACCCACTGGCATGAAGAAGGATGAGGGGGATCTCATTGAAACTAGCCAAATATTGAAAGGCCTGGATAAAGTGAATGTGGAGAGGATGTTACTGTTAGTGGGAGAGTATCGGACCAGAGGACATAGCCTCAGGATAAAATAATATACCTTTAGAAAGGAGATGAGAAGGCATTTGTTTATTCAGAGGACGGTGAATCTGAGGAATTAATTGTCACAGACAGCTGTGGAGCCCAAGTCAATGGGTATTTTAAGGGAAAGATTGACAGATTCTTGATTAGTATGGGTGTCAGGGGTTATAAGGCAAAGGCAGGAGAATGGGGTTCAGATCTTCCATGACTGGATCAGTTCCTGTGGACTGGAGGGGAGCCAATGAAACTCCACTTTTTAAGAAAGGAGGGAGAGCGAAAACTGGGATTATAGACCAGTTAGCCTTACATCGGTAGTGGGGAAGATGCTTGAGTCGATTATTAAAGATGTAAGAGCAGCACATTTGGAAAGTCATGACAAGATCGGTCAAAGTCAGTATGGATTTATGAAGGGGAAATCATGCTTGACTAATCTTCTGGAATTTTTTGAGGATGTATCAAGTAGAATGGATAAGGGAAAGCCAGAGGATGTGATGTATCTGGACTTTCACAAAGCCTTTGACAAGGTCCCAACAGGAGATTAGTGTGCAAAATTAGAGCACATGGTATTAGGGGTAGGGCAATGACATGGATAGGTTGGCAGACAGGAAGCAAAGAGTAGGAATTAAGAATGGCATGCAGTGACTAGTGGGGTGCTGCAAGGCTCGGTACTGAGACCCCAGTTATTTACAATATATATATTAACAATTTAGACAAGGGAATTAAATGTGACATCTCCAAGTTTGTGGATGACACAAAGATGGGTGCAGTGTGAGTGGCGAGGAGGATGCTATGAAGCTGCAGGGTGACTTGGATAGGTTGGGGTGAGTGGGCAGATGCATGGCAGGTGCAGTATAATGCGGATTAATATGAGGCTATCCACTTTGGTGGCAAGAACAGGAAGGAAGATTATTTTCTGAATGGTGTCAGATTAGGAAACGAGGAGGTGCAACGAGACCTGGGTGGGCTTGTACATCAGTGACTGAAAGTAAGCATGCAGGTACAGCAGGCAGTGAAGAAAGCTAATGGTATGTTGGCCTTCATAGTGAGAGGATTTGAGTATAGGAACAAGGAGGTCCTACTGCATTTGTACATGGCCCTGGTGAGACCGCACCTAGAGTATTGTGTGCAATTTTGGCCTCCTAATTTGAGGAAGGACATTATTGCTATTGAGGGAATATAGTGTAAGTTCACCAGGTTAACTCCCGGAATGGCGGGACTGACATATGATGAAAGAATGGGTTGACTGGGCTTGTATTCACTGGAATTTAAAAGGATGAGAGGAGATCTCATAGAAACATATAACATTCTTAAAGGATTAGACAGGCTAGATGCAGGAAAAATGTTCCCGATGTTCGGGGAGTCCAGGACCAGGGGTCACAGTTTGAGAATAAGGGGTTGGCCATTTAGGACTGAGATGAGGAAAATCGATTTGACCCAAAGAGTTGTGAATCTGTGGAATTATCTGCCACAGAAGGCAGTGGAGGCCAATTCACTGGATGTTTTCATGAGAGAGTTAGATTTAGCTCTTAGGGCTAAAAGAATCAAGGGATATGGGGAGAAAGCAGGAATGGCCATGATCATATAAAAAGGCGGTGCCGGTTCGAAGGGCTGAATGGCCTACTCCTGCAACTATTTTTCTATGTTTTTATGTTTCTACAATTGAATGGCGGAGTAGACGATGAGCCAGATGGCTTTATTCTGCTCCTAGAACCTATGAACTTATGAACTCATGAA
Organism: Leucoraja erinaceus; assembly: GCF_028641065.1. Taxonomy (NCBI): domain Eukaryota; kingdom Metazoa; phylum Chordata; class Chondrichthyes; order Rajiformes; family Rajidae; genus Leucoraja; species Leucoraja erinaceus. The sequence continues at coordinate 42,064,818 of NC_073388.1, forward strand.
TAATAATACTATTCAATATATATACAATAATGCAATGCTTATCAACTTGAATAATATAGACAATTCTGTAATATTATTTCAATTTCAATTTTTATATAGATAACATTGTTGCCTTTGGTGTCTCAATAAAGGCCATACCTACAGTTACCCAATTCCCAGTGCACACATGATAGAGACAGAAAACAGATAAAAAGCTCAATTCAGTTGAAAATAAAACTCGAAAAATCCATTCTGAAATATTTAGTCAATCGAACTATTTTAGATTACATGAAATCTAATTTATTAGAGAACATCTCCCTCTTAAGTAACATCTTCAGCACAAAATAAATTGTAAATGTTCCCTGGTGTGTCACTGGTCGATGTGGATGTGCTGGGCCAAAGGGCCTGTTTTCATGCTGTGACTCGAGAGTCTAAAGTCTTGTTTTCTCCCCTTTTTGATTACATACTTTTAATTCATCGCTAAAATCTCTGCACCTTTCCATTGTGGCAAACTCAGGATGGTGATTATTTTCTATAGCTCTGCCTTGTTTTCATAACGTTATAGGGTCAGACAGAAGGGAAACAGGCCCTTCGACCCAACTCATCCATGCCGACCAAAATACGCAATCTACACCAGTCCCACCTGCCCGCGTATGGCCCGTATCACTCTGAATCTTTCCTATCCATGTACCGTCCAAATGTCTTTTAAATGATCTCACTGTACCTCAGCTGCCTCCACCGGCAGCTCATTCCATATACTCACCAACATCTATTCTATTAAATCTTTCCTAGGTTTCTATTAAATCTTTCCCCTCACACCATAAGCCTATGCATTCTTGTTATAGACAATACCCTGTGCATTCACTCCCTTCTTGGCTGAATTCTTTGATGAATAGTTTATATTGGTAGAATTTTAAAAATAATATTTCTTACATTTTTTAATTTGCATGAATATCCTACAAAATCCACCACCAAGATTATCCATATCAGTCATAACTAATCCTGAACAAATTTCATATCATGAAACGTACAAAGTGAAATACAATAAAGGAATAGTAAATATAATTAGAGCAGAATTAATTTCCTGCTGTTTACATTATGACAAAGTATATTAATAAAGTTGATATTCATTTGGTGCAGATAACTTTAATAGAACAGAGGCTATCAACTCAATAACATTTCAGGATAATATTAATATCTTAGACAAAGTGCTGGAGTAAATGGGTCAAGCAGCATCTCTGGAAGACATGGATAGGCAACATTTTGGGTTGGGACCCTTTGTCAGATACATATGATGCAAAGAAGACTCCTGACCAGAAACATTGCTTATCTATTCCCTCCACAGATGCTGCCTAACCTGTTTAGTTATTCCAGCACATTGTGTTTTGCTCAAGATTCCAGCATCTGCAGTTCCTTGCGATACTCTAAATGCATTCCACTTACTTGGATTATTTAAAGTATGAAGCAGAGAGAATAATAGGCTAAGTGACCATGTGTTTCTAACACCAGCTTGTTAAAAATAGCATTACCAAATGATTAGTGTGCCTTGGGTTGAAAGTGCCACGTGTTTAATTTTAATTTAGAGATACAGCCTGGAAACAGGCCCTTCGACCCACCAGGTCCGTGCCGACCAGTGATCCCTGTACATTAGCACTACCCAACACACGAAGGACAATTTACAAATTTTAACAAAGCCAATTAACCTACAAACCTGTATGTCTTTGTAGCGTGGGAGAAAACTGAAGCATCCGGGGGAAACACACATGGTCACGGGGAGAACGTGCTAACTCCGTACAGACAGCAAACTCCGTACAGACAGCACCCATTTTCTGGATCGAACCCGGGTCCTTGGCGATGTAAGGCATTTGCTGTAGATTGTGTAGGTACTCAGAAACATTGGAATAATGGAACGCACCTCCACTGAGGCAAGATTGTAATCATGGAGTCTCAGGGAGTCATAGATGGGGCCTGTTATAGAGTCATAGTCATTCAGTGTGGAAACAGCCCCATTGGCCAAACTTCATCATGCCGACCTACATAATCCATCTACACTAGTCCCACCTGCCTTGGTCCATATCTCTCTAAACCTCTCCTAACCATGTACCTGTCCAAATGTTTCATAAACATTAAAACATATGTTACATATACATAAACGTTATTGTACCTGCCTCGACTACCTCCTCTGGATGGTGTAATTGTACTGCGGGAGGTTAGACCTACAGTTCAGCAGTTACACATCTCATGGCAGTGGTTTTAATTTTGAGTGGTTTCAATAGGTTTAAGAACAACACAGGCACATAAATGCAGGTGTCAGTAAAGATCACGAGTTGTTAGCAAGATCCAACCTTGCCACTTTAACATCGATGTAACCTGCTGTAAATGGTACTAGGGCATCACAGCTGAACAGATGAAAGACAGCAGAGGGCCAACGGAGTGATGACATTTGTCACATCAGACTCAAGTGTGCCTCTTCCCAGGGTAACTGTTGCAGAGGTTAGATTGGCCTTCCTGAGTGTGAACCCACGGAAAGCAACTGGCACGGACGGAGTCCCTGACTGCGTCGTTTAGAAGGAAGAGAGGGGATCTTATTGAGTTTAGAAGGATGAGAGGCAATCTTATTGAAACATATAAGACTGTTAAGGGTTTGGACACGCTGGAGGCAGGAAACATGTTCCCGATGTTGGGGGAGTCCTGAACCAGGGGCCACAGTTTAAGAGTAAGGGGTAAGCCATTTAGAACGGAGACAAGGAAACACTTTTTCTCACAGAGAGTTGTGAGTGTGTTTAATTCTCTGCCTCAGAGGGCAGTGGAGGCAAGATCTCTGGATGCTTTCAAGAGAGAGCTGGATCGGGCTCTTAAAGATAGCATAGTCAGGGGATATGGGGAAAAGGCAGGAACGGGGTACTGATTGGGGATGATCAGCCAAGATCACATTGAATGGCGGTGCTGGCTCGAAGGGCCAAATGGCCTACTCCTGCACCTATTGTCTATTGTCCATTGTCGTTAGAAACTGTGTGGACCAACAAGCAGTAGTATTCACAGGCATCTTTAATCTCTCCCTCCTACATTCTGAGGTACCCACCTGCTTCAAGAAGTCCACTATCATCCTGGGGCCGAATAAAAGCAAGATCTCGTGCTGTAATGACTACCATCCAGTGGTCTTGGTATCCACCATAATAAAGTGCTTTGAGAGGCTGGTTATGGAACCAGTCTACCCAGCGGCTTTGACCCACTGCAGTTCGCCTACCGCCACAACAGGTCAATGGCTGGTGCTGGTACACGTGGTGAACTAAAAATCCTTGGGTAACTGGTCAGGACCCTAATTCAGATTGATTGATGGAGGGAGTAGGGGAAAGTTCTCCCCCCCCCCCACCTATTTTCCAGCTTTCTCCCTCCTACTCCATTATTCCTGACCCGAAATGTCACCCGTCCGTTCCTTCCACAGAAGCCGCCTGACCCGCTGCATTCGTCCAGTACTTCTATTTTAATTTAGTTTCAATTAGTATATTGTCATGTGAACAGTTTATGTCATGTGCTTAATATATTAGAGTAAAAAACGTTTTTCTTGCGTGTTATCCAGTCAGCGGAAAGACTATACATCATTACAACCAAGTCATCCACAGTGTTCAGATACAAGATGAAGGGTATTACATTTAGTGCAAGATTAGGTCCAGTAAAATCCATTTAAAGATAGTCCAATGATCTCCAATGAGGTCGATGGTAGTTCAGGACTGCTCTCTAGTTGGTGGTAGGATGGTTCAGTTGCCTGATAACAGCTGGGAAGAAATTGTCCCTGAATTTGGAGGTGTGCATTTTCATACCTGAACCTCTTGCCTGCTGGGAGAGGGGAGAAGAGGGAGTGACCAGGGTGAGACTGGTCCTAGATTATGCTGGTGGCCATGCCAAGGCAGTGTGGTGTGGATGGAGTCAATGGTTGGTTTGCGTGATGTTCTGGGATGCGTTCACAACTTTGTTTTGCACAATGCTGCATTAATGATCATTGGATCTACATCAGACAGTAAGGAACAGACCATAATCTCAGGGCTCGTTTGATTGTCTGAGAGCGTCTTGACTTCGAGATGTAATGAGTCTGAAGAAAGGTCTCTACCCGAAATGTCACCCATCCATGTTTTCCAGCGATGCTGCCTGACCCGCTGAGTTACTCCAACACTTTATGTCTTATCTTTGGGAAACCAGCATCCGCAGTTCCTTGTTTCTAGCTATAATTAGAGATGGATGTGTTTCTTTTTATTGGCAGTCAGCAAGAGGTTATTTTTTGGCTGTTCGTCGGATCGACACAACGGAGAAATCGCATCAATAGATGTCGGCCATTTAATCACCCGAGCATGATGTATTGTTGCTGGCCAAGGTCTCAACCACCTGTTCTCACTCAAGTAGGGTAATGAGGCAGCTCCACAAATGCTCTTATCCGTGCGCCAATTTGCAAAAATGTTGAACCTCTCAAGAATTGTCCCATCTGTTCACACAAAGGGATGCGTAGTGTGAGTCGCTGGAGAGTTGTGTTAATATGGCAGATCTCAGAAAACCATTTGGATTTCCCCCACAAGCGACTAGAAACCCATTGGCAGCCATGGCTAATATACACTGCATTCATCTCCCATTTGGACAGTTTTAGTTTCAAGACCAGCTCCTGCGATTTGAACCAAAATTCTCGGTTGACTCTCTGATGAACTGAGCAAATATAACAGCAACAGCACAGGAACAAGTCCTGTAACTCATGATATTGACCACGGTGCCAATTCAAACTACATATCCGCTAGCACCTGGTCTGTATTCCCTCCCCCCCCCCCCATTCCTTGCTTGTTCTTGTGCTATTTAAATGCCTCTTTATTGTTGCTGTCATATCTGCTTCCACCACTTTTTCTTGCAGCACGTTCCTGTCTGTTTATGGTCTTCAATGGTTCAATGGTGCTTTTTTCGTCTCATGTGCAACTGCACAGTGAAATTCTTTTTGCATATTTACACATGCGGGCGCTGCCATGTTTTGGCGCCATTTCCAAAGTCTAAAGTCCAGTCCGCATGCGTGCTTGGTCTACTGGAGTGGCTCCCGATCCTGGCAAGCCTCAGGCACCCTCGATCGGATCGGCCCGCGGACCGACATCCCCCTCCTCTCCTCGCCCCGCCATCTTAGTGTCCCGGGGCACCTCCTGCATATTTTGGGTACGACCTTAAGCTGCCTCCACCAGATGTAAAAGGTTCACAGAAAAAGACACAAAGTGCTGGAATAACTGATGGGGTCAAGCAGCAACTTTGGAGGTGGATAGGTGATACTTTAAGTTTGGATCCTTCTTCAGGCTGATTGTGATCGGAGGGAGAATGGGACCATCTAAACTCCTTCTTCTGGCTTCACAAATTGCACGGATTTTATCCTTTTCTCCTTATCTCACACTATTTGTCTTTTTACCTCTGGCCTTTGTCCAACCATCAGGCAATCTGAGGCTGTATCCAGGCCAGACTTTGTCTGCCCCCACCTCTCATCAAGCATTCTTCACCACTCCCCCTCCCACCAGAATCAGTCTGAAGACTGCAAGGTGACTTGGATAGGTTGGGTGAGTGGGCAAATGTTTGGCAGATGCAGTATAATGTGGATAAATGTGAGGTTATCCATTTTGGTGGCAAAAACGGGAAAGCAGACTATTATCTAAATGGTGGCTGATTGGGAAAGGGGGAGATGCAGCGAGACCTGGGTGTCATGGTACACCAGTCATTGAAGGTAGGCATGCAGGTGCAGTAGGCAGTAAAGAAAGCGAATGGTATGTTAGCTTTCATTGCAAAAGGATTTGAGTATAGGAGCAGGGAGGTTCTACTGCAGTTGTACAGGGTCTTGGTGAGACCACACCTGGAGTATTGCGTACAGTTTTGGTCTCCAAATCTGAGGAAGGACATTATTGCCATAGAAGGAGTGCAGAGACGGTTCACCAGACTGATTCCTGGGATGTCAGGATTGTCTTATGAAGAAAGATTGGATAGACTTGGTTTATACTCTCTAGAATTTAGGAGATTGAGAGGGGATCTTATAGAAACTTACAAAATTCTTAAGGGGTTGGACAGGCTAGATGCAGGAAGAATGTTCCCGATGTTAGGGAAGTCCAGGACAAGGGGTCACAGCTTAAGGATAAAGGGGAAATCTTTTAAAACCGAGATGAGAAGAACTTTTTTCACACAGAGAGTGGTGAATCTCTGGAACTCTCTGCCACAGAGGGTAGTTGAGGCCAGTTCATTGGCTATATTTAAGAGGGAGTTAGATATGGCCCTTGTGGCTAAGGGGATCAGGGGGTATGGAGAGAAGGCAGGTACGGGATACTGAGTTGGATGATCAGCCATGATCATATTGAATGGCGGTGCAGGCTCGAAGGGCCGAATGGCCTACTCCTGCATCTAATTTCTATGTTTCTAAGAAGGGCCACGACCCGAAAGGTCACCTATCCATGTTCTCTGGAGATGCTGCCTGACCCGCTGAGTTGTTCTAGCAGTTTGTGTCTCTTTTTGTTAACTGGCATCTGCAGTTCTTTGTGCCTCCAGTTATGAAAGGTTTTTGGGCAGTGACTCAAAGATGAGCAGGAGGTTGTCCTTGGTTCTTTAGCTAATTAGCCTAGTGGTATAGATGGTAGAGCTCACAGCCAGAGAACCAGGTTCAATCCTGACCTCAGGTGCTGTCCGTACAGAGTTTGCACTTTCTCCCTGTGACCACATGAGTTTTTTCTGGGTGTTTTGGTTTGCTCCCACATCCCAAAGACATGCAGGTTTGTAGGTTAATTGGCCACCGTAAATTGCCCCTAGTGTGTAGGATAGATCTAGTATACGGATAATCACTAGTTGGTGCGGATTCGGTGGGTCAAATGAGGTTGTTCATCACTATATCTCTAAATTAAACTAAATTTATGAAGGCCTTTTGTCCACCCTATCTTCCTGTGGCGCCACTTTCAGGGAACTATCTACCTGCACGTTCACATTGGGAGAATGTGAAAACTACACACAAACAGCACCGAAGGTGGTGCTGCAATTCGGCCACTTAAGCTATGGGGAGCTATATACCTTTGCATATAGGTTTATTATCATCATGTGTCCCGTGGTCCAGTAGAAAGCATTGTTTTGCATGCTATCCAAACAGGTCAGATATACCCCACATAAATACAACCAGTTCAAACTCAAGTACAATAGATAAAGCAAGGGAGAAGATACGTGCAGAATATACTTCTCAGCATTGTAGCGGATCATTTTCAGATAAAATCCATTGTCCTCAATGGGGCAGAGGTGAATCGGATGCAGTACCCTAGCTTATGGAAGGACTGTTCAGAAACCTGATAACCTCCCTTCCATTGACTCAATTTGCACCTCACGCTGCCTCAGCAAGGCCACCAGCATAATCAAGGATGAGTCACATCCCAGCCCTCCCTTTTCTCATTATTGGAGACCCTCAAACCATCTTTGAATGGACTGTATGGTTTTCATTTGAACTAAACATTATTCATGTCATTTCCTTTAAGTTTGAATGAATGAATAAGTTTATTGGCCAAGTGTGTACACATACAAGGAATTTGCCTTGGTGCTCCACTCGCAAGTAACAAAACGACATACAATAAACAATTAAGAATAAAACATAAAACATTAAAATATTAAGAATAAAACATTATAGTTTAGACATGTGAATTAAATAAAATACCAGAGCAAAAGGAGGCTACAGACCTATGGTTATTGAGTCAAGCTACTGCTCGTGGAAAAAAGCTGTTTTTAAGTCTAGCTGTGGCAGTTCTGACAGTCCGGAGTCGCCTTCCAGAGGGAAGTGCTTCAAAGCGTCCTGTATCTGTACACTGTGGATAGGTCGATTGTAATCATGTATGGTCTTTCCGCTGACTGGTTAGCACACAACAAAAGCTTTTCACTGTACATCTGTATGAGCTACAATAAACTAAACTCAAACTCAAACATAGGGGAAGAAATGATGCACACTTATGTTGTACCCACTGTGACACCATTGCGATAACTGCTCCAGAAATACAAGACATTCTTTCCTTTTGTTTGTCTATATATTGCTTACATTCCACTGCAAGATAATATTTACCTGAAGGTTTACTCTAGATGTTTCGTATTACCTTTCTACAAATATAGCAATCACATTCTACTCATAGAATCACAGCTTTGTGGAAACTACCGCACATACACTGTTGTGTCAACTCTTCCAGTACCACATTTGTTCAGATATGATTTTCCTGTCCTTTGATATCTTCCTCTTCAAATATTCATTCAAATCTCCCTTAAATGATGTTATGATCTCTGCCCCAGTTTGTTCAGACAATAAAACACTGTTGTTCTAATAATTCCTTGTGTAGTGAAGAATTTATCCTGATCTTCCCACTGGTTTTCTGCTTCTTCTTATCGAGTCCATATCACAAGATTAGATATTGTTCAGCCAGAGCAATAGCCAGAGCAACAGGAAAAACCAATGCACAGTTGCCGATCTCGAGATCAGGAATTGTGTATTGGTTTTTCCAGTTGAAGGCATTTTAATCAAGTTCAATATGTTACTGTTACCACAGGCAGAAATATGTATTTGCAGAGAAGGGTGGCCCAGTGGTACAGGGGTAGAGTTGCTGCCTTGTAGCACCAGAGACTTTGCTTTGATCCTGGAGAGATTTGCAGAGAAGGGGGGGCCCAGGGGTACAGGGGTAGAGAGTTGCTGCCTTATAGAGGAGGAGACTTTGGTTCGAGAGGGGGGAGAGAGGGTGAGGGGGAGTTTGTAGGAGAGGGGGGGGATGAGGAGGGGGGCGAGGAGAGTGGGGGGTTTCCCCGGATGCTCCGGTTTCCTCCCACACTCCAAGGATGTACAGGTCTGTAGGTTAAGAAGAGTTTTTTTTTATTCAACCCAAACACACCATTTGCAGGCACACACACACACACACACACACACACACACACACATACACACACACACAAACACACACACAACACACACTTACTCACAAGTTGTGTGGACATTTGTTCAGTTTTATTCACAGCTCAGAGCAACATGACCCTCTGCCTTCCTCCAGCTTGCAGACTAATTGCAGGGGCAGCAGAGAGAATGTGGAATTTTGTAAAATCATTAATATCTCTGTCATATTTCATCGACGGGAAAAATCCTTGGCACACATATGGCGGAGGGGGGCTCTGAGCGAGGTGGCCAAAAATGACGACCGTAGGTGGCGGCGTTCTCACGGAAATCGCAGCACAGATCGCAAAAACCGGTCAAGAACAGAGTTTTAGTAATAGATATATATATATATGACAAACAAACAATTATAGTGCAAAAAGCCCAAACCAATGCCTCCTGGTCTATGTAGCTATCAGAGTTATTAGGAGGTTACTATGTTTCTTAGCCTGATGGCTGTGGGGAGTAGAACAATTTGGGTTCTCCAGAGCTTGCGGACTGGACATGGCCTGCAGCAGCACAGAGCAGTGGAGGATGCCTACAAGGCCAACCCTGCAACGCTGCCAGGACAATGGGCCTTTATGGATCCATTCAACTTAAAGCAACCTGGACTTTGAAAATTGTGCCAACATCCGGCGACTTGTATATTGTCTCAGTAGACAATTTCTATACACTTCATACTTAATCAAGGAGTGTGCTTATGTATAGTAATACTTGCCTGTAAAAAAAGCATTTCACAGTAGCTTGGTACATGTGACAATAAAGAACCAGTGGATCATTGAGTTAGCTGTGTGTCATATGAACAAGTAGCTTTCTGTCATGAGGTTAGATGAGATGATCAGAACTCTTTCCTCCACTTCTGCAGCCTTGAGTTAAACTTCTCCATGGGGAGAAAGTTAACAGGAAATCAATGGCAGAACAAAATCACATGCAAGCTCACAGTGAAGTAGTCCCGATGGAACAAATCCTCTCCCTCCTTCTTCAAGGTTTTCTTATGGATGTCAAATCTGTCACATTTTGAAAAAGCAGGAAGATTTATTTTTTAAAAAGCTAAATTAGCAAGGAAATCCATAACAGTGTAAGGATGAAAGAAGACTAGAAATTACTGGATTGCACCATGGTTTAGCGGTAGAGCTGCTGCCTTACAGCGCCAGAGACCCGGGTGCGATCCAGACTATGGGTGCTACCTGTACTGAGTTGGAACGTTTTCCCTGTGAGCACATGGGTTTTATCCGGGTGCTCCGGTTTTCTCACACACACCAAAGATGAGCACGTTTGTAGGTTAATTGGCTTGGATAAAGTTGTAAATGGTCTCTAGTGTGTAGGATAGTGTCAGTGTACGGGGTGATCGTTGGTCGGCGCAGACACTGTGGGACATGGAGCCTGTTTCAATGCTAAGTCCAAAGTAAATTCTCATAAGAGCCCCACAAAGTGCTGGAGTAACTCATTGAGTCGGGCAAAATATGTGGAGAACATGGATAGACGACGTTTCGGGTCGGGTCCCTCCTTCAGTAAATACTTTGCAAAATGTCCAGCGGGTCATACTGTGGAAAATCTGAATTTGCATTTAATCTTAATACAGATACGTCAGCGGGTCAGGCAACTTCTCTGGAGGACATGAATAGGTGATATTTTGGGTCGGGACTTCTTCAGACTGATTGTAAGGCAGGGGAAGCAGGGGAGGGAAGAAAGCTGGAAGAGAAGAGCGGCAGGACAAAACAAGTCAGGTAATTGGTTGATGTAGGAGATGATTTTATTTTGATGGACAGATGGTTGGACTAAGGCCAGAGATGAAAAGGCAGATGTTGTGAGACAAAAGGATTGAAGAGTTGCGAGTTGTGAAGCTGGAGGAAAGAATGTACAGCAGGTGGAAGGGGAGGTTATTGACACTTGATGATTCATACCTTGGGCTGCCGGTAGAGCTGCGCCTCGCAGCGTCGGAGACAAAGGTTCGATCCTCACCTCGGGTGCTGTCAGTGTTCCAAAGACGTGCAGGTTTGAAAGTTAATTTGCTTCTGTAAATTGTTGCAAGAGCATGGATAGAACTAGTGGGTGATCACCAGGACAGAAAGGTCAGATTCGGAATGGGAGGGGCAGTTGAAGTGCTGAGCCACCGGGAGATCAGGTAGGTTAATGCGGACCGAGCGGAGGTGTTTGGCGAAGCGATCGCCAAGCCTACGCTTGGTCTCACCGATGTAGATCAGTTGACATCTAGAGCAGCGGATGCAATAGATGAGGTTGGGGGGGATGCAGGTGAACCTCTGTCGCACCTGGAATGATTGCTTGGGTCCTTGAATGGAATCTGTTGGTTAATCTGGCTAATCTGTTGGCTAATCTAGAAAATTGTATGCACTATCATGTAGGACATTGCCCCATTCTCAGAAGGAAGAATGTTTAAAAATACAAATTTTAGTGAGTACAAATATTTTGATGGCATTTGCAATCTGAATAAAATAAAATATGTTGATTTTCACCGTGGAAGGGCCTGTTTCAATGCTGTATCTTTAGACTATAGACTATAGAGAGATCCTGTACATCTTTGGAGTGTGGGAGGAAACTGGAGCCCCCGGAGAAAACCCACACGGTTACGGGGAGAACGTAGAAACTCCGTACAGACAACACCCGTAGTCAGGATCGAACTCAGGTCTCCTGTTGTAAGGCAGCAACTCCACCACTGTGCCAGTGTGCCTCGTCTAGAAGAATTCTGCTTGAGGTTTGAATAACCTTTCAGCATGCGGCACTGAGTCACACATATCATCGGGAAACAAGCTGATGTCTGATTGGATCACTGAACTGCCCTTTATGACAGAGCCCTTCCATAACTAGTGCCGTAATCATTCATTCACAATGATTACATTAAATTAAGTATGTCTGTACAGCACCATTTGATGCTGCATAACCTAGATGTCCCATTTACAATATTGAGCCCCTTTCTGATTAGACCTTAATGAATTTTCTGAAACATGACAAAAAATGCTTCAAGACCTGGCTGACAGTATCAATTAACAATTAAACCTGGTGACAATGGCACTGTGATGGAAAGCAGATGTTAAACAATAACCATGATAACAAGATAGAAAACATAGACCTATTATGTATCCAAGAGGCTTATGTCAACAGCACAGGTATTCTACATAATATTAGATTATGTAGAAAACTATTACAATGTTACCCCAGGAACCAGTGTTCATGCATTTTTAAACAAGCTGGATAATTTACAGTCCAATGGTAATATGTATTTTATGCACAATGATAAAACAGAAGATTACATTCTTGGTGTGACATGTTTATCGTAGCACCCTTCTCTTTGTTTTCTTACCTTTATCATTATTGAATATCACATATGTCGCATACCGCAGAGCTGCAACACCAGCTGCATCAATGTACAAAGATAAATGACATTAAATACTTATTTGGCACTGCTTTTCCAATGCCTCCTTTTCACTGATATACCTTAACAGGTAACCACATTCAAAAATCTTCCCTGGTTAGAGCGTGCATGTTTTAAAAATACATGTTAAAAATAAATAAGGAGACATGTTTTACAAATATCTCATACTTAAAATTAGCATGCTTACAGCCGAGTATGTTGTAGTTTTTAGAGACACAGCATGGAAATAGGCCCTTTGGCCCACCAAGGCCATGCCAAATGTCGATTACTTGTTCGCACTGGTTCTATGTTATCCCACTTTCTCATCCACTCCCTACCCACTAGGGGTAATTTATAAAGGTCAATGAACCTACAAAACTGCACATCTTTGGGATGTGGGAGGAAAACCGGAGCACCCGGAGAAAAACCACGTGGTGACAGGGAGAAAGTACAAACTCGGTACAGACAGTGCCTGTAGTTAGGATCAAACCCGGGTCTCTGGTGCTGCAAGGCAGCAATTCTACTGCTGCACCACTGTGCTGCCATGTGAAGAAGGCAATTATGTACAATGTCCATTCAGGATCCCAAAATGATCATCGAAATGGCCTCTGCTGTGCCCATCTAACAAGTGAAAGATACAGCATGGAAACAGGTCTTTCGGCCCACCGAGTCCATGCCGACTATCAATCACCATTCACATTAGTTTTATCTCATCCTGCTTTCGTATCCACACCCAACACACTAGGGGCAATTTACAGAAGCCAATCAACCTACAAACCTGCACATCTTTGGGATGTGGGAAGAAACCGGAGAAACCCAAAGGAAACCTCTCTTCATTTTATAAAATTTCATCAGATCTTCTGTCAACTTCTAGCACCCCACAAAAAAACAATCCAGGTGTGTGCCCAACCTCTCCTTTTATCTCATACCCCCTTAATCTAGACAGCACTAAGGCTGATCTATCACTCCCTCCTAACCCCATTCTCCTTCCTTCTCTCCATAACCTCTGAGACCTGTACTAATCAAGGAGGGATGTGCTGAGAAAAGATGTACTGGTATTGGAGAGGATCCAGAGGAAGTTTACGAGAATGATCCCGAGGATTGAGAGGGTTACCGTATGATGAGCGGTTGAAGGTGCTGGGCCTGTACTTATTGGAGTTTAGAAGGATAAGGAGGGATGAATTTCATTGAAACGTACCGAATAGTGAAACTCCTGGATATAGTGGACGTGGGGAGGATGCTTCCACTAGTGGGAGAGTCACGGACCAAAGGGAACAGCCTCAGATTAAATGGACATAACTTTAGAAAGCAGATGAGGAGGAATTTCTTCAGTCAGAGGGTGGTGAATCTGGGGAATTCATTGCCACACACACCATTGGGTATTTTTAAAGCAGAGATTGAAAGATACAGGATTAGTAATGGTGTCAAAGGTTATGGGGAGAAGGCAGGAGAATGGGGTTGAGAGGGAGAGATGGATCAGCCATGATTGAATGGTGGAATAAACTTGATGGACCGAACGGCCTAATTCTGCTCCCATGACTTACGGAAATAGCATTAATGCATTGTAGTGCTGCAGCTACAGAGAGAATGCAGATGAAAAAGTGCAAGAGCTGCAGTGAGGTAGTGGGGACATTTTAATTACACCATTAGCTTATGAAAGAACTGTTCAGTAGTCTGACAACAGTGTGGAAGAAGCTGTTCCTGAATCTGGTGGGACATGCTTTCAGGCTTATGTATCTTCTGCCCAATGGGAATGGGAAAAGGGTGAATGTCCAGGGAGTAAGTGGTCCGTGATTATGTTGGTTGATTCCTTGAGGCAGCATGAAGTGTAGATGGAATCAAGGAGGGTTTGTGTGATGGATTGGTGTGATAGATACCTAACATTTGGCATTTCTGAGCAATCGTGTACAGATTATTGGAGTTTTATGATTTTCTGAAGTCTATGCATGTTGGTTTGAAATCTAAAATGTATAAAAACGAACTGCAGGTGCTGGTTTCGACCGAAGATAGACACAAAATGCTGGAGTAAATGCAGGTCAGACAGTATCTCTGGAGAAAAATAATAGGTCATGTTTCAGGTTGAAATGTCACCTATTCTATTTCTCCAGAGATAAATGATGGTTTAGTGTAGAGATACAGTGCAGAAACAGGCCCTTCGGCCCACCTTATTCACACAGATCCCTGTACACTGTTACTATCCTACACACTAGGGACAATTTACAATTTTTAACTAAGTCAAATTAATCTACAAACCCGCACGTCTTTGGAGTATCGGAGGAAACCAGAGCACCTGGGGAAAACTCACACGGTCACAGGAGAACATGCAAACACCGTACAGACAGCACTCATAGTGAGGATCAAACCAGGGTCTCTGATGCTGTAAGGCAGCAACTCTAACACTATGTAACTGTGCTGCCCCAAATATATATATAATGCGAAGATAGACACAAAAAACTGGAGTAACTCAGCCGGACAGGCAGCATCTATGGAGAGAAGGAATGGATGACGTTTTGGGTTGAGACCCTTCTTCAAACTGTTTAGGGATAAAGGAAATGAGAGATATAGGCGATGATGTAGAGAGATAAAGAACAATGAATGAAAGATATGAAAAATGTAATGATGATAAAGGAAACAGGCCATTGTTAGCTGTTTGATCGATGAAAATGAGAAGCTAGTGCGACTTGGGTGGGGGAGGAATAGAGAGAAAGGGAATGCTGGGCCTACCTGAAGTTAGAGAAATCAATATTCATACTGGGTTGTAAGCTGCCCAAAGCAAAATATGAGATGCTCAAGAGTCAAGAGTCAAGAGTCAATTTAATTGTCATTTGGACCCCTGGAGGTCCAAACGAAATGCCGTTTCTGCAGCCATACATTACACACAAATAGACCCCAGACACAACATAATTACATTTAACATAAACATCCATCACATAACTGTGATGGAAGGCCAAAAAAAACTTATCTCTCCACTGCACTCTCCCCCCCCCCGATGTCAGAGTCAAAGTCAAAGCCCCCGGCTGGCGATGGCGATTGTCCCGCGGTCATTAAAGCCACGCCGGGTGGTGCGAGGTCGCACACCGGGTCTTGGTGTTGGAACCCCCGGTGTGCGCTCGCAAAGTCCCGCGGCCGTTCCAGCCGCGCGGGGCAGTGATGTCAGGCCCCGCTCCAGGAGCTCTTCGACCCCGCAACTCGGGCGGGGGAAGTCGCCGTTGCAGGAGCCCCGAAAAGCGGTCTCCCTCCAGGGAGCCGCGGGCTCCCGGTTGCCGCCGTCCGCAGACCCGCAGCAGCAGCCTCCGACTCAGCAGCAGCAGCAGCGGCATCGGCAGCAGCAGCAGCAGCGCTCCTCCACCGCTCCACCCGCTCCGGTCTCGGCCAGCTCCGCGACGGCAACGGTGAGTTGGCACCAGAGTCCCCGGCTTCTTCCCGTTGGAGGCCGCTCCTCGTTGCGGCCTCAACGACACCTGAGACCCGACGAGAAAAGGTCGGGTCTCCAGTGCAGGGAGAGGTTCAAAAGTTTTCCCCCCCCCTCCCACCCCACCCCCATCCCCCCACACACACACCCCAACATAAAATAACAAAAACTACATAAAAACACAGACAAAAAATAATAAAAACGCGGACAGGCTGCAGAGGCCGCTGCTGGCCAGAGCCGCGCCGCCTACCGGATGCTGTTCCTCCAATTCATGTTTAGCCTCACTCTGACATTGGAGGAGACCGAGGACAGAAAGGTCTGTGTGGGAATGGGAAGGAGAATTAAAGTATTTAGCATCAGGAGATCAGGTAGGTTCAGGTGGACTGAGCGAAGGTGTTCAGCGAAACAACAGGTCTATGTTCGGTCTCGCCGATGTATAAGAGTCCACATCTTGAACAACAGGTACAATAGATGAGGTTGGAGAAGATGCAAGTGAACCTACTTGCCACAGATGTAAAGCCTCAGTTCTTCAAAACCAGTTGCTTCTGAATAAAACACAGTTAGTAAAACCACACAATCAACAACCATCCCTTGGTAAGATTTTGATTTTTGATAGACACTGTCCATGTAGATTAGGCTCCCATTTTTAACAAATCTAGTCAGACATTGACAAGAAGCATCTTCCCTGGCAGCAGAATAATGGTCGGGTCTCAGAGAGCTTCAGTATCAATGAGATACTCTGG
The DNA here is from genome assembly GCF_028641065.1 of Leucoraja erinaceus. Lineage (NCBI taxonomy): Eukaryota > Metazoa > Chordata > Chondrichthyes > Rajiformes > Rajidae > Leucoraja > Leucoraja erinaceus. Next base: position 42,081,251 of record NC_073388.1, read on the forward strand.
TTGCAGTTGTTTTGAAAGCAAGCCCAGCAGTCAATTTATACACAGGAAAGATCCTGCAATGATTCACCAATTAATCTGCTTCCTGCAGTGTTGGGTGAGTGAGTAATATGATCTAAGAAATCACGCTGCACTTCACATCAAACCATAGGAATGAAGGGGAAGGTTTGTTTGACTTGTTGCAGCCAGGAAAGAGAATATTTGGCCCACTGGGTGTATTCTGGATTCCTGCAGAGCAATCTAATCAATTCTATTCCCCTGCATTTTGCCTTATATCAACCCAACTTTTTTTTTAAGGTCACAAAGTGGGTCAGGCAGCATCCCTGGAGAACATGGTGTAGGTGTAACTGTATATATTCTCCAGGGATAATGCCTGGCCTGCTGATAGGGATGGCATGGTGGAGCAGTGGTACAGTTGCAGGCTTACAGCGCTATAGACCCAGGTTCGATCCTGACTAAGGGTGTTGTATGTATGGCGTTTGTACATTCCCTGTAACCACGTGGGTTTTCTCCGGGTGCTGTGGTTTCCTCCCAAACTCCAAAGACATACAGGTTTGTAGGTTAATTGGCTTCTGCAAATTGTTAACTGTTCTTTGTGGGTAGGATAGTGCTAGTGTACGGTGTAATCACTGGTCGGAATGGACATGGTGGGCAGAAGGGCCTGTTTCTGCGGAGCATCTCAAAAGTCTAAAATCTAAAGACCTGCTGAATGACTCCAGCAGTTTGTGTCTTTTTTGTAAACCAGCATCTGGAGTTCCTTGTTCCTACTTTCTTTTTAAGGTCTCCTTGTGCTTTTTTTTTTGAGGCAGTTTTTAGAGATCACGTATTTCTTCTTAAGTTAAGTCACAGTGAAAGATTTTGCTCGTGTGGATATTCTTGATGAAGGGGACTGTGCCTGTCTGTGATGGACCAAGCTGAGTCCACCACTCTCTGGATTATAGGTTAACATTATGCTATTGTCAAGTGAGAATATTAATAAACCAATGCCAATACTACAACTTTTGCCGTTCACTCTGAATCCATGTCTCTGAGCCAAAAGACACAAAGTGCTGGAGTAACTCAGCGGGTCAGACAGCATCTCTGGAGAACATGAGTTGTTGACGTTGTTCCTCTATCCTTATCTCACTCACTTTGCCTTTTCATCTCTAGCGTTTGTCCCACAATCTGCCTCTCAAAAAACCTTCCGCACCTTTGTGGAAGGACACAAAGTGCTGGAGTAATTCAGCGGGCCAGGCAGCATCTCTGGAGAACATAGACAGGTGACGTTTCTGGTTGAGACCCTTCAACAGACATCTGTAAATGGAAGCAACTTCCTATCTCCAATACCATGTCTAAACCAGAGCATAATCTTTTCCAAGAGGAATGGCGATAAAAAATAAATGCAAAGAATTGTCATGACTCCAGGGCCTTTCACACTTCAGGGTATTCTGAAACACTTTGCAACCAACTAAGTGCAATCAGGGGAGTTGTTACTGATGTTGGAAATGCAGTTTAGTTCAGGTTTGTTTACTGATACATTGTGGAAACTGATCCCTTCGGCCCACTGAGTCCACATCGACCAACAATCACCCGTACACTAGTTCTATCCTACACACTATGCACAATTTACAGAAGGAAATTATCCTGCAAACCCACATGTCCACACGTCTTTGGGATGTGGGAACATGCAGCGAAAACCCACGCGGTCACAGAGGAAACGTGCAAACTCTGTAGATGACAGCCCCCATAGTCAGAATCGAGTCTGTGTCTCTGGCACTGTCGGGCACCTTCTCTACTGTTGTGCCACTGTGCCGCAAGTTGTCAACTCACACACAGCACGCTAACAGCAAAGTGATAATCGGCAGATATATATTTCTGAAGATCTGCTAATTAAAGGTTAAATATTCATCAGAACACCGGAGAAACCTCCATTGAACCGTATGATACATTCATGCAAGGGTTGACTGACCCTCGTTAACCTTTAATCCAGAAATTGAACTCAGCACTCCTCACCATCGAAAGCATCTACATGAGACGCTGTCTCAAGAAGGCAGCATCTTTCATCAAAGACACCCAGCATCTGGGCCATGACCTCTTCTCGCTGCTACCGTCGGGCAAGAGGTACCGAAGCCTGTAGTCCCATTTCATCCTTCTCTCTCTCTGTCCCTTCCCTCCCTAGTCAGCTTGCTAGTTTCACTATTTGTATCCCATCATTATCACCTCTTCCACAGCCAACAATGGATTATTGTGGGCTCCACATTTCCCTAACTCTAATTTGCGGCTCTAATTTGTTCCGAACATTTTCATACCTCCAGTCTCCCTCTCTCCTGCCTCTCAGTCTGAAGAAGGGTCTCGACCTGAAATGTCACCTATTCCTTTCCTCCAGTGATGCTGTCGGGCCCGCTGAGTTACTCCAGCACTTTGTGTGTATCATGTTTGGGCTCCATTCATTGACAATAGACAATAGACAATAGACAATAGGTGCAGGAGCAGGCCATTCGGCCCTTCGATCCAGCACCGCCATTCAATGTAATCATGGCTGATCATCCCCAATCAGTACCCCATTCCTACCTTCTCCCCATATCCCCTGATTCCGTTATTTTTAACAGTCCGATCTAGCTCTCTCTTGAAAGTATCCAGAGAACCTGCCTCCACCACCCTCTGAGGCAGAGAATTCCACAGACTCACCACTGTCTGTGAGAAAAAGTATTTCCTCGTCTCCGTTCTAGATGGCTTACTCCTTATTCTTAAACTGTGGCCCTGGTTCTGATGATGTTCCCAAAATCGGGAACATGTTTCCTGCCTCTAGTGTGTGCAAGCCCTTAACAATCTTATATGTTTCAATGAGATCCCCTCTCATTCTTCTAAACTCCAGAGTGTACAAGCCCAGCTGCTCCATTCTCTCAGCATATGACAGTCCCACCATCCCGGGAATTAACCTTGTAAACCTACGATGCACTCCCTCAATAGCAAGAATGTCCTTCCTCAAATTAGGGGACCAAAACTGCACACAATATCCCAGGTGTGGTCTCACTAGGGTTCTGTACAACTGCAGAAGGACCTCTTTACTCCTATATTCGATTCCTCTTGTTATAAAGACCAACATGCCATTCACTTTCTTCACTGCCTGCTGTACCTGCATGCTTACTTTCATAGACTGATGTACAAGGACCCCCAGATCCCGTTGTACTTCCCCTTTTCACAACTTGACGCCATTTAGATAGTAATCTGCCTTCCTGTTTTTGCTACCAAAGTGGATAACCGCACATTTAAACGCGTTAAACTTCATCTGCCATGCATTTGCCCACTCCCCCAACCTGTCCAAGCCACCCTGCATTCTCATAGCATCCTCTTCACAGTTCACACTGCCACCCAGCTTTGTGTCATCTGCTAATTTGCTAATGTTACTTTGAATCCTTTCATCCAAATCATTGATGTATATTGTAAATAGCTGCGGTCCCAGCACCAAGCCTTGCGGTACCCCACTAGTCACTGCCTGCCATTGTGAAAGAGACCCGTTAATCCCTACCCTTTGTTTCCTGTCTGCCAACCAATTTGCTATCCATGTCAGCACTCTCCCCCCCAATACAATGTGCCGTAATTTTGCACACTAATTTCCTGTGTGGGACATTATCAAATGCTTTCTGAAAGTCCAGGTACACCACATCCACTGGCTCTCCCTTGTCCATTCTCCGAGTTACACCTTCAAAAAATTTCAGAAGATTAGTCAAGCATGATTTCTCCTTTGTAAATCCATGCTGACTGGACCGATCTTATAGAAACTTCCAAAATTCTTAAGTGGTTGGACAGGCTAGATGCGGGAAGATTGTTCCCGATGTTGGGGAAGTCCAGGACAAGGGTTCACAGTTTAAGGATAAAGGGGGAAATCCTTTAGGACCGAGATGAGAAAAACATTTTTCACACACAGAGTGGTGAATCTCTGGAATTCTTTGCCAAAGAAGGTAGTTGAGGTCAGTTCATTGGCTATATTTAAGAGGGAGTTAGATGTGGCCCTTGTGGCTAAATGGATCGGCGTGTATGGAGAGAGGGCAGGCACAGGATACTGTCACAGTCTGCCCTCTCCTCATTCTCATCCACTTCACCTCCCAGTACTTTTCCACCAATCCCTCCTTCTCCTCACCTGCCTGCCTGCCACTCCCCTCTCATCAGCCCAACTCTCCTCACCTGTTGCACTCAGTTGCCTCTGATCACCAATTAACCCGGTATATAGACTCTCCTCACCGTTCACACAGTGCCAGATTGTTCTCAGCATTCATGCAAGACTCTCCAGCGATTTCTTGACTGACTACACGGATTCGAACCTGCCTGCCCCTGACCATTCCGTCCTGTTGTCTTCCCGTATATCACCTCAGCCTTCTGTCCCCGACCACGGCCTTCGTCCCGTACCTCCTGGTTTCTGTCTGCCTCTCTCCTGGGCTGTTTGGTGTATCCCTGCAACGGCTGTTCGACTTCCTGCCTGGCTTCGACTCTCCTTTCGTCTGTCCCTCGCTGGTTTGTTTGCATCGTGTGTTGGATCTCCTGGTTACCGGACTTTCCGCTACCCCGACTACGTCTCCTGCCTGCCCCTCTTTGGAACCCTCGCTCAATCCTGAGCCTCTGTGTGAGTACGGTGTACCCATTCCTGTGTTACTACTCTGTGTTACAGTATTGTAATAAAGTTCATGACCAATTATACCTGCCTGATTCTGTGCTGCTATTGGGTCCAAGCTATACCCGTTACAGATACTGAGTTGGATGATCATAATCATATTGAATGGCGGTGCAGGCTCGAAGGGCCAAATGGCCTACTCCTGCACCTATTTTCTATATTTCTATGTTTCTCTGATCCTGTTACTGATATCCATATGTGCGGCTCTCACATCTTTTATAATTGACTCCAGCATCTTCCCCACCACCGATGTCAGGCTAACTGGTCTATAATTCCCCGTTTTCTCTCTCCCGCCTTTCATAAAAAGTTGAATAACATTAGCTACCCTCCAATCCACAGGAACTGATCCTGAATCTAGAGAACATTGGTAAATTATCACCAATGCATCCACGATTTCTAGAGCTACTTCCTTAAGTACCCTGGGATGCAGATCATCAGGCCCTGGGGATTTATCAGCCTTCAGTCCCATCAGTCTATCCAACACCAATTCCTTCCTAATGTGGATTTCTTTCAGTTCCTGTTACCCCAGATCCTCTGGCCACTACTATATCAGGAAGATTGTTTGTGTCCTCCTTGGTGAAGACAGAACCAAAGTACCTGTTCAACTCGTCTACCATTTCCTTGTTCCCCATAATAAATTCACCTTTTTTGGTCTTCAATGGTCCAACTTTGGTCTTAACTCATTTTTTTCCCTTCACATACCAAAAGAAGCTTTTACTATCCTGCTTTATATTCTTGGCTAGCTTACCTTCGTACCTCATCTTTTCTCCCCATATTGCCTTTTTGGTTATCTTCTGTTGTTCTTTAAACATTACCCAATCCTCTTGCTTCCCGCTCATCTTTGCTGCGTTACACTTCTTCGCTTTAATGTTTATACTGTCCCTGACGTCCGTTATTAGCCATGGTCATCCCTTTCTCTTCTTGGAATCTTTCTTCCTCCTAGGAATGAACTGATCCTGCATCTTCTGTATTATTCCTAGAAACACCTGCCATTTCTGTTCCACTGTCATCCCTGCCAGTGCATCTTTCCAGTCAACTTTGGCAAGCTCCTCCCTCATGGCCCCATAGTCCCCTTTATTCAACTGCAACACCGACACCTCCGATCTACTCTTCTCCATCTCCAATTGTAGATTAAACCTGACCATGTTATGGCCACTGCCTTCTAATTGCTCATTAACCTCGAGGTCCTTTATCAAATCCGGTTCATTACATAACACACCATTGACTGCTATTTACTAACGTATTGAAGCTGGGGTGAATCCCTAACTATTTGACAACCTGCGAATTATTTCCATGTGTACCATGCTTGTTCATTAGTAAGTCCAATTAGAAGTCGATGTTTTCTGATTACTGCCACACAAGTGGTGATGGAACTGTAAATATCCATGAGCAGACTGTCAGTCAGACAACATCTGTTCTCTTGTCCCGTACCCAGTAGCAGAGCAAGGATAATGTGTTCTGAAGGCTGAACTGAGCAAACGAGGAGAATAATTACAAAATGATGCCCCATACACTGTCAAATATTGTTATCACTTCAGGCAAAGTGAATGTTCGGTGACGAGCTATCGCAAACTGCTGCTGCCTGTCAGAACCTCTCTGCCAAGTGTGTTCTGAGGAGCCCAATGGTTTGGGGCAAGCCTCAGGGATGCACTTGTCATCCAGAATCTCCAACCTCAAAATTAGTGCCGTTCTTACAGAGAGTTGTACATGTAGCCCAGTCCATCACAAAGACCAGACTCCCTACCATGGACTCCATCTACACTTCACATTGTCTTGGGAAAGCAGTCAATATATCAAAGGCTTGTCCCACCTCGGTTATTACTTATTTTCATAATGGGTCCATTATGGGGACTGACCTCCTCACTATCGATGGAATCTACAGGGTTCGCTGCCTCGTAAAGGCAGCCAGCATCATTGGAGATCCACACCACTCTGGACCTGCTCTCATTTCACCCTTGGCAACAGGAATAAGTTGTGGGAGCCTGTAAACTGTAACGGCCAAGTTCAGGAGCAGCTTCTTCCCAACAATCATCAGGCTATTAAGCACTACAACCTCCAAATAAGCTGCAAACTACATAGACTTGCAGGGCACAGTTTTATCTTTGCACAATATTTATATATACTGAAGTTTTATTGTTGTTTTTTATGGTGTTTACAGAATACTATGTTTACATGTCTGTTGTGCTGCTGCAAGTAAGAACTTTGATGTTTCATTTCAGGACTTATGACAATAAAACATTCCTGTCTCTTGACTCCGGTTGGGTAGAAAGTACAGAAGCTAGAAAGCATGCACCACCACACTCATAAACAGCTACTTCCCCTCTGTTATCAGATTTCTGAACAGTTCTTCCAGAAGCTAGGGGACACTCCGATTCACCTCTACCCTATTTCGGACATTGGACTTTTTCTATGGAACTGGTGCACTACACTGCTAAGCAAAAACACAAAGTGCTGGAGGAACTCATCAGATCAGGCAGCAATTGGAGAGGAAATGGACAGGTGACACTTTGGGTCGGGACTCTGAATAAAGGTGCAATAGGTTACAATGCTCAGAACTAGGATCTGCACTCTGTAATTTCCTCGATCTTGGCAGTGGAGTCTGCACGTTCTCCCTGTGACTGGTGGGTTCCCTCCAGGTACTCAAGTTTACTCCCACATCCCAAGGACAGAGGGTTTGTAGATTAATTGGCCTTAGTTTGCAGGGAGTGGATGCGAAAGTGGGATAACATAGAACTAGTGCGAAAGGGTGATCAATGGTCAGCGTGGACTCGGTGGGCCGAAGGGCCTGTCTCCATGCTGTATCCCTAAAATAAACTCAACTCAACTAAAACCAAATTTAAAGAGAGGTATTATACTTTGTTTCGTTCAGAGATACAGCTTGGACAATAGGATAACATATAACTGATGCAAACGGGTGATCGATGGTCGGCATGGACTCGGTGGGCCGAAGGGCCTGTTTCCACTCTGCATCTTTCAGTCAATCCGAAAGGGCAGGAGGATCGTGCTGCACTGCGATGCCTCTGGTGGTGGGATATGCAGGGCTGATGCTCACTGCCCCGGTTTGCCCACGATTGGTAAGCAATGCACAGCCCATCAACTGGGAGAAGGTAGGAGACTGACCTTCCAGGGGAACAAAGCAATGTGTCTTACAATTACTGTCGTGACACACACAGCGAAAACATATGGGTCTGAATTTCATTTGAATCTGAAATTTGATCACTGGGTTGAGAGCTCGGAGCTGCGTAGCTACAGAAACCAAGCTGTGACATAAAATATTCTTTCACTGAGGAGTGCACAGGTTATGATGTGTATCTGGGAGATGATTGATTTCCGAGCCTCCATTCTCTGGATCACGCACACAGCAAGCCAGCCTGCTTGCTGTGTGCATCATAAACCCTTTCTACCACGCCTGTTTGCGATGCTGATACTCTCAACAATGGATCACTCCCTCCCTCCATGTTGTGATTTTGTTTCAAGCAATATACAGTGAAAAAAATAATTAAACAACAGCAATAGATAAGAGTCTAATCACCTAATTGAAGCTAAGATTAGACATCATGTGAAAACTGCCCGTTTCTTTGTACATTTTTAACCACTTTCCTGCCTTTATAGATGCATTAAGTAGAATCTATTAACAATATAAAGATTGAAAGAAGTGTTAAAGAGCGGCATGGTGGTGCAGCAGTAAAGCTTCTGCCTTACAGCGACAGAAACCCGGGTTCGATCCTGACTCCGCATAGAGTTTATACTTTCTCCCAGAGAACGTGTGGGTTTTCTCCGGGTGCTCCGTTTTGTCGCACTTCAGGTCATAAGGTCATGAGAATAGTAGAATTAGGCCATTTGGCCCATCATGTCTACTCCGCCATTCAATCATGGCTGATCTATCTCTCCCTCCTAACCCCTTTCTCCTGCTTTCTCCCCATAACCTCTGACACCGGTATTGATCAAGAATCTATCTATCTCTGCCTTAAAAATATCCACTGACTTTGCCTCCACAGCCTTCTCTGGCAAAGAATTCCACAGATTCACCACTCTCTGACTAAATAATTTTCTCCTCATCTCCTTCCTAATAGAGCGTCCTCTAATTCTGAGGCTATGACCTCTAGTCCTAGACTCTTCCAATAGTGGAAACATCCTTTCTAGTTCCACTCTATCCAAGCCATTCATTATTCTGTATGTTTCAATAAGGTCCCCCCCTCATTCTTCTAAACCCCAGCGAGTACAGGCCCAGTGCTGACAAATGCTCATCATAGGCTAACCTACTAATTCCTGGGATCATTCTTGTAAACCTCTTCTGGACCCTCTCCAGAGCCAGCACATCCTTCCTCAGATATGGTGCCCAAAATTACTCACAATATTCCAAATGCGGCCTTATAGAGCCTCAACATTACATCCCTGTTTTTGTATACAAGTCCTCTTGAAATAAATGCTAGCATTGAGTTTGCTTTCTTTACTACCGATTCAACTTGCAGATTAAATTTTTGGAAATCCTGCACCAGCACTCCAAAGTCCCTTTGCAAGTTCGATTTCTGGATTCTCACCCCAATTAGAAAATAATCTACGCCTCTATTCCTACTACCAACATGCATGACTCCACATTTTGCTACACAATATTCCATCTGTGGCTTCTCTGCCCGCTCTCCCACCCTGCCCAACTCCTTCTGCAGAGTCCCTGCTTTCTCTACACTACCTGCCCCCCCACCTATTTTCGTATAATTCGCAAACTTTGCCACAAAGCCTTCAATCCCCTCATCCAAATCATTATTATACAACGTGAAAAGTAGCCCCAGCACCAATTCTTATGAAACTCCTCTAGTCCCTGGCAGCCACCCAGAAAAAGTTCCCTTTATTGCCACTCCTTGTCTCCTGCCATCCAGCCAACCTGCTATCCATGTTAGTATCTGCCCTTTGATACCGAGGGCTCATCTTCCTAAGCTGTCTAACGTGTGGCACTTAATCAAAGGCTTTCTGAAAATCTGAACATTTCAACGACTTTCATGTTTGTAGGTTAATTGGCTTTGATGACAACGTCCTTCGTCTGTAGGATAGTGTTAGTGTATAGGGATCGCTGGTCGGCATGGACCCGGTGGGCCGAAGGGCCTATTTATCTCTAAACTAAACTAAATGGGGTGATGTACTTTATGAGAGGATATATTTCCTGAAAATAAGTGACTTTTTGACATTTTTATTTCTGAATCATCTGTATCCACCTATCACTTGCCAGGCTTTGTCCCGCCCCCACCCTCTTCAAGATTTCCCCCCTCCTCCACCATAATTAGTTTGACGAAGGGCCCCACCCTGAAACAGAGAATTGCAGATGCTGGTCTATGAAAAAGAACACAAAGTGCTGGAGTAACTCAGCGGGTCAGGTAGTATCTCTGGAGATCGTGTTCTCCAGGGATGTTAACTGACCCGCTGAGTCACTCCGGCACTTGGTGTCCTTTTGAGGTTTGTGGGTAAAATCTAATCAGAAAGTTTTCCCTGGTGTGCAGAGAGTGGATGGAAAAGTGGGATAACATAGAACTAGTGTGAACAGTTGATTGATGGTCAACATGGACTTGGTGGGCCGAAATGCTTATCTCCATGCGGCAGCTCTAAACTAAATTAAACTAAACTAAAGAGCGGTCCCAACCTGAAACGTCACCTATCCTTTTGCTCCAGAGATGCTGATAGACCTGTTGAGTTACACCAGCACTTTGTGTCTATCTTTAAACTAAAATTGGCTTAGCCTCTGAAATTACCAAACCCTAATACTAATATTTCAAAGATAGGCACAAACTATATTTGAGTAACTCAATGGATCAGGCAGCATCGCTCGGGGGAAAAAGAATAAGTAACAATTCGGACCGAAACCCTTTTTAAGACTGAAAGTAGGTGGGGGGGGGGGGGGGTGAGAGACGGGGTTAAATAAACTGGAGGCGAGAAAAGGCCAGAGAGTAGTTGGACTCATAGAAGGGGAGCAGTGAGAGAGAGAGGGTATTGAAGAATTCATGTCAGAGTACCTCTTCAAAGTAGGAATATAGAAGACCGGATGTCATATTACAGTAATAAAAGATGTTGGTGAGGCCACATTTAGAGTGGATATGGGCCAAGAGCAGGCAGGTGAGACTAGTGTAGATGGTGCATGTTGGTCAGAGTAGGCGAGTTGGGCCAACGGGCCGGATTCCACGTTGTACGACTCTATGACTCTAGGCATACCTTGAGGAGATTTTGCAGTGGAGCAGACAAAATGTGTAGGCTCTTGCCGTGAGTATTGCAACTGGTTACCTGTCCCTTGTGCACGTCGGAAGGTGGTCAGTGATGTACGAGCCGTCACATGTTTTGTATAAAGCAGACTGCTTTGGAGAAGAACCGATCATTTATGTGCTGACACCTCCAGACCCGGTAAATGACCCCGACATATCCATGGGGTGGTTACTTCCACAGGCTTATTAATTGTTGGAGCCTAGAATTTCTTGTGCATTTGTAAGATAAATTACAGTTTCCAAAATCCCATCCATGGTCGACTTGTGACCTGACGTTTGATCAGTTTATCTGTAGCCATGGCTCTATTCTCCTTCATTGTTTTGTTAAAATATTTTCTGGAGTTGTAACAGTCCTGAAGATAGCAGTGTGTAATTTGTCTGCCTGGGTCTTGTATCAAGACGTATTTTGTTTCAATATCAATTGATTTGGCAGTGCATTTAAAACCCCACTGAAGTTATTGTATTTTGCAGAAACAATTTGAAAACTAAGACTATTTCATTTCTATTGGGGTTACCTGCGTTTAGATTAGTGTTGTTTAGAATGCTGTCGCAGGTCAGAAATGGCTTGGTTTACCTTCAATGCTCATCTCCTTCATTGCCCTGCAGGAAATCGATCGGAATTGCCTGAGGTTGTTTCATATTTCCAAACCCCTATTTCATCCCCATGGTCAATTTAATTGAATTGAAAGTTACAGCATGGAAACAGGCCTTTCAGTCCACTGGGCCCACACCAACCATCGATCACCCATTCACACTAGTTCTATGCTATCCCACTTTCGTATCCGCTCCCTACACACTAAGGGCAATTTACGGAGGCCAATTAACCTACAAACACGCACATCTTTGGGATGTGGGAGGAAACTGGGGCACCCGGAGGAAACCCATGCTGTCACAGGGAGAATGTACAAACTTCGAACTTCACACATACAGCACCCAAGGTCAGGATTGAACCAGGGTCTCTGGTGCTGTGTGGCAGCAGTTCTACCAGACAAGATTTTTAAACTAGCCTAGATTCTAGCCCTTGCTTTTGAGAATAACTAAGTCTTCAGCCCGTGAACCAACTGTGATGTGATTTCCAAGATCAGAGTCGAACTGTTGGGATTTCAATTCCAGAGATATATTTATATTTTGCTTTTATTTTTAAAGATACAGCATGGAGACAGGCTCTTTGACCCACTGAGTAAACGGCAACCATTGATCACCCATTGATCACCCATTCTAGGTTATCCCACTCTCACATCCATACCCTACACACCAGAGGTAAATTATAGAGACCAATTAACCTACAAATCTGCACATCTCCAGCTTCTTCCCTCATCACAAATATATGCAGGATGGAAGGTTAAGAAGAATAAAAAATATTACTGTATATACACATAGCAAAGAATGGATAGGCTGAATGGCACTTGGGCGTCATTTGTGTGTAATTTACGTGACATCATTAGCGCGTCACGACGCACGATGCGCACGTCGCGGCACGCATGTGATGCGCGCATGGTGCGCCTTACACGGGCATGGTGTGCATTAAGCGCGCATGTGAGGACGCGCGATCGCGCGCTAAGCCCCAGGATTTTGGGATCTACAAAATCTTTGCCCGTCATCTGCGTGATGCGCAAATGATGCCCAAGTGGGACAGGCCCTTAAGTCTCTAAGATAATAGATTCAAGCCTCACTCTACAAAGTGTACTTTCTTATCCAAAATGATACATCGAACATAAACAGTGCAGGAAAAGGCCCTGTAGCTCACAATATCCGAGATTAATATTATGCCAAATTAAACCACATAGAACACAGAACAGTATCGCACAGTGTGTGCGGTACAGAGGTAGTGTAGAGATGCTGGAGCTGTTCTTTAGCTAATAGAACATCGAGCAAAGTGCAGCACAGCAACTGACCCTTTGGCCCACAATGTCAGTGCTGAACATCATGTTAAGATAAACTAATTTCAATTGCCTGCACATGATCCATATTCTTCCATATCATGAGAGGTTAAATTAAAGTCCATTGGCCTCAGTCATTTGCACTGTGGCAGAGCGGTAGAGTTGCTGCTTTAAAGCACAAGACCTGGGTTTGATCCTGACCACGGGTGCTGTCTGTGCTGAGTTTGCACGTCCTCCCTCTGATCGCGTGGGTTTACTCCAAGTGCTCCGGTTTCCACCTACATTCTGAAGACATGCGGATTTGTGGGTTAATTGTCTTCTGTAAACTGCCCCCAGTATGTAGGATGTGAAGGTTACACAAAAAAGCTGGAGAAACTCAGCGGGTGCAGCAGCATCTATGGAGCGAAGGAAATAGGCAACGTTTCGGGCCGAAACCCTTCTTCATGTAGGATGTGAAAGTGGAAAAGCATAAAAATACTGTACGGGTGATTGATGGTCGATGTGGACCCGGTTGGGGGAAGGGCCTGGTTCCACATTGTATCTCTAGACTAAACTAAACTTAAAACCAATGCTCTGATTATTTATTTTTAAATCACTATTGTTTCTGAGAGCTTCCTGTACTATGCAGTAATATACAATGTTCTGTACATCAATTGCCAGAGAGGGCAATCAGTGCTTCTGAAAGATGCTACATAAATGTAGGTTATTCACTTCCAACAAGTAGAAATGTTATCAGAAATAATTACAAGAAAACCTGTTAATTATTTTACGAAGTATTAGCTTAATAGATACTAAACCTGCATTTTTAAACAGTGAGTAGCGATTAAGAGAATGAACAGTAAATTTCACACTGCTAAATTGCTGGAAGTCACAGTCACATTATTCATTAATAGCAGTTCAGCTGAGTGTAATGTTTGTTACAGAGCATGGGGAGAGGGAGTAATTTCAGCGTGTCAGCATAGGTTGGCACATTAGGTGTTTATGAGCAATATGTAAACTTCATAACGTGTAATCTGCAAATTGCTTGGCAAATCCCAAAAAGCGCAAAAAAACTCAATTTGTTTTGGATTGACTCTGGAATGTTGCAGTATTACAAATTACAAAAGATATCACGCTTATTTAAACAAAATATATTGGCCCAAGGAGGTGTAAAACATCCCTAACACAAGGAGATCAACAACAATTGCTGTGCGGCAGCGGCACAGCAGTAGGACTGCTGCCATACAGCGCCAGAGGCCAGGGATTGATCTTGACTATGGGTCCTGGATTTACCGAGTTGGTGCATTCTCCTTGTGATCACGTGGGTTTTCTCTGGGAGCTCTGGTTTCCTCCCACACTTCAAAGATGTGCGGATTTGTAGGTTAATTGGCTTCAGCAAAATTGTAAATTGTCCATAGTGTGTAGGGTAGTGTTAGTGTGCAAGGTTCACTGATCAGCACCGACTCAGTGGGCCGAACGGCCTGTTGTCACGTTGTATGTCGCAAGTGCCCGACGCAGCTGTGGAGGCCAAGTCAATGGATATTTTTAAGGCAGAAATTGATAGATTCTTGATAAGTAAGGGTGTTGGGGATTATGGGGGAGGAGAATGGGGTTCAGAGGGAAAGGTAGATCAGCCATGATTGAATGGCGGAGTAGACTTGATGGGCCGAATGGCCTAATTCTGCTCTTATCACTTGATAATTTACGAACTTATGTCTAAAGAAAAGAGAAATTTAAGTTTGTTTATAGTTAATTCCATGTCCACCTATACATGGATTGGGAGATACATTAGCTGTGTTGCACTTGCAAGAACATTTTAGAGGTAAGTAATTGGTTGAGAGCCATTTTATGATGTTCTTGTGTCATAACAGGTGCCATATTAGTGTAAGTTATGGGTGGCACAGTAGCATAGCGGGTAGAGCCACTGCCCCACAGCGCCATAGTCCTGGTTCGATCCTGACTTTGGGTGCTGTCTGTGCGGAGTTTGCATGTTCTCCCTGTGACCGCATGGGTTTTCTCCACGCGCTTTGGTTTCCTCCCACATCCCAAAGACGTGTGGGTTTGCAGGTTAATTGGCTTTCTGTAAATTGCCATAAGTCTGCGGGGAGTGGATAAGAAAGTGGAATAAAGGACCTGTCCCTCAGGTGATTTTTTTAGGGCGACTGTCGGCGACTGTCATAGTCGTAGCAGGTCGCCAAAAAACTGCAACTGGACCCCCCTACGACAATGTCTACGACAAGCTACAACAACCTACCACCTAGTCAATGTCAAGCTACTGATAACCGGTGACCCATTAGGACATCCACCTACGACTTACACCTACGACAACCTATGACCACACAGGCAACAACCTATGACAACCGGTCAACCTATATCCATCCATGACAAGCTATGACAAGCTACGTCCCTGTCGGCAGCAACTGAATACAACTGAAGACCATTCAGTCGCCGAAAACTGTTGCCGGTTGACGTAGGTAGTCGCCAATGGAATTCACCAAAGTCAGCACCACGACAACCTACATCACCTGGTGACAACCTACATCACCTGGCGACAATCTACGACAGCTCCTACATCAGGTGATGTCAAGCTACGCTCATTGCCGTCAAGCCCACTGCCACCAAAAATTTTTGAACATGTTGAAAATCCAGTGGCGACCAGAAAGATGCTCCGACTCTTTGGGCGACTGAGGAGACTACTCACGACCATACAGGCGACATCCTGGTGACCATGTGGCAACAGCCTAGTCACCTGTAATCGTCTAAAAAATAGCCTAAGTGGGACATGCCCTTAACATAGATCTAATGTGAATGGGTGATCGATGGCCATCATGTTGTATCTCTAAACTAATTTAATAAAGTTGGATTAGATTAATGTAGGATTAGTGTAAATGGGTTGTTAATGGTCATGAGATCAATGGCCCAAAGTACCTGTTTCTATACCATATCTGTCTAACAAATGTCCACCTTTCTTCCATATTCAGGTAATTTTAGAAAAGGCTTAGTAGCTGTGGACAATTGCTGAATTCCCCTTGTCACGATTTACAGTATGGTATTGTAAGGGAAATAATAGTGAGAGCTAATAACTAGTAAAGAAGGAAGTGGATTGTTGTGTGGAATGTGGTGACAGGGAATCGCAGACAAAGCCTAAAAGTAGAGGCAAGGAATGCAGCCATGATGACCCCCACCTTTCAGGAACTTCATTGATTTTGTCATAGCGTGCACCCATCATTGTAGAAGAAAACTGGATCTACTGTCAACTATTAGACTTGTGGATAATCATTTTATTTTGTAATCAAGACCTAGTTTTACCGTTAATCAAGTTTCAGTGTAATATTGCTGTACCAAAGTTGCGCTCACATATCAGCTTTGACTGGTTTCCTGGAGGGCACGATTTTTAATAAATTGCCCAAATACCAACTCTGTGTGGCCATTCCATTTGCTCGTACAATGGTTATGGTTTGATTTCAATATTTAATAACGACTTTGTCCCGAGAAAGGAAACTGTGTTTTCAATGTTATTAGTTGCTTATTGTTGTAGTTTGCTAATGTTTTATAATGATTTATTCTCAAACCCCCCTACATACCACATCCTACTGTGAATCCTGCTGAACTACAAGGTTTGAGTCATAGAGTCAATGCAGCATGGAAAGAGGTCCTTCGGCCCAACTGTTCCATAGCGACCAAGATGCTCCATCTAACTTAGTCCTATTGGCCCATGTTGAGTGACCAATATAGCTAGGATGGTGAAACCAAATTGCAATTTTTCTGTTTGGTGATATTTTTTTCATATATATGGAGAGAGATGGGACATTGCTACAGTCAAAGAGTGCAAGAGCCCACCTGACCAATACCCCTGATTCCCTTCAAAATTCATGTGCCTGTCCAAATAACTTTTACTATGATATTATTGTTATGGTACCTGCCTAAGTTACTTCCTCTGGCAACTTGTCCAATCATCTGCCAATCAAAAAATTGCTCTCACCTGTATCCACCTATCACTTAATGTAGAAACAAAGAACTGCACATGCTGGTTTATACCAAAGGTGGACACAAAGTGTTGGCGTAACTCCGCGGACCAGGCAGCAACTTTCTCCAGAGATGTTGCCTAACCCGCTGAGTTACTTCAGCACTTTGTGTCTATCCACCTATCACTTGCCAGGGTTTGTCCTCTCCCCATCTCGCTCTTCCATTCTTCCCCCTACTGCAATCAGTCAGAAGATGGGTCCTGACCCGAAATGTCACCTATCCATCGCTCTCCAGAAATGCTGCCTGACACGGTAAGTTACTCCAGCATGTTGTGTCGTTTTTTGTAAACCAGCATCTGCAGGTCCTTTGCGACAGGAAAGTCCATGCCATCTGGCTCGGGTCATTTATTTGGGTGTGTTTGATCTTTAAATAATTTTGAGTTTAAAATTAAATGGGATTTTTATGTTTTCTTCTGTTGCCTAATCTGGGCCACATAGAAGTTCTACTGGGAATTCACCCACGATTATAAACTTTCTCATTGCAAGAGAACAGAACCTCATGGCAGCTAATAAATGTATTGCCCTCGCATGCTTCAGTTGTTTGAAATGGTTGCCTGCCAGGGAATGTTATGCAGGGGAAAAGTACTCCAAAATGAGCAGGCAGTTATATTCTCTGAATACTTTCTGCCTAATTGGAAGCCTGGCAGTTAATGTTGTTAACACCTAGTCATACCCAATATTAATCAAACATAAACACAAAATGCTGGAGCAACTCAGCGGGTCAGGCAGTATCTCTGGAGAAAAGGAGGTGATGTTTTGGGTCGAGACCCTTCAGATTGAGAGTCAGGGGAGAGGGAAACTAGAGGTATGAAAAGGTACAAAAACAAATGAATGAAAGGTATAAAAAGAACAAATCAAAGCTAGCAACGATGATCAAGGAAATGCGGAGCCCAACAATGGTCCATTGTTGGCTGTAGAAAAGGTGATAACAAGTGGATTATTTCTTTGATCATTGTTCTGGCTTTGATTTGTTCTTTTCATATCTCTCATTCATTTGTTCTTTGTATGTTTTCATATCTCTAACTTCCCTCCTAACTCTCAGTCTGAATAAGGTCTCGATCCAAAACATCACCTATTCCTTTTCTCCAGAGATGCTGAGAAATGCTAAGTTACTCCAGCATTTTCTATCTATCTTCTGGTTAATTATGTTGGCTGTTTGCCCGAGGCAGCATGAAGTGTAGACGGAACTGATGGTGGGGGATACATACCCGGCAATATATTTAATTAGAAATTTAATGCAAAAAAAAAAACAAATCAAGATCTAAATTAGAATACCAAGATGTAACAAGAGACTAGAACAACACAAGGGGAATAGATAAGGTGAATGCACAAAGGTTTTTACCCAGAGTAGGGGAATCAAGCAGCAGAGGTTTACAGTGAGTGGGGAGAGATTTAGTAGGAATCTGAGATACAGCTTTTTCATATAGTGGGTGGTGGGTATATGGGGCGTGCTGCCAGGGGAGGTAAGTAATGCCCCTGTCCCACTTAGGAAACCTGAATGGAAACCTCTGGAGACTGTGCCCCACCCAAGGTTTCCGTGTGGTTCCCGGAGTTTCCAGAGGTTTTTGTCAGTCTCCCTACCTGCTTCCACTACCTGCAACCTCCGGGAACTGCACAGAAACCTTGGGTGGGGCACAGAGTCTCCAGAGGTTTCCATTCAGGTTTCCTAAGTGGGACAGGGGCATAAGGCAGGTACTCTAACAACATTTGACAGACATTTGTAAGGTACATGGATAGGACATGTTTAGAGGGATATGGGCCAAATGTGGGTAGGTGGAACAAGCATAAATGGGGCATGGCGTGGGCATGTTGAGCCAAAGGGTCTATTTCCAAACTGCACCACTATGATTATGACTATGAAGTAAAATAACAGATGAAGTCCATTGTTACGTGATGGTTCATTGGATTCCAGCACACAAATTTAAAGCCAAGAGGAACAAATATCTTATATTTATTACATAAAGATCTTATATGCCCTATGTTATAAATCCGTCTTCTCAAGTTCCATTTGTCTTGTTATATTTCCATTCAGCCTCCTGTGCCACCCTAATTCTAAGTGCCTAAAAGATTAGATAATTGGGAAACACTGCCTCAAAAAGGCAGCTAATATCCTCAAAGACCTACAACACCTTGGCCATGCTCTAATTTCACTGTTGGGAAGAAGCTGTGGGAGTTCAAGTTTAAGTTTTGGTTTATTATTGTCACATATACTGAGGTATAGTGACATGTTTTGTTTTGCATACTAGCCAGTCAGATCACAGTCTGAAGAAAGGTCTCAACCCGAAAGGTCACACATTCCTTCTCTCCAGAGATGCTGCCTGTCCCGCTGAGTTACTCCAGCTTTTTGTGTCTACCTTCGGTTTAAACCAACATCTCCCGTTCCCTCCTTCACATAATAACATTATATACATAAATACAATCAGTTCAAAGTTAAATACAATAGATATGGTGAAGGAGAAGATACAGGATGCAGAATATAGTTCTCAGCATTGTAGTGCATCAGTTCCAGAAACAAAGTTCAATGTCTACAATGGGGTAGAGGTGAATAGGACAGGTGCTCCAGCTTACGTAAGGACAGTTCAGAAGCCTGAAAAAGCGCTGAGCATAGCTAAGGACAGACTGCACCCCCACACACATCTGGATCTCCTGCCATCAGGCAAGAGATACCGTAGCATCAAAGCCCGGACAACCAGACTGCTAAACAGCTTCCTTCCACAGGCTGTGAGGCTGCTAAACCTGATTCTGCTGCTTTTGCACTGACAATTTAATAACTCTGGCACTGGCCACTTAAATCAGCTGCCCTGGACATTTTATGACTGTTTTTTACTTGTATTTCAATGTTGCTGTTTTTACCTGCACTTTTTAACTATTCGTACTGTTTTATCAGGGACTGGATTGTTTTTATTGTTTTTAGTTATGTGTGAAATGTTTAATTTTTACGTGCGATGCTCCGGTATTCCCTGGGAAACATCTTCTCATTTTGCACAGTACAACTGTTGCTTTGCAAGATGACAATAAAGGTTGATTGATTGATTGAGGGGAAGAAGCTGTTTCTGATCTAATGACGTGTGCCTTCAACCTCTGCACCTTCTGCCCGATGGGAACGTAAAGAAGAAGGAATTCTGCAAGGGAGTCTGAAAACCAGTAACAATGCCTTCTACTACCCATGCCTTTAAATACTTTGGCTGTCTATTTTATCTCCTTAAGTAGCCTGTTGTTTATATTTTGTTTGACAGTGCTATCAATTAATTGTATTCATGATCTCTGCTTCTCCAGGGATGTTTGACTAACACAAGGAGTTATGTTAATGCACAGTTTTATTCCTGTGGTAGATAATTCATGAATAGGAATCGTTAATGTCTTAGACTTGCTTAAACACTGACCTATGTTTCTAGCAGATAAAATTATATCTTTTGGTCATCCATCACGCCAGGACAGATATGTCTAACGTCTATCAGATGGGAGAGAATTCCCTGGCTATGAATCGCACAAATTTTAATTATAGGCAGTGATAGACATTGTCCGGCCTATCACAGAAACCGACCTCCCCACCATCTAAGAGATCTATGGGAGGAACTGCCCCAAAAAGGAAGCCAGCATCACCAAAGACACACACCACCCTGGCCATGCTCTCATTTTCCTCTACTATCTTGAAGAACATACAGGAGGAGTCTGAAAACACTGACCACTAGATTCAAGTACAGCTTCTTCCCTACAACTATCAGACTCTTGAACACTACGCAACACTAATCTCAACTATGAACTTCTATGGACTGTCGTTAGTTGCACTAAGGGCTATGGTTTTCTTTGTTCTAAACTAAACTAGAGGATAAAGGGTACAATGTTTAGTGCAAAGTAGAAAGCAGGTAAGCTGCCGAGAATGAAATGTGGACAATATTGAATATTTCAGGAGAATTTCACTTTTTGGTCTCTAAAAGTTGGTGTTCTTTTCACAATTAAGATCACAATTGCAGTTTTCCCTTCAATGTGTAACATCTTTCAGCTATTTGGACCAATCAGTCTGCGAGAGGAGGTCATGGATTTGAGTAATTGATAGGGACAGGATATAATGAACTAATTTTCTGTTACCTAATACCTATGCTTACTGTTCAGCTGAATCATGTCTGAAACTCGAGAAGGGCACACCAGCGTCTCTGTGAAATGCCAGCTGTGCCTGACAATGATTAGGATTGTTACGAACAATGTCAAGACCTTGGAGAAAATCCAAACATTCAGGGTGATTTTGTTGGAGCATGGCTTTCTTCATGCTTAATCACAAATGAATCAAAACATTATGGACGATCAGCTCTAGATGTTAGAATGCAGAACACAATTAGAGCCATCGAGTCATGCAGCACTGAAACAGGCCCTTCAGCCCAACTTGCCCTTCCCTGCCAATTAAGATGTCCCCTTTTTGATGTCATAGATGCAGAATTAGACCATTCGGCCCATCGTCTAATCCACCATTCAGTCGTGCCTGATCTATCTTTACCTCTCTACCCCCAAAAAAAACAAATTATGGCTTCCTCAGCCATCTGAGGTAATGAATTCCACAGATTCACCACCCTCTGACTAAAGAAATTCCCCCTCATCTCCTTTGTAAAAATGCATCTTTTAAAATCTATGCAGACAACATCCACCACCCTATCCTCATCAATCACCCTTTTCGTTTCTTTATTGCATGTTTCAATAAACCACTCAATCATTGAACCATTGATAAACATCAGGAATTTTTTCCCAATCACCACTGTAAAAAGTATCTTTAAACCCACCTTCCTGACTGTCGATCAATCTCCCTGATCCCACTCTTCCCATTCATAGTTGTATCATGCTTGAAAATACTAAATTGTTACAGGAAATTACATCAAACATTCAAATACAATGAAAGGTTATCTTATTGGAAACTGTCATGTCAATGAACTAAGTGTACAGTTGCAGTAGGCAGGATTAAATATCATTTTACTAACATATCAGAGAAAATCTAAGCATTGATGTCATTGTTAATATTCAACTCTGATATGATGATGAAAGTAAATAAAGAAATATTGTGACAGAACCAGGATTGTATTAGTATTTCACTAATCCAACTAGCCCAGATATATTGAGATGCATGGAATGCAAGACTCTATAAATCCTATTAAAAAAAACGATCTCACTAAGTAGCCCTCACCTGCCAGAGGCATGTTTACCTCTCAACACCCACGTTATTGCTCAGCAACAAGGAAAATAGAACTGTACAGCACAAGAACAGACCCTACGGCCCACAATGTATCTGCCAAACATGATGCGAAGACCAAGTCTTATCTACCTTCACATAATCCGTATCCCTCCAGTCCCTACGTATACATGTTGCTATAATCTTTCCGTTGACTGGATAGTACGTAACAAAAAGCTTTTCAAAGTTCCTTGGTACATGTGACAATAAACTAACTAAATTAAACCAAGTCTCTTAATGCTTCCCCGACACTCACCGCCCTCTGTGTAAAAGAGCTTTACACATATCTCCTTTAAACCATCTCTCTCATCTCAACACTATGCCCTCTAGTATTTGTTCTAGGTTCTGACTGTCTACCCTATCTCTACTTCTTATCATTGTATCCACTTCTATCCGTTCCAGAGATAATAATCAAAGTCTGTCCATGCCTTCCCTGTAGCTAATACCTTATAATCCAGGCAGCATTCTGGTAACCCTCTTCTGAACCCTCTCCACATGCTCAACATCCTTCCTGTAATGATGCAACCAGAACTGCATGCAATACTCCAAAAACCGCCTAACCAAAGTCCTATAAATCCGCACTATAACTTCCTGGCTTCTGTATGCAATACCCTGACCTAAGAAAGCAAGCAAACCATATGACTTAATTAACTTCGCCACCAATTCCATCCTGCAATCAAATTCACTTGGACCATCTCCGACACCTCCCTCTCCTTTCTTGATCTCACCGTCTCCATCACAGGAGATAGACTATCGATGGGCGTCTATTACAAACCCATTGACACCCATTACTATCTCGATTACACTTCTTCCCACTCTGCCTCTTGCAAAGTCTCTAACCCCTACTCCCAATTTATCTGCCTACGTCGCATCTGCACCAAGATGAAGTGTTCCATACCAGGACATACGAGGTGTCCTCATTCTTTAGGGAACGGGATTCCCCTCTTCTATCGTAGATGTGATCCTCGCAAGTGGCTCCTCGGTCCCCCCAACCCCGCCCTTGCTCCCCCTCCCCGCAACAGGGACAGAGTCTCTCTAGTCCTTACCTTTCACCTCATCAGCCGTCACACACAAGTAATCTTCTGACATTTTTGCCACCTCTAGTCACGCCTCCCCTACTCCACCCTTTTCCACCCTCCAACGAGACAGTTCCCTCCACAACTCCATGGTTAACTCATCCCTTAACGCACACAAAGAACCCTCTCCCCAGGTACCTCTGCCTGCAAATGCAGGAGATGCAATACTTTTCCCTATACCTCCTCCCTCGACTCTATCCAAGGATTGGGATCCTTTCAGGTTAGGCAGAGGTTCACTTGCACCTCCTCTGACCTCATCTACTGTATCCATTGTTCAAGATGTGGACTCATACATCGGTGAGACCAAACATAGACAGGGCGATCGTTTTGCTGAACACCTTCGCTCAGTCCGCCTGGACCTACATGTTCTCCCGGTTGCTAAACACTTTAATTCCCCTTCCCATTCCCACACTGACCTTTCTGTCCTAGGCCTCCTCCATTGTCAGAGTGAGGCTCAATGCAAATTGGAGGGACAACATTTCATATTTTGCTTGGGCAGCTTACAACCCAGGGGTATGAATATTGGTTTATGTAAATTCAAATAACCCCTGCATTCCCCTCCTCTCCAACCCTCCCCCAACCAAGTCACACCAGCTTTTTGTTCTCACCTAGCGAACGGCTAACAATGGCCTAACACAGTTACTATTTTGCATATATAAAATTCATTTGTTCAATATCTCTCTACATCATTGTCTATATCTCTCATTTCCCTTTTCTGTGACTTTCAGTCTGAAGAAGGGTCTCGACCCGAAAAGTCACCTATTCCTTCTGTCCAGAGATGAAACCTGTCCTGCTGAGTTACTCCAGCATTACTATATACCTTCTTTACCCCTTTATTTACTTGTGTTACCACTTTCTGGGAGTTAGGAACTTGGACCCCAAAATGCCTATGTACATCAATTCTGTTCAGGGTTATACCAGTAATTTTATATTTTCCCCTACCATTTGACCTCCCAAAGTGCAACACTCATTTGCTCAGATTAAAGTCCATCTATCATTTCTCTGCCCATTTCTGTAGCACACTCTGTGACCCCAGAAAGCTTGCTATCATCTGCAAATATACTAACCAACCTGTCTATGTTTATGACCAAGTCACATATATCACAAACAGAAGAGGTCCCAGTACAGATCCCTGCAAAATTCCACTGGTCACAGACATCCAGCTTGAATATTGTCCTTTCACCGTAAGCCCCCGTCTTCTATCAGTAAGCCAGTTCTGAATCCATATGACCATGTCACTGATATTCCTGTGCATATTAATCTTCTGGGTCAGCCTACCTCAGGGAACTTTATCAAAGGCCTTACTAAAATCTACGTAGGCAACATCGGGTGGCACAGCGGTAGTCGCTGCCTTATCCTGGTTTGATCCTGACTACGGCTGCTGTCTATACGGATTTTGTACTTTTTCCCTGTGACCACGTAGGTCTTCTCCGGTATCCGGTTTCCTCCCACACTCCAAAGACGTACATGTTTGTAGGTCAATTGGCTTTGATAAAAAATGCAAATTGTGTGTGGGATAGTGCTAGTGTACGGGATGATCACTGGTCGGCATGGCCTCGGTGCGCAGAAGGGCCTGTTTCCGCGCTATTTCTTCAGTGATTGTGGTAGTGAGGGAGAAAGCTCGATCGTCAAAATGCCTCCTATCCATGCTCTCCATGCTTGATGTGCTGAGGGCCTTTAGAAAGGAGATGAGGAGGAATTTCCTTAGTCGGGGGGTGGTGAATCTGTGGAATTCATTGCCACAGACGGCTGTGGAATCCAAGACATTGAGTATTTTTAAAACCTAGATTGACAGGTTCTTTATTAATAAGGGTGTCAAAAATAATGGGGACAAGGCAGGAGAATGAGGTTGTGAGGGAAAAGTAAATCAGCCATGATTGGATGGTCGAGTAGACTCGATGGGGTGAAAGGCCTAATTCCGCTCTTATAACTTATGAACTTTTGAAGTTACTCTAGCATCTTGTGCGTGTTCTTTTATATCCCAGCAACTGTAATGCCTAGTTTTCACAATCAGTTTTGACTGTTCTGCAGAAAATATTTGAGAAAGGTACAAAACTTCTCTTGGCTTATTGGTTCTAAATGCGTGTGAGAGTGCTGACTACCGTAGACTTCCACTCAAAAAAAGCTGATCAAGTGTGAAATGAGTGTAGCCAATATCTGGTATACCCCTGTGTGTTTGGAACTGACATTGATCACATTCCTTCTCTCCAGAGATGTTGCCTGTCCCACTGAGTTACTCCAACGTTTTGTATCTATCTTCGGTTTAGATACGCATGTATGCAGTTGCAGTTGGAATATGCAGTTCTTCCCGACACATCAAAAGACATTTGTTCTCTGGAGCTCATTAACAAAATAATTTTGATCCCAGATTATACAGCCTTGTCAACACATCTATTTGCGCTGGATTGTTGAGAACCAGGGTGTAGCTGCAATGTACAGTAACATGGACATCTCAGAGGCTTTTAAAAATAGAAGATAATACAATAACAGGAAGGTTCAAGGCCAAGAATGTATTTGAAAGAAAAATGCAAATTTTAAAATTTAGGTCTTGGGAGATTAGAAGCACAGTATGTGATTGGAGAATTATATTGCACAACCAACACTTTGGGGAAATACTCAAGAAGAATTCTCGTTTAGTGAGCGGAATCTATGTTTGGTGCTGAGCGATTAATGAATGGTAAGTTCAATTTTGGCTTAAAGGGGAATTAAAGTGCATAATTTAGCAGTGCATGGAACAGTTTTCCATGATTAATTTATGATATCAATTATTTTCAATGTGCCACACACATTGTCACTCCAACGTTCAATTATTCTCGCCACAAATTGCTGTAACTGGGCAGTAGTGTGAACTAGCCACCAAAGAAAAGAATATATGACGCACTCACCCGTTTCCAGCGAGTTTATCACCTGCAGAAAGGATGTCATTAAGTCGGAAAGGTTGCAGAGGGGATCTTACCTCGGCTTGTAGGCTTGAGTTATAGGGAAAGGTTGGATAAGCTGGGACTTTTTCCTTTGGAGTGTTGGAGGCTGAGGGGTGAAACCAGTGTTTAGTTTAGTTTATTGTCATATGTGCTGAGGAACAATTAAACATGTATTTGCTGTGTGCTAACTAGTCAACAGAGAGACTATACAATTGAAGTGTCCACAGTGTACAGATACATGATAAAGAGAATAACGTTTAGTGCAAGATAAAGTTCATTAAGTCCGATTAAAGATAGTTCAAGGGTTTCCAGTGAAGTAGATGGTGGCCCAGGACCACTCTCTAGTTGTTGATGGGGGTTGGTTTACTTGCCACATAACATCTAGGAAGAAACTGTCCCTGAATTTGGAGGTTTGTGTTTTCACACTTACTTACCTTCCCTATTGAGGTGGACAAGATCATAAGGAGCACAGTGGATAAAGTGAACACTCACAGTCTTTTCCAGGATAGAGCATTCTAAAACGTGAGGGCATAGAGTTAAGGTGAGAGGGAAGGGATTTAACAAGGACTTCAGGGGTAATTTTTTAATTCAAAGGGTAATCCATACTCGGACTGAGCAGCCAGAGGAAGCTCAAGAAGTGGATACAATTATGAATTTGAAAGTCGTTTGGATAGATGTACGGAGAGGAAGAGTTTGGGTCAATGCAGGTGAATGTGACTAGCCCAGTATGCCAACTTTGTCGGTATGGACAAGGTCATGGCCGAATGGTCCGTTTCTATGCTATCCAGCGCCCTGATTATATGCCTCTACCCATGAAGGGCAACACAGCCCAGAAATACAATCGATGAAAATGGACTCCAAGTCAAAGCACTGTAGATATAAATATGAAATGAAACTGAATTGGCTGGAAATACTCAGCAGATCAGGCAGCATCTGTGGAGAAAGAAACAGAATTAGCATTTCAGGATGTTTGAGTGTTATCTTATAAATATTGATTTATTAGTGTCACATGTATTGAGATACAGTGTGTGCTAACCTGTCTAATCACACAATGCATGACCACAATCAAACCTTACACAAGCACAACAGGTAGCACAAAGAGAAAAAATATCAGGGTGCAGAATATAGTTTTACAGCATTACAGGTACAATAATACAATACAAATTTGTTAATCACATGCACCAACTAAGGTACAGTGAAATGAATTTGCCATGCAACAATACAATTGAAAAAATAACACACAATACACAATAGAATTTAACACAAACATCCACCACAACATTCTTCACTGTGGTGGAAGGCAACAAAGTTCAGTCAGTTCTCCTTTGTTCACCTGTGGTCGGGGCCATAAACCCTCCGTAGTCACCACAACGGACGGCCCGATGTACAGGCCGTCTCGTCGGGATGATCTAACCTCCGGACAGACTGGTCTGTGGAAATTGCTACATCCACTGCAATTTCTTGCGATCTTTGGCAGAGCTGTTCCCAAACCAAGAGTTGGTGCATTCCAATAGGATGCTTTCTGCTGTGCATTTGTAGACATTGGTAGGAGTCTTTGGAGTCTGGCTGAACGTAGAGTTAAGTACTGTGGAAACAGGCCCTTCAGCCCAACCCAACCCTAACCCTTCAGGTTCCTAATTAAAACTTTCCCACCATCATCTTAAACCTACGTGTTCTGGTTCTTTATTCCCTTGCTCTGGGCAAGAGACTCTGTGCACTTACCCAATCTATTCCTCTCATGATTTTGTACACCTCTGTAAGATCACCCTTATCCGCTTGTGTTACAAGGTCGCTGCTCAAACTCTCCCTAGAGCTTAGGCCCTTGAGTCCTGGAAACATCCTTGTAAATCCTCCCTGCACCCTTTCCAGCTTGACAGCATCCTTCTATGGTTTACTGATAGAACTGAACACAACACTCTAAATGCAGCCGCACCAATGCCTTATATAACTGCAACATGATATACTGAATATACTCCCAACATACTGAACTTCCTTCTTCTTCTGAGAAAATGCCATTCTTCCTTAAATTTTCCCTATCCTCACAAGTACTGACTTCTCCTATGAGATATACTGAGTGAAAAATCAAGAGTCAAGAGTCAAGAGAGTTTTATTGTCATGTGTCCCAGATAGGACAATGACATTACTGTGGGTTAACAGTGGAACATTGCCATACTTAATAAGAATATACCATTGGTTTTTAAGCTCACTATCTCCCTCCTTTGATAAAGATTAATTCTAAAATTAGAATGACACTCCACGGAGTGACTGAGCATAGCATTTACCATCTGATACAGGCTGCTGTTTGACAGGAGGTATGTTTAATCTTTGGGTAGCAGAATGTCGCAGCCACACTGCAAGTTATAGGCTGCAGCTAGAGAATATTATTTTCCACTTGAGTCAGCTAATTTAATCCAATGTTCTGACTATCTTCTAATAATCCTCCTGTTGAACGCAAAACCCATTTTGGCAGCACAGATGGGGCCTGACTCAACACCTTGAATGTTCTTCAGACACAAAGTACTGTGGTAACTCAGTGGGTCAGGCAACATCTTTGGAGGAAAAAGATAGGTGACGTTTCAGGTCCGGACGCTTCTATAAGGGTTATGACTTTAGACTTTAGAGATACAGTGCGGAAACAGGCCCACTGGGCCGATCAGCGATCACCATGTACACTAGCACTATCCTACATACTAGGGACAATTTACAATTTTTCCAAAGCCAATGAACCAATAAACCTGCACGTCTTTGGTGTGTGGGAGGATATCAGAGCAACTGGAGAAAACCCATGGGGTCACAAGGAGGTTTACAAGAATGATTCCAGGAATGAGCAGGTTAACCCACGATGAGCGTTTATCGGCACTGGGCCTGTACTCACTGGAGTTCAGAAGAACAAGGAGGGACCTCATAAAAACATACAGAATAATGAAAGGCTTGGATAGCATGGATGTGGAGAGGATATTCCCACTAGTGGGAGAGTCTAGGACTAGAGGTCATAGCCTCAGAATTAAAGGACGTTCTAATAGGAAGGAGATGAGGAAACATTTAATTAGTTAGAGGATGGTGAATCTGGGACAGAGTCTATAACTCAATGATTAACGCTGGTTAATTGATTATCATGATCAATGCTGGTGACTCTATTGCTGTACGTGGCTACAAGTGGAATGAAACTAAAGTATGCTGCTTGCATTGCGAAAAACAATTGCATTCCCCATTTCTTTTAAGCTTGGTTTCCTTCAATGTTTTAATAAATAATTTTCTGAGTAAGTTACCACTATTGGCTGTGCAATAAAACCATGGCTGGTAGAGCTACTGCCCACAGCTCCTGAGAACCAGTGTACGATCCTGACCTTGGGTGCTGTCTGTGTTGGATTTGCACATTCTCCCCATGGTCATGTGGGTTTCCTCCGGGTGCTCTGGTTTCCTCCCACATCCCAAACACGTGCGGATTTGGAGTTTAGTTGGCCTCTGTAAAATCGCCCCTGGTGTGTAGGGAGTGGATAAGAAAGTGGGATAACATCGAACTTGTGTGAATGGGTCGGTATGGACTCAGTAGGCTAAATGGCCTGTTTCCTTGCTAAAGTAAGGAAATTAAACTAAACTAAATTAAACTAACTGCCTGAGTCTGGAAATGCATCCTTCCACACCTCTAACTCATTGGTCGACATTCAGTTCTGCTGCATTTGGTGTCCCGGATGTGGCCTCCTGTACATTGGCGAGACCAAGCGTAGACCAGGTGACCATTTCACCGGACATTTGAGCTCAGTCTGTCAAGGCCTGCCAGATCTTCCGGTTGCTAACCATTTTAGCTCCCCTTCACAGTCCCATACTGACTTTTCTGTGCTCGACCTCCTCTATTGCCAGTGTGAGGCCACACGCAAACGGGAGGAATAACATCTCATATTCCGCTTGGGTAGCTTAGCTTACAACCCAGTGGTATGAACATTGACTTCTTTAATTTTAAGTAACTAACTCCCATCTCCACCCCCCCACCAACTTTCAGTCTGAAGAAGGGATCTAGTTCTAGCCCAAAACATCACCCAGCCTTTTTCTCCAGAGATACTGCCAGACCTGCTGAGTTATTCTGCTCTTTGTGTCTATCTTTGGAAATTCTTGGGGCATGCAAGTATATAAGAAATTGAAAGAAAGATTTGATACCAATTCTACAATTCATGTTCCTTGTTGCTGCTCCAACATTTGATAAGGAGATCAGGATACACTTACACTAACTAGATGGGATATGTCTTACAAGTAAGTACATTTTTCTATAAGCCCATGCTGTTGCTACACAATTGATTGAGTCCTAAAGAAATACACTTTTACATCCATTTAGCACATAATGGAAATCTGCTGCAGAGATGGCCTAATGATTTCAGACCTTGAGTCTTTAGAAGACACGTGATTGTCAAATGGAACTAGAGTATACAGTGCTTTTAATGCGGTTTGCTTAATAGAAACATTTGGACAAAGGGAATAGATTAACTGTGGGAGAGTTCTCATTAAAAGTACTGGTAGGTTGGCTCATTTAGAATAGTAATCATTTACTGTGACCCCTTCATGATATGCCATTCTGAAAGCAGAAATTCAGATCATGGAGTGCATAAAAAGCCAGAAGAGGGTGCAGAAGAGATTTACCAGGCAGAGGTTATTAACTGTAAGGAGAGACACAAAATGCTGGAGTCACTCAGCGCGTCAGGCAACATCTCTGAAGAAAAGGAATAAGTGATGTTTCAGGTTGAGGCCCTTCCTCATATTGGTTTCTCGACCCAAAATGTCACTTATTCCTTTTCTCCAGAAATGCTGCCTGGCACACTGAGTCACACCAGCATTTTGTGCCTTTCGGCGGTGTAAATCAGCATCTGCAGTTCCTTCCCACACAACTGAAAGGAGAGGTTGGACAAACTTGGATAGACTCAAGATGGTGGAGTAACTCAATGGGTCAGGCAGCATCCCTGGAGAAAAGGAATGGGTGATGTTTCGGATCAGAACCCTTCTTCAGGAAAAACTTGGACTGTTTTCCCTTGAATGCCAGAGACCTGACAGAAGTATATAAAATTCTGAGAGGCATCAGTAAGGTAGACAGTCAGAACCTTTTTCCTAGGCTGGAAACATCAATGACTAGAAGGTGTAGCTTTAAGGTGCGAGGGACAACATTTAAAGGAGATGTGTTGGGCAAGTTTTTTACACGGAAGGTGCTGGATGCGTGCAACCCACTGTCGAGTGTGGTGGTGGAGGCAGATATTATAGTGGCGTTTAAGAGGCTTTTAGATAGGCACACAGATAGGAAGGGAATAGAGGGATATGGATCATATGCAGGCAGAAGAGATTAGTTTATCTTGACACCATGTTTGGCATGGACATTGTGGCCGAATGGCTTGTTCCTGTGTTGCATTGTTGTGTTCTAAGCCAAAGACAGACACAAATTGCTGGAGTAGCTCAGCGGGTCAGGCAGAATCTGTGGAGAACATGGATAGGTGACATTTTGTGTTGGGACTCTTCTTCTGACTGATTGTAGTGGGAGGGCAGGGGGGGGGGGGGGGGTGGAGGGGACTGGAAGCGAGAAATAAAATAGGACAAATCGGGGCTAGCAACAGTAGACCTCAGGCAAGGAGGTTCCCTGATATGCCAATTATTGGTTGGAGATAGGTGTGAACTCATGAGGGAAGCATCATTGTGAACAGTTCAGTTGGTTAATGGATTTTTCGTGGAGGAAGGGTGCAGGGGGAGGGGGGGGTATTTATAGAAGTTAAAATGGGAGAATTCAACATTCATACCATTGAGTTGTAAGCTACCCAAGTGAAATATGAGGTGTTGTTCCTACAATTTGCGCTGGGCCTCACTCTGGCAATGGAGGAGGCCAAGGATAGAAAGGTCAGCATGGGAATGGGAAATGTAGTTAAAATGGTTGGCAACTGGGATATCCAGTAGGCCTTGGTGGACTGAGCGTAAGCATTCAGGGAAATGGTCAGAGAGTATATATTTTGTTTTGCTGTGTCAGAGTCTTTTAGAAAGGCTGATGGACATGCAGGGAATGGAGGGATATGGATCATGTGCAGGCAGAGGAGATTATATTATCATGTCAACATGCTTGGCATAGATATTGTGGGCCGAAGGGCCAGTTACAGTGCTGTACTGTTCTATAATCTATATTCTATGTTAGATAAAACCATGATTTAATTGAATTATAGGATAGGCTTGAGAGACTGAATGGCCTCTTCTCAAACTATGATCACATTGCGTTTAGTTTGCTCTCAGAACTGAATATAATTTCATCCTACCCCAGAGTTGAAACAATAAGTCTTTAGATTTTAGACTTTCGCAATACAGCATACAAACAGGCCCTTTGGCCCACAGAATACGTGCCGACCAGCAACCAACCCGTACACTAACACTATCCTACATACTAGGAACAATTTACAATTTTACCAAAGCCAATTAACTTATAAACCTATACATCTTTGGAATGTGGGAGGAAACCGGATTACCCATAGAAACATTGTAACAGGGAGAACATCCATATAGACAGTGCCAGAGCCAAGATTGAACCTGGGTGTCTGGCGCTGTAAGGCAGCAACTCTAGTGCTCACTACATTATTCAACCTCTCCTTGGACAAGTCCGTGGTCCCTGCCTGCTTCAAAAAATCCATCATTGTACTGGTACCAAAAAATGCCTCCCCAGCCTGTCTGAATGACTACCGTCCGGTGGCCCTTACCTCGGTAGTCATGAAATGCTTTGAGAGGCTGGTGAAGAAACACATCTGCGCCTTCCTCCCTCGGAACATGGACCCGTTGCAGTTCGCATACCGTCCGAACAGATCCACGGACGATGCGGTCTCCCAGGTCTTGCACACCGCTCTCTCCCATCTGGACAGCCAGAAGGGGGGCTACGTGAGGATGCTGTTCATAGACTACAGTTCAGCCTTCAACACGATAGTCCCCACCAGACTGGCCGGGAAGCTAATGGAATTGGGGCTCAACACCTCCCTGTGTGCCTGGGTCCTGGACTTTCTCACCGCCAGGCCCCATGTAGTCAAGATGGGAGGGAATACATTGAAGTCCCTCAGCCTGAGCACAGGATCGCCCCAGGGTTGCGTCCTCAGCCCCCTATTGTACTCCCTGTACACACATGACTGTGTGGCTAGGTTCAGCTCCAACTCAATAATTAAGTTTGCTGATGACACTGTGGTGGTGGGCCTGATCTCAGACAACGATGAGAAGGCCTACCGGGAAGAGGTGGCTGATCTAGCACTCTGGTTCCAGGATAACAGCCTCCTCTTGAACATCAAAAAAACGAAGGAGCTGATCATGGACTTTAGGAGGGCACATCATCCGAGGACGTACACTCCATTGAGGATAAATGGGGATCCTGTGGATAGGGTGAACTGTTTTAAATATCTGGGAGTCCACATCTCCGAGGATATGATATGGGCATCACACGCCTCAGCACTCGTGAGTAATGCAAGGCAGCGCCTTTACCACCTCAGGCAATTGAGGAAATTCATAGTGTCTCCGAGGATCCTCCAGTGCTTCTACGCAGCGGCGGTGGAAAGCATCTTGTCCGGGAACATTACCATCTGGTTTGGGAATTGCTCTGCCAAGGACAAGAAGGCTCTGCAGAGAGTAGTGCGTTCGACTGAACGCACTATGGGAACTTCACTTGCCCCCCTGCAGGAACTATACATCAGGAGGTGCAACTCCAGAGCCAACAATCTCATGAGAGACCCCTTCCACCCCTGCAACGGACTGTTCCAGCTGTTACGGTCAGGCAAACGCCTCCGTTGTCATGGTGAGAACGGAGAGGTTGAGAAGGAGTTTCTTCCCAGAGGCCATTCGGACTGTAAACGCCTATCTCCCCAGGGACTAACTCTACTGAACGTATTTCCTTCCATTATTTATTATGTAAAAGATTATGTGTGTTATGATTGTGTTTATAGTTTGTTTAGTTGTTTGTCTTTTGCACAAAAGTCCGCGAGCATTGCCACTTTCATTTCACTGCACATCTCATGTGTGTATGTGACAAATAAACTTGACTTGACTTGACTTGACTACTTGACTACCGCTGCGCCATTGTGCAGTCCTATCATACAAAGACAAAAGACAAATACTGTTGCAAAGGTAGAAAAACCCATTCCCAACATGAAAACTAACCTTAGCTAAATAATGCATTGAGACTAAATGAACAGTGGACATGATCCCTTTAAAAATTAAGATATAATTTTTTTATTTTAAAAAGTTTGTAATTCAGAGAGCAAACCGCAACAATGACTGACTAAAGCACATCCCGTGAGGCAGCTAATAGGATAAATTCTACATAATTCATCAGACATCACGTCAATGTATTAATACTCTTTTGCACAGCACCTCGAAAAATTCATCAACTGTTACATTTTCAACATAGCAAACAAAAATGCTGATGCTGCATTTCTTTTCAAGGCCTGTATCTATTTGTTACAGGAATAAAAAAGTGCCTTTAATACCTTTGGTTATGATTGAATGAGCCTGTACAATTATTAAAGAGCTTGTCCTTTATCTAAATTCTGTCCCCTACTGTTCAACCCATGGTTGTGCTTAACAGTTGGGTAAAATCTGCTTGAAGACTGCAGCAGTTATCAACACTAGTTCAATGTCACAAGCTGAGAGTGTGTTGGCATCACTCATTCAGAGTTATCCCTTGCTTGAAGTATAGTACTGACCTACCAGTTTGTGCCCTTGAGATTTCCATTCTGTATAGTTTAGTTTAGTTTAGAGATACAGCATGGAAACATGCCCATCAGCCCACTGAGTCCGCGTTGATCAGCGATCTCCGTACGCTAGCATTATCCTTCACGCTAGTGACAATTTACAATTTTAACCAAAGCCAATTAACCTACAATCCTGTATGTCGGTGGAGAGTGGGAGGAAACCGGAGCATCCGGAGAAAACCCACGCAGGTCACAGGAAGAATGTACAAACTCCGTACAGACAGCACCCTAGTCAGGATCGAACCCAGGCTGCAATTCTACCGCTGCACCAGCGTGCTGTCTGTCAACTTATTCCAATTAACTTCAAACAAATGTTGTAAATACAGTGTAATTTCCAGCATACTTTATATTTCTGCTTCAGCAATTGTCACCAGGGATGAATTGCTACTCTACACAGTGTACTTGTAACTGGTTGTTCCTAACTTTGTGTTTTAGCTTTAAGTTTATTATTGTCATGTCTACTGATGTACGTTGAAAAGTTTTGTTTTATGTGCTAAACAAATGTAGGATTGGAGATTAATAGGCCCCTAGTGTGTGGGGACAGGATGTGAAAGTGGAATGACGTGGAATTCATGAGAAAGGATGACCGATGATTGGCAGAACTTAGTGGGCAGAAGAGCCTGTTTCCATGTTGTATGTTTCAATCAATCGATCAGTCAATTAATTAATCAATCAATTCTGTTAGTTTACTTCAACACCAGTGAAGCACTTTGGTAAAGCCTAGGGATTTGCAAGATTTAGTTTAGTTTAGTTTAGAGATAAGGCATGGTAACAGGCCCTTCAACCCATTGAGTACACACCGACCATCGATCACTTATTCACATTAGTTATCTCACTTTCTCATCTACTCCCAACACATTAGGAGCTATTTATAGAGGTCAAATAACCTGCAAACCTGCACGTCTTTGGGACATGGGAAGAAACCAGAGCACCCAGAGAAAGCCCACACAGTCACTGGGAGAACGTGCAAACTCCACACAGACAGAACCCGTAGTCAGGATTGAACATGGGTCTCTGCCACTGTGAGGCTGCAGCTCTACCGCTGCGCCACTCTACCGCCCTAAAGGCGCTATACAAATTCCAATTTCTTTTACGTCTAATAATCTTTCAACCGCCTCCTCCTCCTTCTCCCTTTTCCATTCCCATTTTAATCACCCCCAAAGCGTATAACTTGCTATTCTATCTCAGCAACAAATTAAATTTTAAGGTAACACATCATTTCGTATCATCTCTCAAAGCTGTTTTTTTTTGCAATTTCTTCCATCATAGATTGGTATTTAGAAAAGATAACAAGTTAAACATGTTTTAAACCGAGGTGAACTGACGTTTGGCAAAAAAAATGTGATCCAGATTTATCACTAATTCATAAACAAATGTAATTAATTTCTGTCCAATTGCTTAAAGTGGAAGCTGTGTTTTATTTAGCAGAAGACGGCAAGCACTGTAAACTCTGCTTCATCTGTTGCCCTGGAAACGTTGTACTGCCAATGTATCCTAATCCCTTGATGACTGCCATTTTATGTGCTGCTGTTGGTTGACATTACAATAATCTGTTCAAGGTCGTGTTTAATTGTTATTTTCAGGCACCTGACCTTATCTATCACAATGTTTAGTGTCTGATTACAATTACTGATTTATACTGACTTAATGTAAGATTCAGAAGATTGCACCACACTATTGTACTACACACATTGCATCTATAATAGCAGGCAGTAAATTGATTCATTAGCTCATAAATCAGTATCCTCTTTTTACAGCTTAGGTACATTTACCGAGATTCGGCTGTCACTTTGTGTTATTTCTGGTGCATGAAAGGCCATCAATTTATTCATACTGTCAGCTTGGCTCAGTTCAATAACGGTCAGGCATCTGAGCCTCTCTCCATCCATCCAAATATTCCTGGTGATATTATCTGTGAGTATGCTGTGTCTCGTTTAGTTTAGTTTAGAGATAGAGCATGGAAACAGGCCCTGTCGGCCTACCGAGTCCACGCCGACTAACAATTACCCACTACACTAGTTCTATGTGAGACTACACATCAGGGACAATTTACCGAAGCCAATTAACCTACAAACCTGCACGTCTTTACAGTTCGGGAAGAAACAGGAGCACCCGGAGAAAATCCATGTGGTCACAGGGTGAACGTACAAACTCCATATAGACAGCACCTGTGGTCAGAATTGAACCCGGCTCTGTGAGGCAGCAACTCTACAGCTGCGCCACCGTGCCTGTCTCAACCTCAGTACTCACCCTGCCAAGGACTATCACATCACCTACCAACCTAGATGTCCTGCTACACATCCACATGACCTCTTGCCCACTAATCAAGCCACTAAATAGGCCTTGACAGAGTGGACGTGGAAAGAATGTTTCTACTAATGGGAGAGACTAGGACCAGAGGGCACAGCCTCAGAATAAAAGGACGTACATTTAGTATTGGGACAGGGAGGAATTTCTATAATCAGAGGGTGGTGAATTTGTGGAATTCATAGCCACGGATGGCGGTAGAGGCCAAGTTATTGGGTTTTTCTAAAGTAAAGATTGATAGGCTCTTGATTAGTAATGGTGTCAAGGGTTACAGGGAACAGGCAGGGGAACAGGGTTGAGACGGAAAAATAGTTCCGCCATTAGTGAATGACGGAGTAGACTTGATGGACTGACTGGCCTAATTCTGCTCCAATGTCTTATGGTCTTATATGTTCACTGTGTTATAATGGCAGCTGTCATGGTTTAAATACTTAGAGTCTTTGAGTCATTCAGCCAGTCCACCCAACCACGCCGACCAAGATGCCCCATCTAAGCTAGTCCCATTTTCCAACTTTTGACATATCACTCTAAACCTTTCTTATCCATGTACCTGTCCAAGTGTTTTTTAAAAGTTGTCATTGTACCAGCCTTGGTTTGACTTCCGAAAATTCAACATCTCATATTAGTCGTTCCATTCAACAACTCCATTAGTCGCCACACTTGCTCAGTTAGAGTGATAAATTGTGTCTTACAGTTTGGAAACAGGCCCTTCGGCCCAACTTGCCCATACCAGCCAACATGTACCATCTACACCTGCCCCACCTGCCTGCGTGTAGCCCATATCTCCCTAATTTGTCCTATCCAGGTACCTGTCTAATTGCTTCTTAAACATTGCAATAGTCTCTGCCTTAACTACCTCCTCCGGCAGCTCGTTCCATACACCCATCACCCTTTGTGTGAAAACGTCCCCCCTCAGATTCCTATAAAATATTTCCCCCTTCACCTTAAACCTTGTGCATCTACCCGATCTGGTCCTCTCATAATTTTAGCCACCTCTATAAGATCACATCCTCATCCCACTGTACACAGGGAACAGACTCCCAGCTTGCTCAACCTCTCCCTATACCTCAGACCCTTTAGTCCTGGCAATATGCTTGTAAATCTACTCTGCATCCTTTCCAACTTAATAATATCTTTCCTAGAATTGGTGCCAAGAAATTAACACAATACTCTAAATACAGCTTCACCAACGTCCCCCCATGATTCCCCCAACTTCTCTTCTCAATAATCTGACTGATGAAGGCCAATGTGCCGAAAGCTTTCTTGACCATCCCATCTACCTGCTGAGCCGCTTTCAAGGTACTATATACCTGCACTCCTAGATCCCTCTGCTGCACAACACTTTTCAGGGCTCTACTATTCACTGTGTAGGGCTCTGGGATTAAGATAAATCTTGCCAACCATCCTCACTGTCTATGATGCCACCTGTTTTAGTGTCATCTACAAATTTATATTTATATATATATATGTATATAGTAAATATATGCCTGTGTACACATACACACACACACATATATATATATATATACATATTCTGAACTTTTTTCATTTATTATATTGTTCATGGAGCACTATGTTTCCATATCTGCTGTGCTGCTGCAAGTAAGAATTTAATTGTTCTGCTTGGGACATAGGACAATAAAACACTCTTGACTCTTGACAACATGTTAACCATCGGTGCCCCAGCACTGAAAACTCAACCATTCTCCCTGGCAGCTGTAATGTATAGAGCCATCTCCCTTCCAAATGTAGGTCATTTGAGCAATCCATCACGACACTGGTACACATTCATTGCCCTGACTTGATGTGCAAACCAAAGAAGATGATAGTGAAATACCTTTTTCGAATTCATGATAGCCCACATATACGGAAAGAAATTGTATCTTTCAATTTATTTCCAGAGAGAAGGCTGCAGATGCAGATGTACTGCCATAAATTTGCTGAATGTAGAGCTTTTACTGCAATGATAATGTTCTCTGAGGTGCTGCTTAGAATTGAAGCAGTGTTTCTTGTTTTGCACTCCGACTGATAACCAACTTGAAGAGGGATTCTTTTTCAATTATAATTGTGCCTCAAAATAGAACCACACCAGGGAGGCAATGTGGTTTTGTAAGTAGACATCACCGTTAGCTAGGCAGAGTACACAGGCTTCCTTTATTCCGTGCTTAGAGATTCTGTTACTTTAATGGGTGTGGTGTCGCAAGGATTATGTTAAGAAAATGATGATACAGGAATTACTGAAATAGTGTTTGTTTTAAGGGCTCATAAATTGTATTTCGTGCAGGTTTTGTTAATGGTGTACTGGTTATAGACTGCTTAATTTAATGGTTGTGTTGAACAGTGGCTTGTGTGAATGTTTATACAATGGCACCCCTTCTCTTCTCCCTGGCCCCTTGCTCTCCCTCTCTTTCCACTTCCTTCTCTAACCTCGGTCTCTCCCTCCGTTCTCCTCCACACTGTCTCCTCTGCTTTTCCACTCTATTTTCTCTTATGCTCTCTCCCAATCTACTCTCCAATCTCCCGACAATCTTCTGGGCATCGCAACACTTCCTGACTTGACTGTCCTCAGCTTTAGTTTGCATGAACCACATTTCTTTAGTCAGAGGGTGGTGAATCTGTGGAAGTCATTGCCACAGGCAGCAGAAATTGACAGAGTCTTGATTAGTAAAGGTATCAGTTATGGGGAGAAGGCAGGAGAATGGGGTTGAGGAGGGAATGATTCATCAGCCATGATTGAATAGCAGTAAACTTGATGGGCCAAATGGCCTAATTCTGCTCCTATAACTCATGAACTCATGAACTCGTGAGATTATGATCCATTTGTTGTGAAGAACGGTGGAACAGAGGTAGAGTGGTAGCACCAGAGACCCAGAACTACCAGATCTTGTGCCTTTTCCTTATGAGTTACTGCGACAATATTCACAGCTGGAGGTCACAGTAGCGCAGCAGTATAGTTGCTGCCTTACAGCGCCAGAAACCCAGGTACAATCCTGAGTATGGGTGCAGTTTGTATGCAGTTTGTATGTCCTTCCAGTGACTATTTGGGTTTTCTCTGGGAGCCCCGGTTTCCTCATACACTTCAAACATGTACAGGTTTGTAGTTTAATTGGGTGTGGTAAAAACTGTAATTTGTCCCTAGTGTGTAGGATAGTACCAATGTATGGGGGTTGCTGGTCGTCGTGGACTGGGTGGGACAAAGGGTAATTTTCCCTACTGTATCTCTAAACTAAACCAAACTAAAGCTGTTATTAACCAAGACACTGCAGACCCACTCTCAAGTTGACTGTCAGACTTCAAGCACCCACCCTGGTCTGCATGAAGTCCACTTCAAACCAGTGTTGGACAAAGTTAAATTTTTATGCTTAATGTTTTTGTTGAATTGAATTGGCTGCCTTTGCCACAGCCTATTTAGCTAATGTTTTATTTAAAGTTTTGATGACTAAATTAACCATGTAAAATTAATTTAAAGTATAAATTGAATAATAAAGTGTTTAATAATGCATTACCACATTTTCTTTCTGAAAATGAACTGCTGTATGTACATGAAGGAAAATATGATGTTAATTTTGATTTTAATAAATTATTTACTTAACAAACATAAACTTGAATTTCTGCAAAAGGCTTTCCTAATTTTTTTTTATTATTAATCTCAAAAACTGAAGTTTAAAATGCAAAATAATTCAAGGTATGAATTATTGATTTGAACTAGAAGTAGCAATCATGTTGCACTAATCCAGCACTCTGTGAAGTAGGTTTAGCGTAAAGCCGTATGTGAAACAAATAGGAGATCATAAGGTCCCTGGGCTCCCATCAGTGTAAACCCCTTAGATTTTAATGCTCTTGAACTTCTATAGGTGTACGGTAGAGAGCATATTGACCTCCTCCATACACTCATCTCCCCAATCCCCTATTTCCTTTTTAGAGTTTAGTTTAGTTGAGAGTTTAGAGATACAGAGTGCAAACAGGCCCTTCGGCCCACTGAGTCCTCGCCGACCAGCGATCAACCCAAACACCAACACTATCCTACACACACTAGGGACAATTTACAATTTACAGAAGCCAATTAACATACAAACCTGTACGTCTTTGGAGTGTGGGAGAAAACCGGTGCATCCAGAGAAAACCCATGCACGTCACAGGGAGAACGTACAAACACCATATAGACAGCACCCATAATCAGGATCGAACCTAGGTCTCTGGCGCTGTAAAGGGCCTGTCCCATTTTCACGACCTAATTCACGACCTCTGCCGAGTTTGCCCTTGACTCATACTCGCTGCATCGTCGTCACAAGGTCGTAGTAGGTCGTAGGAGGTCGTAGGTAGGTCATGATGCTGGTCGTAGGTACTCGTGGCATCAAATAGGTCGGGGCGTTTTTCTAGCCTGATGAAAAATGTCCACGAGTAAAAAAGGTTGTGAATTAGGTCGTGAAAGTGGGACAGACCCTTAAGGCAGCAACTCTACAGCTGCACCACCATGCCTCCCCTTTTATCCATCTCTTTCCCCTCCACCCATGTCCCTTTCCATCCCATCCCTCCCTTCAGCTTTAAGGGCCTGTCCCACGAGCATGCGACTGCATGCGGCAAGCGCGACCTAACGTGGTCGCTTGAGCCGTATGGCCTCGCGGGGCCGGTCCCACTTCGATCACCGGAGCCGTATGGAGTTGTGCGGAGCTGGTCCCGACATCGTGTGGGGCTCCGGAAAACTGACAGTGTTCAAAAAACGCCTGCCAGACCGCAGCCGCATTGAGGCCGTACGCACCGCCTCGACGGGCATACGCAGCGTCTTGACGCCGCACGTAGCGCCTTGACGCTGTACGTCACGTGCAAACTTCCCGCGGACTTCGCTCGAACTTCACGTCACTCACTCGACCTCCGTGCGGCTCCCGCTTCTGGTTTGGTCGCGCTTGCCGCATGCAGTCGCATGCTGGTGGGACCGGACCTGTACGGGGATCACTTGACCTCCGCGCGACCCCCGCGTGGCCCCTGCTTCCGGTTTGGTCGCATGCTCGTGGGACAGGCCCTTTACATTTCCCTTTGTCTGGTATCTGTACACTGTGGGCGGTTTGACTGTAATCATGTATACTCTTTATGCTGAATAGATAGCATGTAACAAAAAACATTGTTTTTCACTGTACCTTGATACATGTAAACTAAAACATTTGACTCTTCTCACGTTATCTGGCACCCATTTGTCGCCTTTTTCATCTACTCTGCAATTTCATCTGTAATTCAAACAAGCCCACCCTCTCACCTGTATCCACTTATCACTTGCCAGACTTTGTCCCAATCCCACCTCTTTGCCAGCTTCCTTAAACCCCAACCCCCACCACAGTCTGATGAAGGATCCCAACCAAACATGTCATTTGTCCATCCTCTCCACAGATGTTACCTGACCCGCTGAGTTGCTCCAGCACTTTGTTAGTTTCACTAGTTATCATGTTTATTTACACCTGATACATTTAATCTACGAACCCGCACGTCTTTGGGATGTGTGAGGACAGGAGAGCACCCGGAGAAAACCCACACAGTCACAGGGAGAACGTGGAAGCTCCACACTGACAGCACCCGAGGTCAGAATCGAACCTAGGCCTCTGATGCTGTGAGGCAGTGGCCCTGCCAGCTGCATCA
This sequence comes from Leucoraja erinaceus, assembly GCF_028641065.1. Taxonomy (NCBI): domain Eukaryota; kingdom Metazoa; phylum Chordata; class Chondrichthyes; order Rajiformes; family Rajidae; genus Leucoraja; species Leucoraja erinaceus. Next base: position 42,123,910 of record NC_073388.1, read on the forward strand.
CTGTGCCACTTCCGGGACAAAATAGGTGTTTGCAGGTGATGCCGCTCCCACACCTGCTGCCCATGACTACAAGAAATTGCAGAGACTTGTAGATGTAGCCTAGTCCATCACACAGACCAGACTCTCAACAGTCTACACTTCACACTGCCTTGGGAAAGCAGCCAACATAATCAAGGGTCTTTTCACCCTAGTCATTCCTTCTTCTGGCTTCTCCCTATGGGTAGAAGATACAGAGGCTTGAAACCGCAAACTACTAAACTCAGGAATGACATCCTCCCCTCTGTTATCCGACTTCTGAGTGGTCCTTCCATAAGCGAAGGGACTGGCCAATTCTCCTCCACCTTATTGCAGACATTGGACTTTTTTCTAGAACTGTTACACTCAAATGCAAAGAACTATATTCTGCACTCTGGTACCTTTCTCTTTGCTCTGCCTGCAGTGCTTGAGTTGGGTTTGATTGGATTCATTTCTGTAGAAACAAGGAACTCCAGATGTTGTTTTATAATCTTTTTGTCTCACACCTTCTGTCTTTTCATCTCGGGCCTTTGTCCAAACATCTGCCTATCAAAAAACCTTCCAGCCTTTGTCCTGCCCCTCATCTCTTCCAGCTTTCCTTTCCCTCTCTACATTCATCTGAAGGAGGGTCTTGACCTGAAACGTCACCTGTCCATTTTCTCCAGAGATGCTGCCTGACCCGTTGAATTACTTCAGCACTTCGTGTCTTCTGTTGTTTATCTGATTTGATTGGATGGAATGCAAACAAAAGCTTTTCACTACACAAGACAATAGTAAACCTAAACCTAAACCTCAAGACGTTGAGGTGGTCCCATGTTGATATGCGACATGAAGATAGTCACAAAGTATTGGAGTAACTCAGCGGGACATTTCAGGTAGGCAGTGTCTCGTAGCTGTGTGATCTCAAGAGAAACAATGTGGAGAACTGTGGAACGTAAAAGAATGAGGGAGGAGGAAGGGGGCAAAGAGGGAGGAGGAAGGGTTGGGAAGTATGAGATGAAGTTAGTTAAAGTTAGAGAGTTCAATGTTCATACCACTGTGGTATAAGCTGCCCAAGCGAAATACGAGAAGTTGTTCGTCAAATTGAAGTGTGGCTTCACGATGGTTACATAATGACCAGGGGGACAGTTTACCTGGGCTCTAATGCTGCAGAGATCACAAATGCACTATTTATGCAAAGGGAATTAAACTATAACAGTGGTTCAAAAATTCACCCATCAGGTGTGAATCATTTATTTCCATGAGTAACCGTTTAACCAACAAGGTGTCTTTTATAAAAGCAAAACGTGCTGTAAATACTCAACAGGTGTGTTCTGACAAAAAAAATCTTCTACTTGAAAGATTTAATCTGTTTCTCTGGCCACAGATGCAGCCTGACCTTCATCTTCCTGCAAATTTCGTTCAAAATTTCAGTATTAGTTTAGCTTAATTCAGTTTAGAGATACAAAGTGGAAACAGGCCCTATGACCCTCCGAGTCCACGCTGACCAGCGATCTCTGTACACCAGCACTATCTTACACAATAGGGATAATTTACAATCTTTACTGAAGCCAATTAGCCTCCAAACCTGCATGTATTTGGATGTGGGAGGAAACTGGATCACCCAGCACCTGTACTTAGTATCAAACCCGGGTGTCTGGCACTGTAAGTTAGCACATCTGGCTCTGCACCATCTGCAGGTATCTACAGTTTTTTTTATTTTCACAAGTTGTCTTTTATACATGAAGGTGTTGATCAGAATTGCTAAATTATGTGCCTGTGTCATAGAGCCACACGGTCCGGAAACAAGCCCTTCGGCCCAACCTCTTGATGCCGACCAAGATGCCCCATCTACACTTGTCCCACCTACCTGTGTTTGACCCATATCTCTCTAAACCTTTCCAATCCATGTATCTGTCCAAATTATTTTTAAATGTTGTGATATTAGCTGCCTCAACTACCTCCTCTGGCAGCTTATTCCATATATTTCCACACCTTCTGTGTGGAAAAAGTTGCCCCTCAGGTTTTTTTTTAATCTTTCTCCACTCATTTTAAATCCACATCCCCTGGTTCTTGATTCCTCTGCTCTGGGGAAAAGTCTGTGCATTTACCTTAACTTTTCACCTCATGATTTTCATGAGTTCATAAGAGCCCATGGAGTCTAGTTCACCATTCAAACATGGCTGATCTATCTTTTCCTCTCAACCCCATTCTCCTGCCTTTTCCCCATTACCCTTGACACCCCTATCAATCAAGTATCTGTCAATCACTGCCTTAAACCTGACCTCCACAGACGTCTGTAGCAATGAATTCTACAGATTCACCATACTAAAGAAATTCCTCCTCATCTTCTTTCCAAAGGTATATCCTTGTATTCTGAGGTACAGGAATGTCTTTTAGTTTAGTTTAGTTTAGAGATACAGTGCGGAAATAGGCTCTTCAGTCCACGCCGACCAGCGATCCCCGCATATTATCATTATCCTACACCCACTAGGGACAATTTTTCCATTTACCAAGCCAATTAATGTACAAACTTGTACGTCTTTGGAGTGTGGGAGGAAACCAAATATCTCGGAGACAATGCACGCAGGTCACAGGGAGAACGTACAAACTTTGTACAGACAGCACCTGTAGTCGGGATCAAATCTGGGTCTCGGGCGTTGCATTCACTGTAAGGCAGCAACTCTACTGCTGCGCCACCGTGACTGCCCAATAAAACATGGATTGAAAAAAAGTCAAAGCATTAATTTAATCATTTTATCATGGGCAGTAAAAGACCAATGAAAGCTATATCATCATGTAATCTTGGGGAATATATCAAATCAATGTTTTATTTTAATTATGAATTTTATCAACACCATCAGTGCAATTATTGAGACTGAGAGATTCTGTATTATCTGCTACAGTCTTTGATTATGTCCTCTTGCATAATATTGGATTTGTAAATCATATATTACCCGTGAATTATAGTTATGAAATCACAGCAATATGTGAAAATTATAAACATCTGTTTACTATCAAATTCATTCTTGTTAAACGATGCTTTGAATAATGCAGTCGACAAAAAAATCAAAGCATTATTTGTTTTGTCAGTTGCTGTGAGCTGTATGTAGAGTTACCAGAAATTAAAATTCACAGGGACAGCACAGTGCTGCAGCTGGCAGAGCTGCTGCCTCACAGCACTAGAGGCCAGTGTTCGATTCCAACCTCGGATGCTGTCTGTGTGGAGTTTCAATGTTCTCCCCGCGACCGCGTGGGTTTCTTCTGGGTACTCCAATTTCCTCCCGCAACCCAAAGACGTGTGCGTTTGTAGTTTGATTAGCTCTCTGTAAATTGCCCCTAGTGTGTTGGGAGTGGATGCGAAAGTGGGACAACATAGAACTAGTGTGAACAGGTGATTGCTGGTCTGCGTTGACACGGTGGACCAAAGGCCCTGTTTTCTCACACTTATAAACCATTCTCAAAACAGAAAAAGAAACAAGATACTTCATTAAAAATGAACCATCACCAAAGAAATCGAGGAGATATTGTCAGGTAGCCATTAATTTGCTCAATAACAAGTCTCAAGAGAATGAAAATGGTGGAATCTTCCATGCTGTGTCTCTAAACTAAAACTAAATTAAACAAAGAACACTGACATAAATTATGGACTCACTCTTCCTGAGGTCACCTGATGCCGGCCCTGATTGTCCTGGCCTTTTCTCACCTCCCATCCCCCCCCTCTCTCTCTCTCTCTCCACCTTTATCTAGGTTAATTGGCCTCTGTATATTGTCCCTTGCATGTAAGGAGTGAAGGAGAGATAATATAGAATAGTGTGAACGCAATGTTTGGCATGGACTTGATGGGCCAAATGGCCTGTTTCCATGCAGTGTACTTTAATCTCTCAAAACATTTGTCATCTGTTCTAATATTATGTCCTGTGACTTAGTATAATGACAGTCCTATTGTGAAGTAGCTTTAATTGAAGACACAAGAAACTGCAGTTGCTAGTTTGGAGAAAGTCACACAAAGTGCTGGAGTAGCAACAGGCCAGGTAACATCTCTGGAGAGCATGAATAGTTGATGGTACACAAAATTGCTGGAGAAACTCAGCAGGTGCAGCAGCATCTATGGAGCGAAGGAAATAGGCAACGTTTCAGGCCGAAACCCTTCTTCAGACATGAATAGTTGATGTTCTTTTTCTATCTTTATCTCACTTCTATTGTGTTTTCATCCCAGGCCTTTCTTCAAACATCTGCCTCTCAAAAACCTTCCTCAACTATGAGGAAAGACACAAAGTGATGGAGTAACTTAGTGTGTCAGGCTGCATCCCTGGAGAACATGGATAGGTGACGTTTCGGATCAGGAGCAGTCTTCAGATCTGAAATCTCATCTACCCGTGCTCTTTAGGGATGCTGCCTAATCCACTGAGTTCCTCCAATGCTTTGCGTCTTCACTTGATAAACCAGCATTTGCATGTCCTTGTTACTACTTCCTCACCTGTATCCACCTATCACTTGCCAGACCTTGTCCTGCCTCCACTTCTTCTCCAACATTTGCACCCCTCCACCACAATCAGATCGAAGATGGGTCCCTACTCAAAACATCACCTATCCATGTTCACCAGAGATGCTGCCTGATCAATTGAGTTACTCCAGCGCCATGCATCTGTCTTTATTAAGGGTTGTGTTGTCAATATGCATGTGTGTGGTTACACACAGTGAAAGTGATTGTGTCATATTTACTTCACCAGATCATTCATTTCCTTTGCACTGTTAATTACTCTAATACATCTTCAGAGGTTTGTATGTCAACCTGTTTCAGTTTGTTGACCACTTTAAATATGCGAATTCTGAATCTATTAACATGCATCAGAGAGTCACAAGGAACTGCAGATGCTGGTTCTTGAGCAAAACACAAAGAGCTCAAGTAAATCTGCGAATTAGGCAGCATCTGGACAGGCAACATCGTGGGTCCTGGGCCTTCCTCAGACAGATTGAACAGGCAATGTTTTGGGTCATGACACTTCTTCGGACTTCACACGTGAATCAGTCTGTCAAAGGTTTCGGCCCCAAAATGTCATCTGTCCATTTCCATAACAGATGCTGCCTGACCTGGTGAGTTCCTCCAGCTCTTTGCATTTTGCTTGAGGAAGTATTCCTAGTTTTCATAAGTTAATAAGTAATAGGAGCAGAATTAGGCCATTCAGCCCATTAAGACTACTCCACCATTCAGCCCATCAAGACTACTATCTTTTCCACTCTAAACCATTCTCCTGCCTTCTGCCCATAATCCCTGACACCGTACTAATCAAGAATCTGTCAATCTTTGAATACCCAATGACTCGGCCTCCACAGCCGTCTGTGGCAATACATTGCACATTCACCACCCTATTCTTTATGAAGGGGAAATCATGCTTGACTAATCTTCGGGAATTTTTTGAGGATGTAACACATAGAATGGATAAGGGAGAGCCAGTGGATGTGGTGTATCTGGACTTTCAAAAAGCCTTTGACAAGGTCCCACACAAGAGATGAGTGTTATAATTAGAGCACATGGTATAGGTGGTAGGGTATTGACATGGATAGAGAACTGGTTGGCAGACAGGAAACAAAGAGTAGGAATTAACAGGTCCTTTTCAGAATGGCAGGCAGTGATCCCAGTTATTTACAATATATATAAATGATTTAGACGAGGGAATTAAATGTGACATCTCCAAGTTTGCGGATGACACAAAGCTGGGTGGCAGTGTGAGCTGTGATGAGGATGCTATGAGGCTGCAGGGTGACTTGGATAGGTTAGGTGAGTGGGCAGATGCATGGCAGATGCAGTATAATGTGAGGTTATCCACATTGGTGACAAGAACAGGAAGGCAGATTATTAATTGAATGGTGTCAGATTAAGAAAAGGGGAGGTGCAACGAGACCTGTGTGTGCTTGTACATCAGTCACTGAAAGTAAGCATGCAGGTACAACAGGCAGAGAAGAATGATAATGGCATGTTGGTTTTGAGGGTTTGAGTTTAGGAGTAAGGAGGTCCTACTGCAGTTGTGCATGGCCCTGGTGTGACTGCACCTGGAGCGTTGTGTGCAATTTTGGTCTCCTCATTTGAGGAAGGACATTATTGCTATTGAGAGAGTGCAGCGGAGGTTCACCAGGTTAATTCCCGGGATGGTGGGATGACGTATGTTGAAAGAATGGGTCGACTGAGCTTGTATTCACTAGAATTTATGAAGGATGAGAGGGAATCTTAAAGAAACATATAAAATTCTTAAAGGATTGGACCAGCTAGATGCAGGATTTTTTTTCCAATTTTGGGGGAATCCTGAACCAGAGGTCACAGTTTAAGCATAAGGGGTAGGCCATTTAGGACTGAGATGAGGGCAGCGGAGGCCAATTCACTGAATGTTTTCAAACGAGTTAGAATTAGCTCTTAGGGCTAAAAGAATCAAGGAATATTGGGAAAAAGGCAGGAATGGGGTACTGATTTTAGATGATCAGATGAATGGTGGTGCTGGCTCAAAGGGCCGAATGGCCTACTCCTACGCCTATTTTTCTATGTTTCTAAATTCTTCCTCATCTCCTTTCTAAAGGTACGTCCTTTTATTCTGAGGCTGTGCCCTCTAGTCCTACACTCTTACAATAGTGCAAACATCCTCTCCACATCCACTCTATCCAGGCCTATTTCTGACTAATATTTAACTCCCAATTAATATTCATCCATTTTAACATTGTGGGTTGAGAGTAGATTGCCTGGCAATTTACAACAGTAAAGATACAATCCCTACATTTCAACACCACCATCATTTCAATTACTGCACTGATTGCAAAGAACTCTGTGATGTTTGAGAAATGCCATGGAAATAAATCTTGCTCTCATTCTTTTTGGTGACAAGGAAAATAACAAGATAATTAGTTACTCTTCCTGAAGATGAGAGTGTATCAGTGCTAGTTAAAATATTATCATTACCTCTTTGCTTTTGCACTAGAAGGTTCTATGCTAAAGACCAAGGATTCCACGTTTTTTGTTCACCCTTCAAAGTTTTTTGATTGAAAGATACAGAATGGAAACAGGCCCTTCAGCCCACCAATTCCACACTGACCATTGATCACCCGTTCACATTAGTTCTATGTTATCCCAATTTTGCATCCACTCCCTACACATTCGGGGCCATTTACAGAGGGTCAATTAACTTACAAACCCACACGTCTCTGGGATGTGGGAGGACAACAGAGCACCCGGAGGAAACCCACACAGTCGCAGGGAGAACGTGCAAACTCCACACCGACAGCACTCGAGGTCAAGATGAAACCCTGGCCTCTCTGGCACTGTGAGGAGGCAGCGGTATGGGCAGCACAATGGTGCAGCAGTAGCTTTGCTGCCTTACAGCGCCAGAGACCCGGGTTTGATCCTGACTACGGGTGCTATCTGTACAGAGTTTGTACGTTCTGCGTGGGTTTTCTACGGGTTCTCCAGTTTCCTCCCACACTCCAAAGATGTACAGGTATGTAGCTTAATTGGATTTGATAAAATTGTCAATTATCCCTAGTGTGTAGGATAGTGGTAGTGTGCGGGGATCATTAGTCAGCGCGGACTGAGTGGGCTGAAGGGCCTATTTCCGCACTGTATCTCTAAGCTAAACTAAACTACCAGCTGTGCCACTGTGTTGCCCTTTATCCAGATTTTGTTTGCTCCTGCTGTATAAAATTGTATAAACGAGTTTATCTTGCCTCTCCTCATCCTTCCCCCTGTAATATATCACTGCATTAAATCTCCTCTGCATTATGCCTGCTGTTTTCACTACTCCAAGTGCTGAAGTGAACCATTTTCCTCTGGCAATGAAATCCTTCTTTTTTGAATGGATGTAAAATGTGTTATCAAAGGCAGATTTTCTAACCAACATCTTTGTGAAACCGACGAACATTGTAAATATTTTATTAAAAGTCGAACAAAATGAAAATGCTACATTTAGGTCAGAGTATTGAAAAAAATATTGGTGTGGATGCCTTTATGTTCCATTAATTGTAACACAGATAGTGGTGCCAAATATAATGAGCTATGCAAAGCACTGAGGAACAGAAGGTGCCTGAAATCCCCACTGTATTCGGTGAATTAATTGGGTAGTATGCAGTGCAAGATCATATATGCAAAGCTGAAGAGCACCATGTGAAACAATGCTACATGCACTCTAATTTGTTAAATCCATTTTCATTCGCGGTATTTGATTTAGCCCTGGTAGGTGGATGAATGCTTCGTAAATCTAAAGCTCTCCCTGTTAAATGACTGCTCCTGCATTCAATTTATTTTTTTCCTCTCTCTCTCTCGCCGAGTTGCAAATGCAACATGGTGTGCTGAGAAGTTGTTGGTATGCAGCCCGAGACCACAGCCTTGGAATGAAGTTAACCACCACTAGTACTCCGACACACATCCCGGAGAGGGTAACATTTATCTTGCGAGACTCATTAAACCGACCGATAACATTGCCCTCACTCCACCCACGGATCGGCCGTGCGAGGCTTTGAGCAGTAGCAGGTGTCACGTACAGTGGCGGCTTTTTTGCTTTACAAACAATTAACATGTACAATGAAATATTGATCTTTAGAATGATTACACTGGTCTTGTAAAGCGGGAGACAAGTATTCACTGAAAGAGCCCTGTGCTTTGTAGTACGAGCGATGAAGCTACACACACAATAAATATTTAATAAGCAATCCCTTCTGGTGGGATCTGTGCTCTCACAGCATCTCATTACCACGTCTGGGAATTGCATCTTCATTGTCAATTGCTTAATTACTTTCAGAAAGAGTAGGAATGTGAGGTTGCTTGGAAGACAAACTCATTAAACTATCTGGCAGCATTTAGCATCCCTCATCATGAACCTCATTTAGCACTTTGTAATGGATTTTTTCATTTTTACAACTCGGGTTTAGTTTTATATATATTTTTTATTTGTGTATGGGTGCGTGCATGTGTGTATGGATGCGTGTGCATACGTGTATGCGTGCGTGTATGTGCACATGTGTGTGCATGCGCATGTGTGAGCGTGTTTGTGTGTTTGTGCATATGTGGGTGTGTGTGCATGTGTGCATGTGTGTGTGTTGTGCATGTGTGTGCACGTGTGTGTGCGTGCATGCGTGCGTGCGTGCGTGCGTGTGTGTGTGTGTGTGTGTGTGTGTGTGTGTGTGTGTGTGTGTGTGTGTGCGCACCTTCCCCATTTCCACAAACGCTCGAGCCATCCATGTGCAATTAATTGTTAATGAAAAGTGTCTGTCAGCTTGGCTTCTCCCTGCATGCTGCCAGGCTGATTGACACTGTCAGCAGCCCAGAGCTGGAGAACGCTGTAATGTGACAGATTGCATTCCACAAAAATGCTAAGTGAGAAGTGAGGATTTGTGATTTCCAATGCCTTTAGTTACGCCGCTGACAGTTCTGATGTTTGCTGCTTTCAAGAAGGCACAGAGCATCTCAGCAGCCCCTGCTGGAAAGCAGGAACTATAACACCACCAGCTTACCCCATTCACCTATAACTTGGAGGGTCACCTTTCATCCAAGTGTTCACCATGGACAATGTTATTACGTTTGGATACAGTGGTGTAGTTGTTACATGCTCTCATCAATGGTTCAACGGTTCCTTTATTATTACGTATACCAAGGTCCAGTGAAATTCTTTATTTTTGCGCACTTTTTGTTGGGTAACTCAGTTGAGCAGCAGTCGAGTTGCTGCTTGACAGCGTCAGAGACCCGGGTTCGATCCTGACCTTGGGTGTCCATCGAGTCTGCATAGCCAATAATCACTAGTTCCTATGTTATCCTAATTTCACATTCACTCCCTACACACTACCGAGGCCTGTTAAACATAGAAACAGAAATAGGTGCAGGAGGAGGCCATTTGGCCCTTTGAGCCAGCACCGCCATTCATCGTGATCATGGCTGATCTTCCACAATCAATAACACATGCCTGCCTTCTCCCCATATCCCTTGATTCCGCAAGCCCCTAGAGCTCTACCTAACTATCTTTTAAATTTATCAAGTTAATTGGCCTCCACTACTTTCTGTGGCAGAGAATTCCATAAATTCCCAACTCTCTGGGTGAGAATTTATTTTTGCAACTCAGTTAGAAATGGCCTCCCCTTTATTCATAGACTTTGGCCTCTGGTTCTGGTCTCCCCCAACATTGGGAACATTTTTCTTGCGTCTAGCTTGTCTAGTACTTTTATAATTTTACTAGACTAAGTGGGACCAGGGATGGTCCCCCAACGCAATATTCCACCTCTCCACCAATTCCAATATTGGTGGCCAGGGGGGGGGGGGGGGGGGGGGAGGGGGGAGGGGGGGGGTTCTTTCTGGAGTGCTAGTAAGGGTGTTGTGGGTCGAAGGGACTTGTTTCCAGAGGGTTAGTATGGACATTGTGGGCCAAATACATTCTTGGGCTGGCAGCTCAGTCACTCAGGCCTGGTGGGCTGGCAGCTCAGTCAGTCAGGCCTGGTGTGGTGGCAGCTCAGTCACTCAGGCCTGCGAGGAATTCTGCCCAAAACAGGTGAGAGACTCTGTGAGAGAGAATGAGGAGAGGGTGGAGAATAAATTTTAGACATTTTTCATCTTTTTCTACAGATCACAGCAATGAAGGAGGAAAGTCTACCCTGGTCTGGATCTCACGTAGCCAATGAAGGGAGGGAGAAAAATACTGAGATTTAATACTTGCAGGGGAAATAGTGATGGGCCGAAGGGACGCCTCCTGGGCTAGTACAGGCCTGATGGGCCGAATGGGCTCTTTAAAAAGAAATTTGACTGAAATCTCAGTGAAAGGCATTTTTTCAGGACTTTTCCTGGCCTGGCACAGGCCTTTTGGGACAAAATTCTCTTCCTAGGCTAATACGGGCATTTTGGGCCAAAGGGACTGATTTTGCGGTTAATAGGAGTCGTGTGGGTCGGAATTTGTGGTTTCAGGCAGGCCAAACAACTAATTTCATTTCATTTCATTTCATTTCCATTTCAATTTCAATTCCATTGCCATTGCAGCTTCAAGCACAGGGCATGCCAAACAGCTGATTGCATTTTCATTGCACTTCCATTGCCATTGCAGTTTCAAGCAAAGGGCAGGCCAAAGAGCTGATTGAATTATCATTTCACTTCCATTGCCATTGCAGTTTCAAGCACAGAGCAGGCCAAACAGTCCATTGCATTTTCATTCCTCTTCCATTGCCATTGTAGTTCAAAGCACAAGGGAGGCCAAAACTCATTTCATTTTCATTAAGGGCTAACCAATCATTTATTGCAAATACACTGCAGAATCACAGTTCAGTTGATCCACAGCTTAGATTGTCAGGCGATAGGATCTCAAGGTTTTTTAAACACTCATAATTTTTTTTTTCATCGATGGGAAAAATCCTTGGGGCCTCCTCAGCAGAGCAGGATTGTGAGTAAGATGGCTGGAAATCATAGCAATATATGGTAGCGTTTTTTCTAAAATCAATATACAGCGCAGACAGGAAGTGGTCATGATGAGACTTTTAATTATATAGATATGTTTCTATAAGATCCTCTCCCATCCTTCTGAATTCCAGTGAATATGAGCCCAGTCTTTCCAATCTTTCCTCATATGTCAGTCCCACAATCCCGGGATTAACCCCATGAACCTACGCTGCACTGCCTCAATAGCAAGAATGTCCTTCCTCAAATTAGACCAAAACTGCACACAATACTTCAGATGTGGTCTCACCAGGGCCCTGTACAACTGCAGAAGGACCTGTTTACTCCTATACTCATATCCTCTCGTTATGAAGGCTAACATGCCATTAGCTTTCTTCACTGCCTGCTGTACCTGCATGTTTACTTTCAGTGACTGATGTACAATTGCACTTCCCTTTTTCCTAATCTGGCACCATTGAGATAATAATCTGCCTCCTTGTTCTTGCCGCCAAAGTGGATAACCTCACATTTATCTACATTATATTGCATCTGCCATACACCTGCCCACTCACTCAACCTGTCAAAGTCACCCTCTTACTATCCTCTTCGCAGTTCACATTTCCACCCTAGCTTAGTTTCAACGACTAACGTACAAATCTGTACGTCTTTGGGATGTGGGAGGAAACTGGAGCACCTGGAGAAAACCAACACGGGGAACGTATAAACTCCCGCATGGACAGGATCCGGGTCCCTGGCATTGCAAGGCAGCAACTCTATCACTGTGCGACTGTGCCTGCCGCCCATTTAATACACTTCCGGACTACTGCCTTTAAATCTTTTGGGGGTGACACAGTGGCATAGTAGTAGAGTTACTGTTTTACAGCACTGACGCCCCTCTCCTCGTCCAGCCATCTTCAATCTAATCTGAGGAAAGACATTCTTGCCATAGAGGGAGTACAGACTGTTCACCAGACTGATTCCTGGGATGTCAAGACTTCCATATGAAGAAAGATTGGATAGACTCGGCTTGTGCTCACTAGAATTTAGAAGATTGAGGGGGGATCTTATAGAAACTTACAAAATTCTTAAGGGGTTGGACAGGCTAGATGCAGGAAGATTGTTCCTGATGTTGGGGAAGTCCAGAACAAGGGGTCACAGTCTAAGGATAAGAGGGAAGTCTTTTAGAACCGAGATGAGAAAAGCATTTTTCACACTGAGAGTGGTGAATCTGTGGAATTCTCTGCCACAGAAGGCAGTTGAGGCCAGTTCATTGGCTATATTTAAGAGGGAGTTAGATGTGGCCATTGTGGCTAAAGGGATGAGGGGGTATGGAGAGAAGGCAGGTACAGGATACTGAGTTGGATGATCAGCCATGATCATATTGAAGGGCGGTACAGGCTCAAAGGGCCGAATGGCCTACTCCTGCACCTATTTTCTATCTTTCTATGTTTCTAATCTCCGTGCCCCGGGGTGCACCAGCGCAGCCGGCCTTGAGGGCATGGAAGGTAAGACCATCACATGATTTCTCATAACATCATTTTTATTAATGCTATGAGCTTCTTTAAGCAGTGAAATCAGAGTGTGTACTCCTTTGTTGGCCTTAGTTGCATCTTTTCTATCCATCTGGCACTTAAGTGACTGTCTCAAGCACTGATTTAAGTGACTCACTAAGAAACAATTCAACAAAAATATCTCTGGGAGGTTTTTTTAATGAAAGAGACTTTGCTCCAAATTGGCGTCAGAAAGGATGTTCCTTTAGGCTGTGGTGAAGATTCCCCATAGTTGGTGATGACATGTCAGAGTGAATGATCATGCCATTGTGTTAATACTATGTGTGGATCTCCAGTGTCATTGTTCAGGAAGAGTTAGGGGTTACCTTAGGTACCATTTTAGTTTAATTATTTTGTTCAGTTTAGTGTTACAGCGCGGAAACAGGCCCTTCGCCCAACCAGTCTGTGGCGACCAACCATCTCTGTACACTAACCCTATCCTACACACTAGGGACAATTTACAATTTTTACCAAAGCCAATTAACCTACAAACTTATACGTCTTTGGAGTGTGGGAGGAAACTGGAGCACCCAGAGAAAACCCACACAGGTCATGGGGAGAACACACAAACTGCACAGACAGCACCTGTAGTCAGGATTGATCATGGGTCTCCGGTGCTGTGAGGCAGGAACTCTACCACTGCACCACCATTCTTCACCACAAAACGTTCATTGTCTCACAAGTCCACAAGATAATAAGTCATAGGAGTAGAAATAGGCCATCAAGTCTTCACCGCCATTCAATCATGGCAGATCTATCTTGCTCTCCTAACCCTATTCTCCTGCCTTCTCCCCATAATCCTTGATACCCGCACTAATCAAGAACCTGTCAATCTACACCTTAAGAATAACCAATGACTTGGCCTCCACAGCTGTCTGTGCCAATCAATTCCACAGAATTACCATCCTCTGACTGAAGAACTTCCTCTTCATCACCTTTCTAAAGGTACATCCTTTTATTCTGAGGTTATGCCCTCCAGTCCTACACTCTCCCACTAGTGGAAACATCTTCTCCGCATCCAATCTATTCAGGCCTTTCATTATTCGGTAAATTTCAATGAGGTCCACCCCCCATCCTTCTAAACTCCCAGGAGTACAGGCCCAGTGCTGTCAAATGCTCATCATACGTAGTCTATCTGTTTTAGAGATACAGCATGGAAAATTACCCACCTTCGACACGAGTTCTATGTTATCCCACTTTCACATCCACTCCCTGCACGCCAGTGGTAATTCACAGAGGTCAAAATTAATCTACAAACCTGCACGTCTTTGGATCTTTGGAGGGAAATCGGAGCACCCGGAGAAAACCCACGCGGTTATGCATCTGGTTGACTGGATACCGAACTATCAGCATTGCCCCTTCAATCTTCAGCCCAAGCGCAACACATGACATGACAACCACGGATGCTGTCTGTACGGAGTTTGTACATTCTCTCCGTGATCTGTGCGGGTTTTCTCCAGGATATCCGCTTTCGTCCCACCCTCCAAAGATGTACAGTACAGGTTTGTCGGCTAATTGGCTTGGTATAATAGTAAATTGACCCCAGTGTGTATAGGATAATCTTAGTGTGTGGGGGTCGCTGGTCAGCATGGACCCGGTGGGCTGAAGGACCTGTTTCCATGCTGTAACTAAACTAAACTGCATGTAAGAACATTGGTTTCACTTCAAATGCTTAATATAAAGGTGCGATATGAATAATTCTTAATATTTGTCGCAGTTAATTTGTTTTTTTGGTTGCAGATGCAATAAGTGTTGTTTCTAATGCATGCCACAGGGCCTAGATGACATTTGGATCGCCCCACTATGGCCATGTACCCCAATAATGATGGCAGCCCTCCCCACCATTCAGCTCCATACCACAACTGCTCTTTATACAGACATGATCAGGTCTCTGCAAGAAGAGGAGGGCTACACCATTACTGTATCTGCAACCATCCACTGAGCAAGGCTCCCACACAATCTTCTGCAAGGTCTAAACGCAATTCTAAAAGTAATTCTAAAAGCAAATCACTTGCCTTGCTGAAGGCCAACTCTAATCTATCTAAATACTCTGATAAGACAGCGGCAGCACAGTGGCACAGCAGCAGAGTTGCTGCCTTATGCCCCTGTCCCACTTAAGAAACCTGAACGGAAACCTCTGGAGACTTTGCTCCCCACCCAAGGTTTCCGTGCGGTTCCCGGAGGTTCCCGGAGGTTTTTGTCAGTCTCCCTAATGGTTAAAAGTAGTTTCCGCTTCTTATATGTTCCGGCAATTATTTCAAAAAATTCAAAATCGGCCGCGACTAAATATAGGTTGCCGTTTTCCCCCCTTCTCTATCGTGTGCCCCACCTGGACCCCCACTTTCCTCTGCCTAACCCCCATCCCCTGTCTCACGCCCCAGTACTTCCCTCCCCCTAGCTTCACAACCCACCTCTCTTCAAATTTGTCTCACAACTACTGTTATTTTCTCTGCCCTTTCTCCCTGTCAAAAAGATCCCCCTCGCCTGTGTCAACCTATTATCTACCACACTTTTCCCTGTGTCTCGGCCTTTACCAGCTTTCTTCCCCCCACTCCCCACTGTCAGTCTGAAGAAGGGTCTCGACCCGAAACGTCACCCATTCCTTCTCTCCAGAGATGCTGCCTGTCCCGCTGAGTTACTCCAGCCTTTTGTGTCTATACTGATTTACTCCATCGCTTTGTGTCTTTTTTGGACATTTACAAGGTGACTGGACAGGTACTTGAATGAACAGGGCAGAGAGGCATGTGGGATTAATGCAGGCAAGTGGGATTAATATAGGTAGTGTAATGGTTAGCATGGAATAGATGGGCCACATGGCCTGTTTCTATGCAGCACAAAACTATGACCTTATAAATCCCAACCCAAAACTTTGTGTCTTTCCTTGAAGCTTCAGTGCATGGACCTACCTTCCTCCTGCTAATTAGGTTGGGAGAAATAGTGCTCATTTTGGACAAATTCAAATTGATGGTTAAGTTATTTATGTAAATTGCATTCATTAGCAGATTGACATTCTTAGGATCCGTGCAGACAAAATTGAGTACTTCTTTCCCATTAATTAGTGTCCAGGTGACATATATACTTCCTCCAAGCAAACTAGTGAAATCCCATCATTACGCCACCTCTAGATCACATAACGCAATATTCTCGGATTCATGCGTCATATTCCGCCATTAGTGCTGTCTTCACTTCATTAAGTCCTTGGTTACACATATTATATAATATATATGTATGGGCTACGTTCAACACTGCTACTTAATTGAAAGGTAAGAATCACCTCCATAAATTACTTGAGTTTGGCTTTCGAGACATGCACCCTATTGTTAAACTGTAGCCTTTTACTCAACCCCAGCTGCTCATAATTCCGCATGCGAAACATTATGAGGAGCAGATTTTCAATTGTGCATGAACCTAAACATATTAAATTAAATACACCCTTTACACATTGCTCAGCAACAAGGAATAACTCCGCAACAGTTCTGGTTTGCCCATGCTGAATTAATATAGTAGGGCTATGGTTCTTGTCGAATAGTTGACTAAATAATCTCAGTTGGCACTCCATTCAACGTTGATAAACGCAACATTGCCAGATGTCTAATACCAATGCGCTAGTCTGAAGAAGGGTCCCGACCCAAAACATCACCTATTCCTTTTCTCCAGAGATGCTGCCTGACCTGCTGAGTTACTCCAGCATTTTGTGTCTATCTACGGTGGAAACCAGCATCTGCAATTCCTTCCTACATATTTTGTCTGCTCCACTGCAAAATCTACTCAAGCTATGCCTGCATTGAAGAAGTTCTCCGACAGGGGTTCTGCAACACCCTCTCTCGCTGCTCCCCCACTGTGATTCCTCCTGCTTTCCGGCTCTACGACATGTTCATGTTCATAAATTATAGGAGCAGAATTAGGCCATTCGGCCCACCAAGTCTATTCCGTCATTCAATCATAGCTTATCTATCTTTCCCTCCTAAACACATTCTCCGGCCTTCTCCCCATAACGCCTGACACCCATACTAATCAAGAATCTATCTCTCTACACCATAAAAACATAGAGAAGGCACACCAATGCCCCTAATTCCTTCAGCGACTGAGGACATTTAGCATGTCTCCAATTACTCTAATAATCCTCTACAGATGTACCATAGAAAGCATATTTTCAGGTTGCAACACAGCTTGCTTTGGGAACAGATCTGCCCAACACCGCATAAAATTGCAGAGAGTTGTGGATGTAGCCTGGTCCATCACACAGAACAACTCCCCACTACTAACTCATCTATACATCACGCTGTCTAGCGAAATCAGCCATAATAATCAAAGACCTTTCCCACCCCAGTCATTCCTCCCTCTCCACGCTCCCAACGGGCAGAAGATCCAGAAGCTTGAAAGCGCACTCCACTAGTCACAGGAACAGCTTCTTCCGCTCTGTTATCGGGCTTCTGAACAGTCTTTCCATAAGCTAGGATACTCTCTGATTCTCCTCTATCTCATTGTGGACATTGTATATCAGTCACTGAAAATAAGAATGCAGGTACAGCAGGCAGTGAAGAAAGCTAATGGCATGTTGGCCTTCATAACAAGAGTAGTTGAGTATAGGAGCAAACAAGTCCTTCTGCAGTTGTACAGGGCCCTAGTGAGACCACACCTGGAGTATTGTGTGCAGTTTGGTCTCCAAATTTGAGGAAGGACATTCTTGCTATTGAGGGAGTGCAGTGTAGGTTCATGAGGTTAATTCCCGGGATGGCGGGACTGTCATATGATGAAAGAATGGAGCGACTGGACTTGTATACACTGGAATTTAGAAGGATGAGAGGAGATCTTATTGAAACATACAATATTATTAAGGGTTTAAGAAGGAACTGCAGATGCTGGAAAATCGAAAGTACACAAAAATGCTGGAAAAACTCAGCGGGTGCAGCAGCATCTATGGAGCTAAAGAAATAGGCACCGTTTCGGGCTGAAGAAGGGATTCGGCCTGAAACGTTGCCTATTACCTTCGCTTCATAGATGCTGCTGCACCCGCTGAGTTTCTCCAGCATTTTTGTTTACCTAAGATTATTAAGGGATTGGACACACTGGAGGCAGGAAACATATTCCCGATGTTGGGGCAGTCCAGAAGCAGGGGCCACAGTTTAAGAATAAGGGGTAGGCCATTCAGGAGATGAGGAAAAACATTTTTTCACCCAGAGAGTTGTGAATCTGTGGAGTTATCTATCTCAGAAGACAGTGGAGGCCGATTCTCTTGATGTATTCAAGCGAGAGTTAGATAGAGCTCTTAAAGATAGCGGAGTCAAGGGATATGAGGAGAAGGCAGGAATGGGGTACTGATTGTGGATGATCAGTCATGCTCACAATGAATGGCAGTGCTGGCTCGAAGGGCCGAATGGCCTACTCCTGCACCAATTGTCTATTGTCTATTGTCTATTGAGTGATAGGTGGAGATAGACAAAATGCTGGAGTAACTCAGCGGGTCAGGCCACATATCTGGAGGAAAGGAGCAAGCAACATATTCGGTCGGAACCCTTCTTAAGGTGATAGGTGGATACAGGTGTGTGGGGAGGGGGAGGTTTGATAGGGAGATGATTGGACAAAGGCCAGAGATGAGAAGACAAAAGGTGTATGAAATAGATCGATGAGTTGCGAATTGTGAAGCCAGAGGAAGGAATCTAGGTGGAAGTGGGGGAGAGGAGCGAGGGGTGCTTATCAGGTGGGGTACTGGGAGTGGGGGTGAGGGAAAGAAGGGAGGAGAAGCTTTGCAATGTACCACAGCACACATGACAATGATATTGAAGCACATTTTATTTTCACACATTTTAAAAGTGAATTCAATTTCTCAAGTTGCCAAGGTAGAATTTGAACTGGATTACTAGTTGAATAACTAAGCCAGGAAGCAAACAGAAGTTTTACAATCAGGCAGTAAAAATAAACTATTGTCAGTATCCTTGAGACCAGGGGATTCATTGAATCTTTGATGTGTTAACGAACAGCTTTGTATGTATTGAGACAGCGGTGTTTTCTGCTACCCATCCTTGCCTGAGACTGATGCTTGTTTATTAGCCTTTCAAAAACTAACCCAGGATGCCCTATTGTGGAGTGAAAATGATTGAAAGAAACGTGCCTTGGATATCATCTCTTGAAACCATGCACATAAATCAACATCTCCCTGGGAGGTCATTTCCTGAATGACGAGCTATCTTGTGCTGATGGAGTGGTGCATTGTCAGACCTGCCAACACTGTCTGAGACACTAAACTGTCTTGCCCACCTATTCCAAAGCTCGAGGTACACACTAAGGATCATATTGTACATACGATCAAGAATAGGTCCGTGTTCATTGCATTCTGTTGCATCTGAAAGTAGCATTACCATGAATTGGGCCACAAGAAAGTGGGGCCACTCACAAACTGGAGGAGCATCACCTCATATTCCACTTGGGTGGCCTACAACCCAGCAGTATGAACCTTGAGTGTGCAGGAAGGAACTGCAAATGCTGGCTTACACTGAAGATAGATCCAAAATGCTGGATGGAGTAGCTCAACAGCAATATCTTTGGAGAAAAGGACTAGGTGATGTTTCGGGTCGAAACCCATCTTCTGACTGAGTGACAGGGGGGGAGGGAATCTAGAGATATGTAACGGTTCCGAAGAAATCAGAGCTGGTGCCGATGACCAAGGAAAGATGAACCATTGGTGGCTGTGAGAGAGGTGATAACGGAGAGATATATGGATGCAAACAGTGGAAATGGCAGGACGACTAGGGTTAGCGAGAGGCAGAGAGCGAGGGAATGCAGCGGTTACTTGAAATTAGAGATCTAATATATATTGCTGGGTTTTAAGCTGCCCAAGTGAAATATGAGGTGCTGTTCCTGCAATTTGCATGTGGCTTTACGGACAGAGAAGGGGGTCCAGGGCAGAAAGCTCAGTATAGGAATGGGAAGGGGAGTCAAAATGTTTGGCAACTGGGAGATCGCATAGGCCAAGAAACTCTCTAACATCAAGTAACGGCCATTCTGGTGTGCGTTCAATAGTTCAATGTCCTTTACTATCACATGTACCAAGATACTACATTCTTTTTTTGCATTCAGATCAATAAGATTATTGCCATACACATGTCCAATTCCTGATTAAGTGCGGAATGTATATTAATAGCCCACTGAGTCTACATGCAAGGGTTTTGGCACCATTTTCAGAGTCCCAGCTGCCCTTGGCCATAAAGGCCCGTTGCAGCCGGCTCCTCCAATCCGGGTCATTCCACGATCCGTCATCCCTGTCTTCGCCCGGACACTTTCAGCTTTTGCGCCCTGGGGGCGCCTCGCACAGCCACACTCGAGGGCGTGACATTTGTGATTCCCTCAGTTCTTCTTACTGGTCCTTTGTCCAGAGTCTGCAGCCTTTAATGACTCATATCTTCACCATCTTCCAACCCCACTCTTTTCCCCTCCTTCCCACATTCATCTCCTGTCCCCGCATCTCCCATCTCCCTTTTATCCATGCTCATTCCCCACCCTCATCCCACCAAGTTGACACCGACCATCGATAACCCGCTCACACTAGTTTAATATCATCTCACTTTTGCTTCCGCATCCTACGCACAAGGGGCAATTTACAGAAGCTAGTTAACCTAATGCCCCTGTCCCACTTAGGAAACCTGAACGGAAACCTCTGGAGACTTTGCACCCCACCCAAGGTTTCCATGCGGTTCCCGGATGTTGCAGGTGGTTGCCAGAGGTTACAGGTAGTTGAAGCAGGTAGGGAGACTGACAAAAACCTCCGGGAACCTCCGGGAACTGCACGGAAACCTTGGGTGGGGCACAAAGTCTCCAGAGGTTTCAGTTCAGGTTTCCTAAGTGGGACAGGGGCATAACAACCCACACGTCTTTGGAACGTGAGAGGAACTGGAGCACCTGAAGGAAAACTGCGGTGTCACAGGGAGAACATGCAAACTTCACTGAGACAGCACCCGAGGACAGGATCAAACCGAGGTCTCTGACACTGCGAGGCAGCAACTGTACCAGCTGGGACACTGCCCTCCCATGTATTAGGCAACAGTCCCTGATGTTCTTGGTTGTTGTCAACTGCAGCACAATTTTACATTTGGAAGAGAATTCACAGGGAGAACATTTGTGACATTTTAGGCATTCAGGGTGCCTTGGGTCCTTAACAACAAACAAATTGGATTTTTGCAGCTTTGTTAAGTCTATTTATATAGTCATAGTCAAACAATGCCCTTCTGCCCAACTTGCCCAGACCAAGATGCCCCATCTATGCTCATCTCACATGCTCATGTGTTGCCCATTTCCCTCTAAATCTCCTGTCCATGTACCTGTCCAAGTGTCTTTAAAATGTTGTTGTAGTACCTGCCTCAACTATGTCCTCTGGCCTCTCGTTCCACATACCAAACCCATCCGAGTGAAAAAGATGCCCCTCAAAGATGTTGCCTGTGAGTTACTCCAGCACTTGGTGTCATTTATAGGACTTGCTCATGCATTTGTGAAGTGTGCTGGTTTTGTTTTGTTATGCTATACATCTCCCGCTTCTGCTTGCAAATGCAGCATCACACTGGAGAACAGGGCCATATTCATTCTGAGGGAGAGTTTACAGGGATAAACAGCAAGGTTTGGTTCAGCCTTGATGCTTCATTCAGTGGATGGTAAGGCAAACTCATTTGCTTCAAAAAGATCATCAAATCATAAGACATAGGAGCAAAATGAGGCCATTCAGCCCATCAAGTCTCCGACATTCGATCATGGCTGATCTATTTTTCATTTTCAACCCCTTTCTCTTGCCTTCTCCCAATAACTTTGACATCTTTAATAATCAAGAACCTACCAATCCATGCTTAAAAGATATCCAATTACTTGATCTCCACAGCCGTCTCTGGCAATGAATTCCACAGATTTACCAGTGTCTGACTAAACAAATGTCCTCCTCATCGCCTTTCTAAAGGTACATCCTTTTATTCTGAGGCTGTGCCCTCTTGTCCTAGACTTTCTGACAACTTTCACACTAAGGGTGGTGAGTGTATAGAACAAGCTGCCAAAGGAGGTAGTTGAGGCAGGGACTATTCCAACAATTAAACAGGTACATGGATAGGACAGGTTTGGAAACTTATGGACCAAACGCGGGCAGGTGGGACTAGTGTAGCTGGGACATGTTGGCTGGAGTGGACACATAGTGCCGAAGGGCTCTGTTTCAACACTGTATCACTCTATGATTCCATGACTCTAACTGGAAGCATCCTCCCCACATCCAGTTTAAAATAACAGCAGTGGTCGACAGTACATTGAAACATATAAGATTGTTAAGGGTTTGGACACAGGCAGGAAACATGTTCCTGATGTTGGGGGTGTCCAGAACCAGGGGCCACAGTTTAAGAATAAGGAGTAAGCCATTTAGAACGCAGACAAGGAAACACTTTTTCTCACAGAGATTGGTGAGTCTGTGGAATTTTCTGCCTCAGAGGGCGGTGGAGGCAGGTTCTCTGGTTGCTTTCAACTGAGAGCTAGATAAGGCTCTTAAAAATAGCAGAGTCAGTGGATATGGGGAGAAGGCAGGAACAGGGTACTGATTGGGGATGATCAGCCATGATCACATTGAATGGCGATACTGGCTCGAAGGGCCGAATGGCCTAATCCTGCATCTATTGTCTATTGTCTATTGTCTATAACAAAGATCGGAGCCGGTGTGTGGGTTGGGGGTCACACCGAGCACTCGGGCTCAGCTGTGCGTGGCCCTCAGGACACAGAGGCCGAGCGATATCCGTCAGAGGTGAGTGACTGTGCGTTCACGAGCCAATGTAGAGGCGGCGTCGGAGTGAGTCGAGTCAGCTGAACAGGCCGCTGACTCGACCCTCGTAAAATCCAAAGAAGGTTTAAGGGGATGTTGCCAAGACCTGAGGGCCAGAGCTGTAGGGAAAGACTGGACAGGCTAGGACTTTATTCCTGGAGTGGAGGCGGCAGAGGGGTGATCTTACAGAGGTACAGAGAAATAGATAGGATGGATGAACAGAGTATTTTGTTGGGGCTGGAGAAACCAAGAACCAGACATAACTTTAAGGTAAGATGAACAAGATTTAATCAGAACCAGAGGGCTCCTATTTCACTCAGAAAGTGGTGGGGAAATGGAACAAGCTGCCAGAGAAGGTAGTTGAGGCAGGTACTTTAACAGCACTAAGCCAGGTAGATGGAAAGGAAAGGTTTGGATGAATATGAGCCAAACATGTGCAAATGGGAATCTTAGATGTGGCATCTTGGACGACACAAAAAGGATGGGCCAAAGGGGCCAGCTTCCATTCTGTATGACTCCATGGCTCTATAACCAGCTCTAATACACATTGCCAGCACTACTCTACACCACTCCCCAGTATCGCCAAGGTAACATGCGCTAATCACCGGGTGGCAGTGAACCACCTGGTGGCGCCATCAATGGCTGTCTCGACAACAGTCTGTCTGTCCCTTCCTTCGTTGTGTTTTAATAGTATGTGTTAAATGTATGTTTTTAGTGTTCTTTAGCTTATTATATGTGGGGGGGATGCGGAAAACCTCTTCTAATCTCTTACCACGATAGAGATGCGATTTTTTTTTCCGTATCGTATCTACGTCTGCACTGCGGCCTAACATCGAGGAGTTGGCAGTCTTTGGAGCCTGCGCTTCCTTTGCCAGGGATCGTCCTTGGAGATCCAAACATAAGATTGCATTGTTTTGCCTTCCATCACAGTGAGGAATGTGGGAATCCGCTGTGGTGGATGTTTATGTTAACTTCTATGTAGTTGAGTGTCTTGGTGCTTTTTTCTCATATGGGGGGGGGGGGGGGGGGGGGGGGGGTTAAAATGCGGTTCTCTACCGCCTGTCCTGGATATATTTTGTCAGGAAGATGGGTAACGCTGAAGATTTGTTCCAACAGTGCAATTCTTTTTTTTAAATCGCTGGACCATTTCAGCGCTAGAGTAAACTAAAAGCCGCTTCTAATGCCGTGAATGCCGACAACGGGGACGGATTTCAGGTACGGGACAGCTATAGGAAAGCTGTTTATTTTACATATAAACGTGTTTCTTAGGATGACCTTAATCCACATTTCACGTTGCGAAAAGGTGATTTAGGCCCCATACGAACTGGTAGTGTTTTTCCTGCCGATATGGGGTTTAAATTCACCGCAAACCGCAACGTTCCAAATGATCGCGTTCCAGAAATACCCACTCGCAAGATGATTTAAATGGCCATTAATTTACAGGAATTAAACACTACATTCCTTCCATTTGGCCTATAAATTCATGACAATGAGATTTAAAAATCATGTTATATTGTGAATTCTTGTGTGAATGTTATTTGGACACTTAGGCTATTTAAAAATTGTAATCTTTTCTTAAGAAATAGATAGATGTTTAGATCTAGTGATTGAATTTTGTAATTCGCCACAATTGGGTAACTAACTAATTAAATGCTTTAATTTCAGGTCATCCAAGTAAGATTGTTTCATATTTGTTTCAGAATGCTTCAATCTATAATAACTGAACATTTTTAAGAAAGTTATGGGCTTTTGACTGTCCTTGATCACAGCTTTTGTGTTAAGTCAATGGAAAAGCAATAGGGAACAAGATGCTAATTTCCGAGTATGAAAATGGCCATAACCTTTTTAATATTAAAGATATGAAAGTAAATTAGGTGTCAAATTAAACTTCTTTTTATGCTTTATCTGATGGGATAAATTGCAGACTTGATTTTTTAAATCTCAAAATTTTGTAACATTGCTACTTAAAGCATAGAAACCTGCTCAGTGGCCCAACTTGCCCACACCGACCAACATTTCCCATTTACACTAATCCCACCTGGCTGCGTTTGGTTCATACCCCTCTAAACCTATCCTATCCATCTTATCCCTCTAACCCTATCCTATCCATGTACCTGTCTAAATGTTTCTTAAATGTTGCGATACCACCTGCCTCAGCTACCTCCTCTGGCAGCTCGTCCCATACATCCACTATCCTTTGAGTAAAAAAGTTGCTCCTCAGGTTCCTATTAAATCTTCCCCCCCTCACCTTAAGCCTATGCCCTCTGACCTTGAGCTAATAAACCAGTGACTTGAATCTGCAACTCACCATATCACCAAGAACAATGATTTGTGTTGTTCTTTCCCCCACTTCACCACTCAGTTTCCCCGTTCCCAGTTGCAAGTCTATCTGCATGATGATTGCACTGAACATCATCCTTGCACCATTTTTCTACGACAGTTCCTGTTTTTTAAGACTTTAGAAAGATACAGCTCGGAAACAGGCCCTTCAGCCCACCAAGTCCGCGCCAACTGGTAATTACCCCACACAACAGCATTATCCTTCACACCGCACCGACCAGCGATCACCAATACACTAGTTCTATCCTACATGCCAGGGACAATTTACAGAAGCCAATTAACCTACAAACCCATTAAATATGGGAGGAAGCCAGAGCACCCAGAGAAAACCCACGCGGTCATGGGAGAACATACAAACTCTCAACAGACAGCACCCCTGGTCATGATCGCAACTGGGTCCCTGGCACGGTAAGGCAGCAGCTCCACGCCACTGTGCTGTGTTATTTTTATTCATTACAGCTTTATCCTGTAGGGGTCGATTGTGTAATTCTCCCCAAGGAATAATGCCCTACCCCCGCTCCCAGAGGCCTCGCTTGCACTTTTCAAAAGCATGGAGCGGGTTGCAATGAAGCAAATTAGAGGCAAAGAGTCAAACAATTAAGCCATTGTTCACAGCATTCATACATTTAAACAAGCTCGCTATAAATGTAGGAGGTTTCAAGTTTTCAAACAATGACCCTTAGAAATGGGACAGTCAGCCCTTTATTCATCCCGCACTAAAATCATTCTTGCATTTGCAAAACAATTTTAAAAGTTCTGAAATTCAGGTCCTTTTCTCTGGTAATTTGCCATTTCCACAGTGTCTACAAATTCTTCATTGGCCTGTCAGTCAAACAAAGCCAGACTTTTCATCTGGAACATGATCCTTAAATGAGCCCACCGTTCATCTCAAGAATGTACAACAGTTACACCATCCTGCCTTGGAGGGAACTTGCTACACTTTATTTCACAAGGTATAATATTTTGTTTTTATAACATAGTGCTTACTTCACTTCTAAGTTTAGTTTAGTTTAGAGACGCAGCGCGAAAACAGCCCCTTCGGCTCACATAATCCACGCCGACATTCGATCCGATACAATATGCAAAAGGGACAATTTCCAATTCTTATCTAAGCCAATTAACCTACAAATCTTTACGTCTTCAGAGTGTGGGAGGAAACCGGAGCAGCCGGAGAAAACCGACGCGGTCACTGGAGAATGTACAATCTCCTTACAGACAGCACCTATAGTCAGGAATGAACCCGGGTCTCGGGTGCTGTAAGGTAGCAGCTCTACCCCTTCACGACTGTGCCACCCCTAGAACGATTTATCAGACAGGGCAGCATCTCTGGAGCAAAAGGATAGGTGACATGTCGGGTTAGGTCGGGATTGAAGGGTCCCGACTCTGAAACGCCACCTATCCTATTTCTTCAGAGGTGGTGCCTGACCCGCTGAGTTACTCCAGCACTTTTTGTCTACCTTGCATTTGCAGTTCCTTGTTTCTACAAGTGTTGGTTTCAAGTTGGAATCAAGATACAGATCGGCTGTTCTGAAATCGATTGGTGGACAAACTTAATGATCTAAACACCTTTCAAAGAATTCTAAAGCTAAACATTCTGCCCTCGTTTCTCTATTTCCACAGATCCTGACTATGGGTGGTGTCTGTACAGAGTTTGTACGTTCTCCCCATG
This sequence comes from Leucoraja erinaceus, assembly GCF_028641065.1. Taxonomy (NCBI): domain Eukaryota; kingdom Metazoa; phylum Chordata; class Chondrichthyes; order Rajiformes; family Rajidae; genus Leucoraja; species Leucoraja erinaceus. The sequence continues at coordinate 42,150,630 of NC_073388.1, forward strand.
GACACATGGGTTTTCTCCGGTTGCTCCGGTTTCGTCTCACACTCCAATCATGTAGAGGTTTCTATGTTAATTTGGCTTCAGTGATAATTGTAAATTGCCTCTAGTCTACAGGATAGTGTATGGGGATCGCTGCTTGGTGTGGACTCGGTTGGTCAAAGGGCCTGTTTCCCCACTAAATCTCTAAACTAAAATGCAAGGAAAATGTCAGAAGCTTAAAAAGGCAAGGTATTATTTATGTGGACATGGGGAATTTATTCTGAAAACATTAATACAAAGTGTTTGCAGATGGAGAATCTTATATAAATTAGAGATATATTTGAATGTTTCCAGTGGAAAGCTGATGATTTGTGGCACCTCAATCATTGCAGTTTGAAGCAACAACATTTTCCATAGCGTAAGACAATGATAATCAATTATTGTAAATGATTTTCTTCCTAACCTGACCTGGTTGGGAAGAAAATCATTTACAACCATCAATCATACAAAAAACCACAATATGCTGGAGAAACTCACTGCATGGTCAGGAAATGGTTCAGGAGGATGTAGGCCCAAATGCACTCAAATGGAGCATCTTGGTCGACATGGGGAAGTTGGGCAGAAGGGTCTTTTTCTGTGCTGTTGGACTCGATGACTTCACAATTTTTGAGCCAGTGGTAATTGACTAACCATTAAAACAATTTGCAACAAGGCAATAGTTGTGAATGCACTGGAGCACTGAAATCCAATAATGCCTCAGGAATTATCGAAAGGAAAGTATGCTGGCAGGGCACTTTTTCTTCATCCCACCCTGCACACAGCCCACGCATTTGGAAACATCACAATACTGGGCACTAGGAAGTCCAAGGCTCAAGAATAGTTGGTAAAATTACCTCTGTCTCAGGACGGTACAGCGGTAGAATTGCTGCCTTATGCCCCTGTCCTACTTAGGAAACCTGAACGGAAATGTCTGGAGGCTTTGTGCCCCACCCAAGATTTTGGAGCGGTCCCCGGAGGTTTTTGTCAGTCTCCCTATCTGCTTCCACTACCTACAACCTCCGGCAACCACCTGCAACCTCCGGGAACCGCACGGAAACCTTGGGTGGGGCGCAAAGTCTCCAGAAGTTTCCGTTCAGGTTTCCTAAGTGGGACAGGGGCATTACAGTGCCAGAGACCGTGGTTTGATCCTGACTACGGGCGCTGTTTTAAGGAATTTCTCCCTGTGACGGCATGTGTTTTCTCCAGGTGCTCCAGTTTCCTCCCCGAAGAGATATAAATTTCTACGTTAATTGACTTGGGGAAAAAATTGTAAATTGTCCCTAGTAAGTAGGATAGTGTTAATGCATGGGGTGATCACTGGTTGGTGTGGACTTGGTGGGCTGAAAGGTCTGTTACCACACTGTATCTCTATAATCTAAAATAGGGTCCATTAAAATTCACATAGATGATTTTCATCTTGCCAACAAAAGCTTGCATTAATATTGCAATTTGAAGAAGGGTCCCACTCAAAATGTCACCTGTCTTTTCCCTCCACAGATGCTGCCTGATGCAGTGAATTCCTCCAGCACTTCGTGTCATTTGAAAGTCAGATCTCAGAAGATGTTTCACGCAAGTATTGTCAAACCAAACTGAAAGCCAGGCTACAGATGGAGAAAATACTAAAGTGCCAAATAGCTTTAAGGTGAGAGGAGCAAAGTTTAAAGGAGATGTGTTGGCCGTGATTTAATTAGTGTGTTGGACCAAGAACTGCAGATGCTGGTTTAAACTGAAGATAGACACAAACAGCTGGAGTAACTCAGCAAGTCAGACAGTATCTCTAGAGAAATGGAACAGGTGATGTTTCGGGTCAAGACCCTTCTTCAGACGTCACCTATTCCTTTTCTCCAGAAATGCTGTCTGACCTGCTGAGTTACTCCAGCTTTTTGTGTCTATCCGTGATTTATTTATCTCTTATCTATTTTTATTTATCTATATTATTATGATGGTGATGATGATGCTGATGATGATGATGATGATGATGATGATGATGATGATGATGATGATGATGATGACTATTATTATTATTATTATTATTATTATTATTATTATTATTATTATTATTATTATTATTATTATTATTAACACAGTGGGTGATGAATGCCTGAAATGTGCTGCAAAGGGTAGTTGTGGAGGCAGATACGATAGAAGCATTTGTGAAACTATTAGATAGGCAAATGGATGTGCAGGGAATGGAGGGATGTGGATTTTTTTCCAGGCAGATAAGAGTTCATGTTCGGCACAGACACTGTGGGCTGAAGGGCCTGTTCCTTTGCCACTGTCCTTCCGTGTATTAGGAAACCTTCCCTGTTATTCTGGCTTGGTGCCAACTGTAGCACAATTTTACAATTGAAAGAATTCACAGGGAGACAGCACTTAAGGTCAGGATCGAACCTAGGTCTCTCGTGCTGTGAGGCAGCGGTTCTACCAACTGCGCCATCGTGCTGCCATTCCTTTACTCCGTGTTCCTCTTCTCCTCCTCAACATGTAGCCATGCTTTGCTTCACATCCATCCTGAGCGGGCATTTGAGTTATTGGCTTAATGTCTTTTCCGAAGGGTGCACGGAATATCTAGCGTGCAAAGCGTAATGGCAGAACACATTTTACACAAACACCAATGAAACTGGTTTGCAAACATTAAAAATATACTAAAAAATGGGAACAAATTATTCACGATTTAAAAGAGAACAGTGGAAAGTTTATGTCTGTAAACCGAGAAAGGAATGATTCAGAAAGTATCTTATAACATTTGAGACAAAGGTCTGGGAATTGAATCAGGGAGGGGATGAGTGTAACGGGATCTGTGGTGGACTTGTGCTTCTAATAGGGTTACATGTCTTCTGATTTGTAACAGCTGCATATATGCTGCAATCACGTCATACATGTTAGCTGTGTCACTGTACGCAAGCAACAATGAATGCCTTATGCAATACCTAAGATATTCGGACGGCACAGCAGCACAGCAGTAGACATGCTGCATTATAGCGTTAGAATCCTGGTTTAGATCATGACTACGGGCGCTGTCTGTATGGTGTTTGTACGTTCTTCCGGTGACGATGGGGGTTTTCGCTGGGCGCTCTGGTTTCCTCCCACATGCCGAAGTCGTGCAGGCCTGTAGGTTAATTAGCCTGTGTAAATTGTCCCTTGTGTGCAGGGAATGGATGTGAAAGTGGGATAGCACAGACTAGTGTGTACAGGTGATCGATAGTCAGCGTGGAGTCAGCGGACCAGAGGTGAAATATATAGTTAAATATAATAAAAGATAATATAATAAAAGATAATTAAACAATTGGTGCTCAGTTCCAAACAGGATGCAGCTGTCATGGGATAGAAGGGAGTTGTTGTGAGTTGTGAGTTAGATTTCCTGCCTGATGGTCGGTACAAAATGCTGGACAGGCAGCATCTCTGGAGAGAAGGAATGGGTGATGTTTTGGAGGGTGACATCGAGATCTTTCTTCAGACTGATGGAGCAGGTTTAGTTGCAGCCTCACCATTTAGTCCAGATACACGCAGAAACAGGTCCTTTGGCCCATCTAGTCCGAACTGACGAGCGATCATCCCGTACACTAGCACTATCCTACACACTAGGAGCAATTTACAATTTTTACCATAGCCAATTAACCCTCAAACCTGCATGGCTTGGGAGCACGGGAGGAAACCGGAGCACACTGGAGAAAACCTATGTGATCACAGGGAGAATGATCAAACTCCGTACAGACACCCAACATAGTCAGGTTCAATGCAGGGGTTTCTGGCACTGTGAGGCAGCAACTCTATCGCTGCTCCACTGTGCCAGCCCATCTGTGAAGAAGAACCTCCACTGATTGTGTTTTTGCCTCTCAATGTGAAACAAATATACATTGGGGAAACTGGGGTTTTGGGTGCTAATTTTCATTTAATGTCATATATAACCATGCAGACATTGTCTCTTTACTGTTCCATGTACTCACATATCTGATAAGAATTCCCGCTGGTTGGATATTGTGGTTGGATATTTGTTAACAGTGAAACTGAAAGCTGGCCGTACTCAGTGCATACATACAATTTTACACAAAAAACAAGAAACAGAAAAACAAAACAGAAGGGAGATGGGGGGAATAGGTGCACAAATTCTACGGCGCTACATACATCCTAACATTGGAAATGGTAACAGGCCGGGAATCTATTCCTGACTACAATATCTCTGCCTCAGAATGATGTTCCATATACTGTGGCATCAGTCATGACGCCAGATCAATAATTAAATACACTGGTGCACACATACACAGTAAGGCCCACAGAAAATTAGCTGCCTAGTTACCACATCTGCCCAATTCTATGTCTTTATGGGCTGCTCATTGTTGATAGAGTCATACCATGTGGGTAACTTGGCCCTTAGCCCAACTTACCCACACCGACCAACATGTCTCATCTACACTAGTCCCACCTGCCTACGTTTGGCCCTTATTACTCTATACCTGTCCTATCCATGTACCTGTCTAAATATTTCTTAAACGTTGCGATAGTACCTGCCTCAATTGCCTCCTCAGGCAGCTCGTTCCATACACCCTTTGGTGATATTTGACAATAAGACGGAGTGGCCAAGGTCATAGGCTCACGGGGTCATAGGGGTCATAGAGAGTGGTGAATCTCTGGAACTCTCTACCACAGAAGGTAGTTGAGGTCAGTTCATTGGCTATATTTAAGAGGGAGTTAGATTTGGCCCTTGTGGCTAAAGGGATCAGGGGGTATGGAGAGAAGGCAGGTACAGGATACTGAGTTGGATGATCAGCCATGATCGTATTGAATGGTGGTGCAGGCTCGAAGGGCCGAATGGCCTACTCCTGCACCTATTTTCTACGTTTCTATGTTTCTATAGAATCATAGTCATAGACTCATGCAGTATGAAAACATAGATACATTTTTTCTCTTTTTTGGAAAACCAGAATTCCTTGTTTCAACATCCCATCCCAATCTACCTAGATAAACAGCACTGATTGTGGAATAAGCTACTTTTCTGATCAATTGACATTCTGACTGATATCTAACAATTCATGAAGTGGTAGTACTCACTGTAAATCCTGAGACCAATTAAAATGTTATCTTGGTCAAGGGAAATCATCTTTTTTCCATTGGCAATTGAAAACACAACTCTCAACATGGTTGTGAGTGGACTGAAATATATATATTTTAAAAACAGTCAAAGAGCATGTAAAAGAAAAACAATGATATAACTTCCTTGATATTGGCGATTCCATTACAATGAAAACACTTGGATACTTCTTTTGTGTTTGATCTTAAAACTAGAAATGATCTGTAGTTGGTTTCTCAAGGTCACTGTAAGGTATGCATTGATTCTATTTTCTTTTTCAGTCTGAGTCATTTTGTCAGATAAAAATACAAAGGGGAAAACTAACTGTGTAAGTAATTATATGTGAGCAGATGGAACAGAAAATAGGGATCTATAAAAAAAAATCCAATGACTTCCTGAAAATAACTCAAGTGCCGACTAAAATACATCATGTTATCTTCATGTAGCAAGTCAGTATCTAAATATCAATCGAATGAGAGTGTCACGGGCTATGAAAGAGGCCCTTTGGCCCAACCCATCCATGCCAACCTTGATACCTATCTAAGTTAGTCTTGTCTGCCCACCTTTGACCCATATCCCTCCAAACCTTTCCAAATCATGTATCTCTCCAAATGTCTTATTAGTGTTGTTATTGTACTAGCCGCAACACTCAATCATGAGGTTATGGGGAGAAGGCAGGAGAATGGGGTTAGGAGGGACTTGATGGGCCGAATGGCTTAATTATGCTCATATCACTTGTGAACTTATAAATAATAACTGGACATATTTGGTTCTGATGAGTTTAGTTTAGAGATATAATGTGGAAACAGGGCATTCAGCTGACCGAGTCCGCCCTGACCATCGGTCACCGTTCACATTAATTCTTTGTTATCCCAGTTTTGCATCCACTCTCCGCACACTAGCAGCAATTTACAGACGCCAATTAACCAGCACAGTGCGCAGGTTCGATCCTGACTATGGATGCTGTTTGTATGGAGTTTGTACGTGCTCCCTGTAACCGGGTGGGTGTTCGCCTGGTGCTCTGGTTTCCTCCCACACTTCAAAGATGTGCAGTTTTATATGTTAATAGGCTGTGGTAAAAATTATAAACTGTCCCTTGTGTGTGCAGGTTAGTGCTAGTGTATGGGGATCGTTGGTCGGGATCGGTGGGTCAAAGAGCCTGCTTACGCATTGTTTCTCTAAACTAAACCTACAAACCTGCACGTCTTTGGATGCAGGAAACTGGAACACCCGGAGAAAACCTACTCGATCACAGGGAGAACGTGCAAACTCCATACAGACAGCACCCGTAGTCGGGATTGAAACCATATCTCTGGCGCCATGCGGCAGCAGAACTACTGCACCATCACTGTTCTTCCTTTATCTTCCCCTCTGCCATCAGGCTACTGAAAGGTCCTTCCATAAACCAGGATACTGTCCAATACTTCTCCACCTTATTTGCGGACATTGGACTGTCTCTAAAACTGATGTGCTACACTGCTGAGAACTATATTCTGCACTCTGTATCTTTCCCTTTGGTCTACCGATTGTACTTGTGCTTGGCTTCTTTCATGTATCTATAGTATTATCCGAAAAAACATAAAATCCCGGAGTAAATCAACAGATCAGGTAGTATCTCGGGGGAAAAGAAATAGTTCCCCCCCACCCCCCCCATTACTCCACCTCCACTTTGTCTGAAGAAGGGTCCGACTCGAAACGTTACATATCCATGTTCTCCAGAGATGCTGCCTGACCCGCTGAGTTGCTCCAGCACTTTGTGTCTATCTTTGGTGTAAACCAGCATCTGCAGTTCCTTCCGACACGTATTATCTGATTTGACTGGCAGCATGCACACAAAAGGTTTTCACGGTAACTCAGAACACATGACAATAATAACCTAAATCTAAAGCTGTTTCATGTGGGTGGACAAAGAGGAGATCCTTCAAACCCTCAAGACCGGAACCATGTGTTTTCATCTAATTTACCTGAATAACTTTTGCTTTTTTCTCCTTGAATCCAAATAAAACATTTGCCGAACAAGGAGCAAGTTTCACATCCTAACCACCCCTTCCTACATTCCCTATTTGATTTATTATTAACCCCCGTACTTAAAGAAAATATTTTCTTAATGGTGCAAAATTGAAAGGCTTTTTGTGTTTAGAGGATTTGAGTGGTTTCATATGGATCATGTAGATGTAATATACAGCAGCGTGCACCAAGTGAGAAGGTGAATAATATGGTGGCTTTTAAGGATTTGAATATGACTAATAAAGTCATATTACAATTACCACAAGCCCTGGTATATTAAGTGTGTAGGAATGCAAAAGTGGGATAACATAGAACTGGTGTGAACCTGAGGGAAAACCCACGTGCACACAGGGCGAATGTGCAAACTCTGTACAGACATCACCTGTTGTCAGGATTGAACTTGGGTCTCTGGCGCTGTAAGGCAGCAACTCTCTGCCTCCCCAAATCATCATTGACAGCAAGTGACTGGACCTGACTGAGAATAGTTGACTTATGGTAGGGCCTGTAGGTTTAGGTTTAGGTTGAGGTTTATTATTGCCACATGTACCGAGGCACAACAAAAAACGTTGTTTTGCATGCTATCCAAATAGATCAGATATACCATGCATTGACACAATCAAGTCAAACTCAATTCTCAATTATACTTTATTGGCATGGGTACAGTGAAATTCTTTGTTTTGTATGCAAAACAGTAAAATCATTCTGTAGATAAACAGAGTCATAGATATGTACAAAAGTGCAAGAGTTGTAATTTAATCGTATTCAAGACAGAACACAAGGAGTCACCACTTTTCTGGCATCAACAAAGTTTCAAAGTTTCAAACTTTCAAAGTGTACAGTCCTATCATGGTCTTAAAGGCCAAATAAAGCAAAGGGGGAAGATACAGAGAATGGAGAATTTAGTTTTCAGCAATGTCACGCATCAGTTCCAAAGACAAGGTTCAATGTCCACAATGGGGTGAAGGGTGAATTAGACAGTACTCTAGTTTATGGAAGGACTGTTCAGAAGCCTGATTACAGAGGGGAAGAAGCTGTTCCTGAGTCTGGTGGTTTGTGCTTTCAAGCTTCTGCATCTTCTTCCAAACTGGGAGTGGGAAAAAGATGGAATGACCAGCAAGCCTGATTCTGTAACAAAAGCGATTGAAACATAAACAACAAAAGGTCTCACTCACACTTGCAACAATATGCACACTTGACGTTGTGCATTTTAGTGAAAATCGGGTTGAAATGTTAATCCGTGAAGCAAAGCGCAGCTTGCACAAATGTTGACGTTTCATGTCAACATATAGCTTGAGCAAAAAAGAAAGTCTTTCCTCAGTCTGATGAAGCAAGGGGCCCAAGTAACCGAATCCATTTCTGCCTCCAGGACACACTTTGACAGACTCTCTCCTGGAATGCTTGAGGCCACATGAAAAAGTCTCCAGTCATATGGGGGTTTATGAGAGCAGACTTAATTAGACTTTGCATGAGGCAGTCGCTTCCAAACATAAATATGGTCAAATTACACAGCCTTAATTGATTCCATTTATCTGTATGGTTTCAGTAACAACTATCCAGCCACTAATAAAAATCACACAACTGATTGTAATAGGTGAGTCTGAACTTTAAAGATCAAAACACACACTCTCTCTCTCTCTCTCTCTGCTCTCTCTCTCTCTGAATTTGTGGATGTTTCATTTAATCGAGATCCATTATCCTATAATGGGAAGATGAACCATAATTGTCACACAAAGACATAGTATGGAAACAAGGAGCTGTAGATGCCGGCTTACACAAAAGGACTCAAAAGTGCTGAGTAAGTCAGCGAGTCAGGCAGCACCTCTGCAGAACTTGGAATGTTTCGTTTATAAAGGGCCTGTCCCACGAGCATGCGACCTGCATGCGGCAAGCGTGACCTAAAGGGCCGGTCCCACCAGCATGTGCCTGCATGCGGCAAGCGCGACCAAACCAGAAGCGGGAGCCGCACGGAGATCGAGTGAGTGACACGGTGTCTAGGCGGCTGCGGGCCGACAGGCCATTGCCGCGCGGAATTTTTAAACAGGGTCAGTTTTTCGCAGCCCCGCGCGATGTCAGGACCAGCTCCGCACAACTCCATACGGCTCCGGCGATCGAAGTGGGACCGGCCCCGCGAGGCCGTACGGCTCAAGCGACCACGTTAGGTCGCGCTTGCCGCATGCAGGCACATGCTGGTGGGACCGGCCCTTTCGTTTGCGCTTGCCGCATGGAGTCGCATGCTCGTGGGACAGGCCCTTAATGTTACGTGTACTGAGTTACAGTGAAAGTTTTTTGTTGTTGCGTGGTATCTAGTCAGCAGAAAGACTATACATGATTACAATCAAGCTGTTCACAGTACACAAATACAGGATAAGAGAAAAAAAATGTTTAGTGCAAGACAAAGTCCAGTAAATGTGCAATACAAGTTAGCCCAAGGGTTTCCAATGAGGTAGATGGTAGGTCAAGACCACTCTCTAGTTGGTGATAAGATGGTTCAGTTGCCTGATGGTCCCAACCTGAACATTACCTTTCCATGTTCTCCAGAGATGCTGCCTGACCCATTGAGGTGCACTAGCATTTTGTATCCTTTTGTCACCAACATACCCTGGTTGAAAGACTTGTACAAGTGTTACAATCGGACAGTAGCTACTGATTGAGGAGCCATTTCCTGCCCTTTGCCCTTGTCCAGTCAATCATCTTAACCCTTGCAGACATGCATCACTTCATGAGCAATGTCAAGATCCATAAGCTTTTTAGACGCAAGATTTACAAACAAAATGACTGAGATGGATCACTAACCTATATTAATACAGAGTGTAGAAGGAACTGCAGATGCTGGTTTAAACCAAAGATAGACAAAAAAAAAAAGCTGGAGTAACTTACTGGGCAGGCAGCATCTCTGGAGAGAAGGAACGGGTGACGTTTTGGGTCGAGACCCTTTTTCCCCCCGAAGACTGCAACGACCAAAGTTCACAGGCCGCGCCGGCCGGACCCCCGACACTGGCGATCTCGGATCCCAGGCTCCGCGGTGCCGTCAACGGTCACAGTGCCCCGGAGACCGGCAAGGCATCGCCCGCCCCTTGTAGGGTGTCCCGCATATACACCGCCCGTCAGACAGTAGAAGTGTTTCGACCCGAAACGTCACAGCCTTCCTATTATGGGGCGATCAGAACTGTATACAATACTCCAAATGCAGTCCAACTGTTATCCTATAATTGTCCTAGCTGCAGACAGAAGATCCTGCAGATGCTGCGATCTTGCATAGAACTCAAAATGCTGGAGTAACTCAATAGATCATGCAGTGTCTCTGGAGGAAAAGAGAGATGAAGAAGGGTCCCAGCCCAAAATGTCACCTAATCATATCCTCCAGGGATGCTGCTTGACCCATAGTTACTCCAGCACTTTATGTCTTACTAGGCAAAAGGGGACCAGCTGGTGAAAACTGTGCGCAGCTGGCTGCGGGGAGCAGAGCCATTGTGACATCATCAGCTCGTTAGCTTTAAAAAATATCTCAGATTTGTGAACAATTTTAACAAATAACTCACTCAAGAAATAATGAATCAAATTATCAGATGAGGCGATTTTTGAGATCATGAGGCAAATCTCTATCGGAATGTTTTCGAGGAGATGTGAATCACAGAAAAACACACAAATACACAAATACATCCACATCCAAATCAGAGTTTATAAGTATATAGATAATGCTGCAACTTAACGTCTTGACTCTTATACTCAATGCCCAGACTGGTCATACGACGTTACAGTGATTGATGAGGGTCCATTCAAAATCTTGAAACATTGTAAAGCCAATACAATTCTTTTGAAGTGGTGTCACTCCTGCAAAGCAAGAACCACATAAACTATCATGCGCACAGCAGAATCCCACAAATTGTAAAGAGAGAAATGGCAAGACCATCTGTTTTAAACCTGTCTGTTTGAAAGACAAATGAAACTCAGGACAATGGGGAATATCCCAGATCATATTTTAAAAACTGATATGGGATCTTACAGGTCTAATCAAGAGGCAATCGGTTTCCAATTGAAGGATCTCGCATAGTTTAATTTACTTTAGACTTTAGAGGTACAGCACAGAAACAGGCCCTTCGGCCCACCGAGTCCACACCGACCAGCAATCACTGCACACTAACATTATCCTACACACACAAGGGACACTGTACAATCTTTACTGAAGCCAATTAACCTACAAACCTGTATGCCTTTGGAGTGTGGGAGGAAACTGGAGAACCCAGAGAAAACCCACGTGGTCACGGAGAGATCATACACACTCCGTATAGAGAGCAGCCGTGGTCAGGATTGAACCCCTGTCTCTGGCGCTGTAAAGCCGCAACTTTACCGCTGCGTCACTGTGCCGCCCTTTTACACGTGTGGGAAAAATGTCCTATTAATCCCCTCTCACTCTAAACCTGTCCCCTCTAGTTTTAGAACCCCTTTACCCTTCAAAAAAGACTTACATGATCTACACCCTTGGGATTTTATACACCTCTGTAAAGATCATTCCTCGGCCTCCAACACTCCAGGAGCGGAACAGTCCCCGTCTATCCACCCTCTTCAGCTTTTGAATCTCTGCGACATTTCTGTGCAACAGAAGAAGGGCCCTGACATAGTGATATCTCCACAGACTAGTACTGGGAGGGTAAACTGAGATGTTCTTGCACATGTCGCTGGGGAGTAATCCATCACCTTATAAACTGGAGCAAAGTTGAAAGTTAGACTTTTATTGGAAAGTCTCCAATAACCAGAATAAATGAACGTTTGGAAAAATTAACCCTTGCATCCCTACCCACTTCCCCAATGCCTTTAATTAACATGACCAATTGGGTTAAGTGCTCCTGAAGGGTTTTGCGTGGTAGAAACTCCCGATGGGTCGTGGTTGACAGGACGATCCAGGCAGTGACGACGGCTGCAACGGGCCTTTATGGCCAGCTGCAACTGGGACTCTGACAATGGCACAAAAACCTGGCGACTCTTGCACATGAACTCAGTGGGCTGTTTCTATACATAGAACACCCAATTACATTACACCCTCATGTGGTCATCCAATTACAGGAGGGGTGTGGACATGTTGGAGTGGGTGCTGATGAGGTTTACCAGAGAGCTGATTAATTAGGGGGTATTGGTTTCAAGGAGAGGTTGAACAAACTTGGATTGTTTTCTTAAGAACACCGAAGGTTGAGGGGAGACGAAAAAGAAGTATAAAACGTTATGAGAGACATGGTAGACGGTCTGAAGCTTTTCCCAGTTTACAGGACTGGAATAAAGATCAGCATCCTATCACCCTCTACTCTCACATTTTCTCTCCCTGTAATCTCACACAGGTCTATAAGATTGTTGATTCTGTCTTCCTGGATATCCTATTTTGTATTGTTTCTTCACTGAGGTCCAATACCATCAGTCATCTAGACCCAGAGGCCTTGGAATTTCTTGCTATTAAGGGCGGCACAGATCTTGAACTACCCTGGAGCAGCTGATAGAGCTGCTGTCTCTCAAAGCCAGAGACCTGGGTTCGATCCTGACACCGGGTACTGTCTGTGTGGAGTTTGCATGTTCCCTCTGTGACCGCATGGGTATCCTTCTGGTTTGTAGGTTAATTGGCCCTAATGTGCAGGGAGTGGATGTAAATGTGGGATAACATAAAACTGATGTGATCATTGTGGGCTGAAGGGCCTGTTCTTGTCCTCTACTGTTGTGCTCTTTGTTCTATCTAGACAAAGGAGAGGATGAGGGCAAAGAAAACTGGAAAGTCACATCAGAGTGGAAGGCGACAGAGAGAGTGTAACAATTACAGGGTGGCAGTGCTGTGTAACAAAAACCAAATGGAGATGAAAATACAAAATGATTATCCAAAATTTCCAGAGGAATTTGAGATTAATGCTGGACAAAAGATATTAAGAGGCTGAAACTTAATATTTGAAATGGTTCCACTTGACGTTGATGCCGTGTGTTGTTGCTATTAGGTTACTCTTCTCCTTTTGTGTCGTCTTCTGAAATGTCTGAGTTTATGACTAGATTGTGTAACAAAAGAAAACAAAGAAATTGAGAGGAATGTTTTACATGTACTCATGTGCTGGGAATCATCTCCATCTACCCAAGCATCTGATCATTAGAGGGATGGAGGCACAGGGCAGCACAGTGGTACAGCAGTAGAGTTGCTACCTTACATCACCAGATACCAAGGTTCGATCCTGATTACGGGTGCTCTCTATACGGAGTTTGTACGTTCCCCTTGTGACCTGCATGTGTTTTCTCCGGATGCTCCAGTTTAATCCCACATTCCAAAGTCATGCAGGTTTGTGGCTTAATTGACTTTGGTTAAAACTATAAATTGTCCCTAGTGTGTAGGATAGTGCTAGTGTACAGGGATCGCTGGTCGGTGCAGACTTGGTGGGCAGAAGGGCCTGTTTCCGCGCTGTATCTCTAAACTAAATTAAACTAAATATGTGAATCTAGTGCAGGGGCCACATTAGCCAACATGTCTGCATTGACCATCAAATGCACTAATTCACCATTGATCCCATTCACTATGAGCCCGTCCAAATGCTTCTTAAACACCACTATTGTATCTACCTCCAGCACCACCCCTGGCAATTCCTCCCATCACTATCCTTCAAACTTTGTCCCTCTCACCTTAACATTATGCCCTCTAATCATTGACATTTCCTCCCTAGGAAATAAGTTTCTGACTGTCTACCCTGTCTCCGCCTCTCATAATTTTCTATACTTCCATCAGGTATCTGCTCAACCTCCAATGTTCCAGAGAAAACAATCCACGTTTGTCCCAACTCTCCTTTGAGCTAATATCTTCTATTCCAGTCAGCATTCTAGTAAACCTCTTCTGCAACCTCTTCAAAGCCCACACATGCTTCCTGTAATGGGGCAACCAGAACTGCACATAATTGATAGCATAGATACATTTGTAACATATCTAATGTCCTCCTCAATACTTTGCCAATATTACAAATGTTAGGTAACCTGTACCTTCTCTTTTTAGTGTTCGTGGGGGGCTTGCTGTGCACCAATTGCCTGTCTGATCGCTTCCAGTTTAGTTCAGTTTAGGTTAGTTTAGAGGTACAGCATGGAAACAGGCCCCTCGGCTCACCGACTCCGTGCCGACCAGCGATCACCCGTACACTAGTTCTATGTTATCCCACTTTCCCACTCCCCATATACACGGTGCAATTTACAGAGGCCCATTAACCTGCAAACTCACACATCTTTAGGATGTGGGAGAACACCAGAGCACCTGATGAAAACCTACACCGCACAGGGAGAACATGAAATCTCCGCACTGACAGCACCCGAGATCAGGATCAAACCTGGGTCTCTGTGGAACCTTTGCAACCGCTGTGGAATTTTGCTGGATTCATGCTATATACGGCCAACCCTTGCGCTGAGACGATGCCGCTAGTTTTATCTTACCCACCCTAAAGAATCAGCTTACTGACATTTACACTTCAATCCCACACACAAACCTGAGGTTCGATGAAATCTTACAGGAGCTTGAAGAAATGTAAGATGCTACAGCAAGATTTCTCAATCTCTTTTTAGGTCAGCCCCATAATCCCCACATACAATCAAGCGAACTGCTCTGTGAGCACAGAGAGAGTACGGAAAGAGTATACAAACTTTGTACAAGACAGCAGCCTTGGTTGGGATCAAACACAGGTCTCTGGCACTCTGGCAGCTCTACCACTGCATCACTGTGCCACCTAGTTACTACACTCCCAGACTACAGCCTTTAAATAATTTTGAGAGGTCCTGAGAGTGAGAGGGGAAATGCAAACTCCCTCTCACTGCATCGCTCAGCAGAATTCTCCTCCATGTAATTATATTTGATTCCTAAGTGCAGTTCAGTAAAGAACTATGAGTGACAATGTAATTCAGGAAACACAAGTTGCTCTGAGCTGTGTGTTAAATAGCAGTTTTTACAGTTCCATTGAAGCCGTCAATAATTAATTGGATTTGTTAACCTTCCTAGTTAGACACCATTATGTACGCTGCCTTTGGAAGCATTCTACAGTAAGTAGTTTGTGACATGGAACCATACCACATACTCTTCTAATAAAACTACATGACATCCGAAAGAAAGCTACAAGCCTCGCATATTATCTTTCTCAAATCAGTCTGGTCCAATTCCAGATTTCATTAACTTGAAAGTATATGTGTACTGACATTTATTAACATCTTGAGGACGTTTTAAAACAAAACTAAAGTGATTAGAGGCATAGAATCATATAGTCTTACAGCACAGGTACAGGCACTTCGACCCAGCTTGTCCATACCGACCAAGATGCCCCATCTACATTAGTTCCACTTGCCTGCATTTGGCACATAATCACCTAAACCTTATGTTGCTATGTACCCTTGGTGTGGCAAGTTAGTCCGAAGGGCCTGTTTCCACGCTGTATGACTCCATCTATATCTGCCCAAATGTCCTTAAAATGCTGTTATAGTACTTGCCCCAGTTACATCCTCTGGCAGCTTGTTCCATGTACCCACCAACCTCTGTATGAAAATGTTTCTAATAAATATTTTCCCTCTCACCATAATTCTATGCCCTCTTGTTCTTGATTTCCCTACCCTGGGTCAAGGACTCTGTGCATTTACACTATACACCTCACATCAGTGGTAGGGAAACTATTGGAGAGAATCCCTTGAGATAGGATTTACTCCCATTTACGAGTCAGTCACTACCGGCCTGTCGCGTAAATGACGGCCAAGTGGGACAGGCCCTGTAGAAGACAAAGGATTGTGGTGGAAGGTAGATATTATAGATCTGTGATCAGTGGAGTTCTGCATGGATCTGTGCTGGGACCTCTGCAGTTTGTGATTATATATATATATATATATATAATAAATGATTTGGCCGTAAATGTAGATAGGCTGGTGAGTAAGTTCGCTGACACCAAAACTGGAGGAGTTGCATACAGTGAGGAATGCTGTCAGAAGATACGGCGTGATTTAGACCAGCTCAGAAATGGGCAAAGAAATGACAGATAGAGTTTAACCCGAGCAAGTGTGAGGTGTTGCACTTTGGGAGGTTGAATATAATGAGAGAGTGTACAGTTCACGGCAAGACCCATAACAGCATTGATGTGCAGAGGGATCTCGGAGTCCAAGTTCATAGCTCACTGAAGGTGGTAGCACAAGTTGATAAAGAAGGTATATGGCATGCTTGCCTTCATTGCTAGGGGCATTGAATATAAGAGTCAGGAAGTAATGATGCAGTTATAGCGGCCTGGACGAGGTCAGGAAAAGGCCAGACGTCAGACAGGTTCAAACAGTAGTTTTTAATGATGCAGCGAGAACACACACCCCCAAGAGGGACCTCGGGAAACCCCGTGGCAGACCAACGCCCCTGTCCCTCAATAGCCAAGGGGATGACCCAAGGAGTGACCTAACCCCCAGGGACCGCCACACAGAGCTATAGGACTTTGGTCTGGCTGCATTTAGAATATTGCAAGCAGTTCTCATCACCCCATTACACAAAAACTGGTGGCTTTGGAGAGGGTGCAGAGGAGGTTTATCAGAATGCTGCCTGGATTAGAGGGTTTCAGCAAGAGGGAGAGGATGGATAGATTTGGATTGTTTTCTCTGGAATGTCAGAGGTCAAGGGAAGATTTGATAGAAGTATATAAAATGATGAGAGGCATTGATAGGGTAGAAAGTCAGAAACTGTTTCCCAGGGTAGAAGTGTCCAACACTAGACAGCATACCTATAAGGGGGTGCCTGGAACTCATTGGCAATGGTGGCTAATATGATAGTGGCATTTAAGATGGGTTTTAGATAGGTACATGGAATTGCAGGGAATAGAGGGATATGGAAGATGCACAGGCAGACAAGATCCATTTAACTAGTCATTATGTCTGGCACAAACATTGTGGGCCATAGGGCATGTTCCTGCACAGTACTTTTCTATGTTCTATGGTCTAAGATCATCCCTCAGTTTCCTGCACTCCATGGAATGGGGCGGCACAGTGGCACAGCGATAGAGTTGCTGCCTTACAGCACCAAATACCCAGGTTCGATCCTGACTATGGGTGCTGTCTGTATGAAGTTAATACGTTCTCCCTGTGACCTGCATGGGTTTCCTCACACACTCCCACAGGTTTGTAAGTTAATTGGCTTCAGTAAAAATTGTAAATTTGTACCTAGAGTGTAGGATAGTGCTTGTCGGCATGGACTCGGTGGGCCAAAAGGTCTGTTTCCATGCGGTATCTCTGTATAATCTATAAGCCTAGAAGTTTAAACTAAAGACTAATGAATAAAGTCCTAGCCTGACCAACCTTACCCTATAGCTCAGACCCTCAAGTCCTGGCAACATCCTCGTAAAGAGATGTTTTTAATGAAAGAAAATACAGGCAACAGCGACGTAATGATTGTGGCTTAGAGTTTTCAGTCCTGTCACCATAAAGTAAATACTAGTGAAGCTGGATGGATGCACTATTGTAACTCCCTAATGTTTATTGATTCAAAGTTTCCATTATTTTTTACTGCTCAGATATCCAGTTAATCTTGTGAATGGTACAGCGATGGTGTCATACATGCTGTGGAATGTGTTTAATGAGGCTGAGAGGTGCAAGTCTCTGTACATAACATCCATTTCACAGTTGAAAAGATCAATGACACTTCAGGTAGGTTGTATATCGAGGGGGCTTCACTGAATGACTGTCAATGGCCGATCTGTGCCTTGTCAGCGGTCAGCAGTGGAGAACAAATAATGCAAATGCAACCAAGAATATCCAAGTGATCCATCGACTCTGTTTGAAGGGACCTATATTAATTTGTGTGTCATCAAAAGACATTCCATTTCCTTCACTTGATTAGACTGCAAAACAAATGATAGATAGAGTTACTGAAGCTTTGATCATTACTGAATGCAGGAGGTGGATGGTGTTCCATGTGTCACTATTATTGACAATTCGATTGTTAAGGGAAATAATTTTTGAATTACTACAAGAACAGCTATGATTAAAAAGCATTCATTACCCACTCCCAGTCAATGCTAATGGCATATGTGTCACCTGAATTTTGGTCTTTATCACATTTGCTCTTTTCATCTCTCCACACTCCCCTCCCATGCTCTGCAACTTAAAACGCATTATGATAAGTCATGAAGTTTATGTTACAGGAGCAGAATTAGGCCATTTGGCCCATCAAGTCTACCCCGTCAACATGGCTGATCTATCTTTCCCTCTCAATCCCATTCTCCTGCCTTCTCCCTTGCCTTGATGCCCCTTCCACAGGGAAAAGATTTTGACTATCCACCCTGTTGATGCCTCTCTTAATTTTATGTATTTCTATGTCACTTTCTCCAGCTCTGGCAAAAGATTAGCTTGAACCATTTGCTTAGTTTCACCCACCATGCTGCCTGACCTGCTGAAAATGTTCAACGCCTTGTTTTTACAGCATCTTGTCTTCAAATGAAGTGAAATATTCCAGAGAAATGAAGGCATAATTTTCCAGCATGGCACATAAGGAGATGATTTTGGTGAGGCTCCACTTGGAGTATTGTGGTCTATTTTGGACACCCAGATATAGGCCATTGCTGGAAAATTGAGCTTCTTGCTTAGCATGGAAAAATATCTTGTTTTCCTGCTGTATGACTATGATTCTGTGAGATGTTAGAAATTATAAGCTGCAGGTAGAGTTGCTTCCCCCATAGCGCCAGAGACCCGGGTTCAATCCTGGACACGGGTGCTGTCTGTGTGGAGTTTGCATGTTCTTTCTGTTTACCCCCAAGTGCTAAAAGCATGCAGGTTTGTAGGTTAATTGACCTCTGTAAAATGCTCCAAAGCGTGTAGGGAGCAGATAAGAAAGTGGGATAACATACCACTTGTGTGAACAGCAGTTCGATGGTCAGTGTGGATTTGGTGGGCCAAAGGGCCTGTTTCCACGCTGTACCTCTAAACTAAACTACTAAACTAAACTAAACTAAACTAAACTAAACACAGGTTCGTCAAGAGTCTGTTGTTACTTCTATATTTTCTGTTTGACAATCATTGAACATATGTTCTATGTGTCGGCATTAAGCTTGGACAGACTTTATCTAATCAATACATACCACCCTGAGCCGCAACCCATGGTTTTTAGCTTTAAACCTTTTCATTAACGAGTTAAATTTGTACCTTTGCAAATCAAATTCTCATTAAAGTAACAGCTGTGGATAGCTCAGCTAAGGGTGTTTGAGATTAATTAATTGTTATTTTGTCATTGGAATGCAAACTTAGATCTTACTGATCATTCCCCACGGTGTCTGACAGCTTTGCAAGAGTGCAGCTGCGTGTCTTAGTGCACTTGGTATGGGGTAACAGGCCATGAAGTCAAGCCTTTGTGGCACCGACAAAGGTTAAAATGGCAGTTGAGTGTCTGGGAAGAACTGAAAGGTCGTCTGACATTCCTCCCAAATGAGAGCCAATGCCAATCGCAGAGGCACAAAAGAAAAGAGATCCTTATATCTCCTCCCTCGACTTGATCCAGGGACCCCAAAGCATCTTTTCTTCTGTGCCTCTGTGATTATCATCCATTGTCAGGTTAGGCAGAGGTTTACATGCACCTCCTCCAACCTCATCTGCTGCATCCGGTGCTCCTAATTTGGGCTCTTATTTATCGGCGAGACCAAGAGTGGACAACCGTTTCGCTGAACACTTGCCCTCAGTCCGCCTTGGCCTATGCCATCTCCCCGTTGCCAAACATTTGAACCCCTCTTCCCATTCCTGTACTGACCTTTAAGAATTCCATTGTTCTATCTGGGACATATGACAATAAAACACTCTTGACTCTCTTGACCTTTCTGTCCTGGGCCTCCTCCATTGTCAGAGAGAGGCAACACACAAATTCGAGGAACAGCACTTCGTATTTCACTTGGGCAGCTTCCGACCCAATGGTATGAAGGTTGATTTCTCTAATTTCATGTGACCCCTGCATTTTTTTTCTCCTTCTCCCTTTGTACTTGATGGGAGAATATCTCAGAACACTGGGTGCTGTAGACCTTGGGCAGCACAGCGGTAGAGTTGTTGCCTTACAGCACCAGAGACCCAGGTTTGATCCTGACATCAGGTGCTGTCTGTAAGGAGTTTGTTCATTCTCCCCATGTCCACATGGGTTTTCCCCGGGTGCGCCAATTTCCTCCTACACTCCAAAGGTTTGGAGGTTAATTGGCTTTGGTAAAAATTGTCAATTGTCCCTCGTGTGTGTCAGATTGTGCTAATGTACCGGATCGGTGGTCGGTGCGAACTCGGTGGGCCGAAGTTCTAACTGGGCCGAACTCTAACTAAAACTGAACAATTCTGATGCTGTTGTCCACTACTTAATTTGTTCCTGCTTCACACCCAATTCTTTCATGCCTTTCATTTATTTTGAAATTTACATCTAAAATCCAGTTTAGTTACCTCACAAACGTGAAGAACCGCTATCAAATTAATTAAAACATCAAATAACCGAGGTAAAATTAAATTAAATGATGGTTCCTTTTCATGAAATATGACCTTATTGCAATCTCTGTAATAAACCTTGCTCTGTAAAATTCTCACTTCTTTTTTATGATATTTTGCTTCAAGCTCTATGTGCCCTTGTTAAGGAGACTCACAAAGCTGCTAATTATATTTTAATCAACAATAAATTATATCCCCTTATTAGATTTGAACTCTGTCGGAGCTGCTCCTGTCCTTAATGTTCTACAGTTCCACAGATTGGCACGTTATATTTGGTAAGGGGGGGGGGGTGAAGGGGGGAACTGAAACCTTTCATTCCTTACAATGACCTTTCTTCCTGAAGGTCCGGACCCAAAACATCACTTATGCACGTTCTCCAGAGATACTGTCTGACCCGCGGAGTTACTCCAGCACTCCAGTATCAGCAGTTCCTTGTGTCTCAGAGATGGGGCATTGTTCACTAACAGACCTGAACCGATTCTCTCAGGATTGGAGACATAAGGAACTGCAGGTGCTGAAATATTGAGCAAAAGACAAAGTGCTGGAGTCTTAAAATCACAGAGTCATGGAAACATAAGGCATGGAAACATGTTCTTCCACCCAACTTGCCCACACCGCCCAACATGTCCCATCTACACTAGTCCCTCCTGCTTGTGTTTGGCCCATTTCCCTCAAATCCTGTCCTATCCATGTTTCAGCCTAAATCTTTCTTAAACGTTGCGATAGTACCTGCCGCAACTATCTCCTTCGGCAGCTCGTTCCATACACCCACTACCCTTTGTGTGAAAAAGTTACCCCTCAGATTCCCATTAAATGTTCCCCTCCCTTACCATAAACCTATGCCCTCTGGTTCTCGAATCCCCTACTCTGGGCAAGAGACTCTGTGTGTCTTCCCGTTCTATTCCTCTCATGATTTCATTCACCTCTATAAGATCAAGAGGAACTCAGCGGCTCAGGCAGTAACCGTGAATGGAAAGGTCATATAACATTTTGAGTCAGGATCCTTCTTCAGACTAATTGGAATAATCAGCTTGACGGGACTGAAATATCTCCTATCCATTCCTTCCACAGATGCTATCTGACCCATTGAATTCTTCCAGTACATTGTGTTTGGTCTCAGGAATGGAAAGTGGACACCTTGCAGCTAAGCAACTCATTGATGTTCTTGCTTTGTTCTCTATTCAGCATTGCATGCTGCTCCCTTGTGAATTTCCCAAACAGTAAACCATCAGACCATTTTCCCTCTGATGGGATATTAGCTCGTCCAAGTTGGAACTTGCTTCCGACTCCCAGGCTAATAACTGCCCTCTATTCTTTGCCTATTGCTTCTTCAGAAGCATCATATTTCTTCTGTATAATTGTGCTTTGACTCCTCACAGGTGGCTGATTGCATTCATGTCTCCAAACCAGCAGGTCGTAGGTTCAAATCCCACTCCTGGGACTACTGGGGCGTGCACAAAAACCACGACTGACATTCCAGTGCAGTACTTTGAGGCAACACAGCTGTGTTGGGGGTAACATCATTCCAATGAAATGTTAAATTGTGTCCCCCACCATCTCCAAAATAGAATTAAAATATTCTGTGGCAATATTTTAAATGATGCCCTGTGTAAAGTAATCTTGCTTGAATTCCCCACCACATTTATTGCTAACTAATTTAAAATCTACGTTGGCATGTTGGCGTGCGTACTCCACATGAGATTTTTGTTCCCATGTATGTATATCCTTTTAGCTTAAATCTTATTGTCCTCTCTTGTCCTCATATTCCTGTGCAGCTGGAGGACTGCTCCAACAAAATTTTGTTGTCTTGTACAATGACAATAAAGATTATTATTATTATTATTATTATTATTATTATTATTATTATTATTATTATTATTAGAGATGGAGTAGGACATGCAGACTTGTTTGGTTTAGAGATACAGCATGGAAAACAGGCCCCTCGGCCCACAGTGTCCATGCCAACCATCGATCACCCGTTCACACCAGTTCTGTGTTATCCCACTTTCTCATCCACTCCCTACACAGGAGGGGGCAGTGTGCAGATGTCCAATTAACCTACAAACCCGCACATCTTTTGGGTGTGGGGGGAAATCTGAGCACCTAGTAGAAACCCACGTGGTCACAGGGAGAATGTGCAAACTCCACACAGACAGCACCTGAGGTCAGGATCAAACTTGTTTCTCTGGTGCTAAGAAGCCGTAGTTCTACAATACTGATGTTGAAACTCCATCGGTACGGGCGTCATCCTTGTGTTTGTCCTTTTGCACCTCTGAAGTACCTTGAAAACTTTCCTAGTGTAGAACTCCTAAATGTGTTTGGTTTTCACTTGTTCCCAAGATTCAATTTAAGTTGAACATGACCCCTCTGCTTTTCAATACTACTCACAGGGTATGACTTATGGGCTTGTCCCACATAGGCGATTATTCAGCGGACTGCAGCGACTGTCAAGTTGCGGGCAGTCGCCTTAAAAACCGGCAGCGGGAACTGCGACTGTCAGAGTGGAACACACGCACACACACATTGCTTCCTTCACCAGTCCGTTATGCAGGCGGGGGACAGGGCAAGTGGGGGGGAGTGCTGTCTAAAAATTTCACACGGTGCAAAGCCAAGGTGAAACAGACACACTCCACGATGAACAGGAAGGTTGGCGCTGTAAAAAGACAGCTAAAGCATAGTGTACGGTAAGTCCTTTTAAAGAGGGGGGTGAGGGGGGGAGAGGGGAGAGAAGGGGGGGAGAAGGAGTGGAGATAACTTTTAAGAAGCCAGAGATACATGGCTGTGAAGCTTGGCAGACATTAACATTACAGGTCGGTTATCCTTGGTTTTGAAAATTACTGCTTACCTTTTTTTTCCCCAATGAGCCAATAAAATTCACCGGTCAGCACCGGCTACAACCTACGAGAACCTCCGAGAACCTTCGACCTCCTGGAAATCCATTAGGACCTCCTGCCGACCCACCTACGGCTCAAGAATTCTCGCTATTCTCCATGGCGGCTTAATTCTAGTCGCTGCTAATTTTTCAACATGTTGAAAAATTCACGGCGACCATAATGAGGCCGCAACTAGTTCCTAGAATGCGGGAACTCCTCACGACCATGAAGGTGACTCCCCGGCAACCACCCGCGAACATGTGGCGACTGTATAGTCTCCTGCAGTCGCCTAAAAAGTCACCTAAGCGGGACAGGCCCATAAGTCAAAGTCATAGAGAGTTACAGCATGGAACAAGGTCCTTCATGTCCACAATGACCATACATACCCATTTTATACATGTCCTACCTGAATCAAATCCAATTTCATTCTCCTCATATTGCCATCATCTCTCTCCAGATGTTACCACTGGTGGCAATTAAGCTACAAACCTGCATGTCTTTGGGATGTGGGAGGAAACTGAAGCACAGAGCGGACACCCACATGGTCACAGGGAGAATGGGAAAACTCCACACAGACAGCACCCGAGGTCAGGATCGAACCCCAGTCTCTGCCGCTGAGAGGGAATGGCTTTACCACCCGCAGGTGGGGCACAGGGGAAGGGTAGGGGGAGGGAGGGGTTGAGAGAGGAGGAGAGTAGTTTGTGAAAAGTTCAATATCTAAAATTGGAGAATTCAATGTTCATACCATTGGATTGTAAGCTCCCCAAGCGGAATATGAGGTGCTGTTCTTCCAGTTTGAGTGTGGCCTCACTCTGGCAATGGAGGAGGCCCAGGACAGAAAGTTTAGTGTGGGATTGGGAAGGGGAGTTAAAATGGTTAGCAAACGGGAGATCCCATAGCCCTTGAAGATAAGTGTTCAGCGAAACAATGTTGAGTCTACGCTTGGTTTCACCGATGTTCAGCAGCCTACATTAGGAATACCAGATGCAGTGGATGCGGTTACAGAAGGTGCACGGGAACCTCCGTCTCACCTGGAAGAACTACGGTGGTCCCTGGATGAAGGCAAGGGAGGAGGGAAAGAGACAGTGGCTGCATCTCTTGTGGTAGCAGGGAAAAGTACCTGGGGACGTGGTGGTTTGGGTGGGATGGGATGAGTGAGCCAAGGGGTTGCTGAAGGAAGGAACAATCTCTTCTGAAAGTGGAAAGGGGTGAAGATGGGAAGATGTGAACACTGGTGGGATCCCTTTACTCCTTTCCAACTTCTTTGTCTGTGGTGGTGTATTCTCCAATAAAGAAAAAAAACTGAAGGATTCCGACCCAAAACCCCACCTATTCCTTTTCTCCAGAGATGCTACCTGACCCGTTGAGCTACTCCAGCATTTTGTGTCTATCTTTGGTATAAACCAGCATCTGCAGTTCCTTCCTACGCAAGAACAAGAATTGCTGGTAAAATATTTTACATGGCTTCAAAATTCTATTTTCAGAATCTAGAACATTGTTTAAAACATTTAAGAGTTTGTCACATTGGTCAGCATGGGCAAGTTGCCCCGATCGGCCTGTTTCCACACTATATGTCTCTATAACTCTATGACCATTTTACGTGCTTCTAAAATCTTTTTTTCCTTATGGTGTACTTATAGATCTTACTGAGCCTGCTGTAGTCAATGTAATGCACTGTGTTTTTCCTTGCTGCCTCTGTGCACTGGAATAACATGCATCTATTTATAATGGTCTGTTCTGAACTGATAGATTCCAGGCACAATCACCAAGTTTCATAATTTAAAACCTCACAAACAATATCTGTCACTGCTCCAGGCAGCATCAGCCTTGATTATGTCAATGGCTCTCAACTCTGCAGAATGGATCTTTGGGTTGGAACCCCACACAAGAGGCAGCACAGCGGTAAAGTTGTTGCCTTACAGCGTCAGATACCCTGGTGCAATCCTGACTACGGGTGCTGTCTGTACAGAGTTTGTATGTTCTCCCGCGTGCGTTTTCTCAGAGTGCTCCAGTTTCCTCCCACACTCCAAAGACGTGTAGGTTTATTCGTTTTGGTAAAATTGGAAATTGTCCCTAGTGTGTAGGATAGTCCCAGGGTATGGGATGACCGCTGGTCAGCGCGGACTCAGTGGTCCAAAAAGCCTGTTCCCACGCTGCATCTCTAAAGTTTAAAGTCTAAAGAGGGCTCGGCACTTAATGGAGGCTGACGCTCAGATCAGGGACTAAAGGAGATTCTACTTTTTCTCTCATTTGATCCTAATGTTCAATAACAGGTGGGGATTTGTAGAAGGACTTTTCCATCCAAAGGGTGGCTGGTATCTGTATCATGTCACACAGTGGTTGTTGCCAAAATTCTCACAAAATTTTAGGATCAAACATGAAATTGGCTTGCCAAGATATAGAAGACTTTGGACCAAATGCTGGTAAATGGGATTAATATAGATATGCACTTTTACTTGTAGACTTTGGAGATATGGCACAGAAACAGGGCCTTCGGCCCACCAAGTCCGTGCAGCCCAGTGGTCCCTCTACACCAACCCACATACTCTAGGGACAAGTTTATAACTTACTAAAGCTAATTAACCTGTAGTCATTGGAGTGTGGGGGGGAAACTGGAGCACCCAGAGAAAGCCCGCTCAATTAAAGGAAGAACATATGAAATACATACAGACAGAACCTGTAGTCAGGAATGAACCCAGGTCTCTGGGTAACACCCGGGTAAGTTTAGACCCAGGTCTCTGGATAAAACAGCAAATTGACCGGTGCGCTACTGTGGCAACCCCATGTTGATAGGCAACATGGAGATGATGGGCTGAAGAACCTGTTTATGTGCTGCATCGGTCTACAGCTCTATGATTCCACCTGTATATAGATGGAATGAGTACATGATAGTTATGCTGTTGGATTCTGAGTTCAGGGGTCTTAACTAATTATTTGTTGAATAAGAGACTGCAGATGCTGAAATCTTGAGTATAACGCGACATGCTGGAAGATCTCAGTGGGCCAGGTAGCATTTTGGAGGGAATGGACAGATGACAATTCCAGTCAGGACCCTTTGTCAGACTGACCACAACAACATTGAGGGTTAGAACACTTCTTCAGGCTGAAGAAATGTCCCGACTTGAAGCATCGTCTGCCCATTCCCCCCCACAGATGCTGCCTGATTGAGTTCCTCCAGTACTGTTTTGCACTAATGATTTGGTGACAGTCCTTCAAATCTTATAATGGTGCTTATTTAAGTTAAGTTGATCGAATGATCTGCAATCAGTGCTGGTCATTCATGTGAACCCCATTTGGTTCATGAAGGTTCTTTAGAGACGGAAATCGCTCTTGACTCAATCTGGCCCATATGTACAGTACCTCTAGACATACGTCAATGAAGTTAACTCTTACCTGCAAGCCACACAACCAATTTCCATGGACAATTAGGGACATGCATTCAATAATTATATCACACAAATAATTGAATTGAATTGAAATTAATTGAATTGATTTGAAAGATTCAGTATGGAAACAGACCCTTCAGCCCACTAAGTCCATGCTGACCATCGATCACCATTCACACTAGTTCGATGTTATCCCAGACACAAGGAACTGCAGATGCTTATTTACAAAGTGCTGGAGCAACTCAGCGGGTCAGGCAGCCACTGAAGAAGGGAAACATCAACTATCCATGTTCTCCAAAGATGCTGTCTGACCCGCTGAGTTACTCTAGCAGTTTGTGCTTTTTATGTTATCCCACTCTCGTATCCACTCCCTACACTCCCTAGTCTGAAGAAGGGTTTCGGCCCGAAACGTTGCCTATTTCCTTCGCTCCATAGATGCTGCCGCACCCACTGAGTTTCTCCAACACTTTTATCTACCTTCCACTCCCTACACACTAAAGGCAATTTACAGATGGCCAATTGACCTATAAACCTGCACAGCATTGAAACGAGAGGGGCAGCTTAGACAGATTTAACACTGGGAACTGGAACCAGTAGAAGTATAAAAAATATGCAGCTGAGCATGCAATCGTCTCAATCGTTGTCTGTAGGAATCATAACTCAGGTGATGAGAATGGTCAGGTTACTTACTGGGTAAGTGAATCAATAGAATATGTACCATGTAATTTGTTCCCATTACAGACAGATTTAGGATGCCACGTGTTTTGTGTAATATGTGTAATATAAAGCTAAATATAACAAATTGTATAATTGTAGCAATTTACAGAGATTTATTTGGCCTGCTTAAAAGTCAAAAAAGTCTATTCACTTGCAAAGAAATTGAATTAGCAATGAGCTGAAATCAAACATGTACAAACGAAGAATAGACTATGTAAATTTATTAGGAGTAAATATATAATTACACATTATAAATCATTAAATATAAATATGCAAATGAAAATGTCATCACTAATTTTAAATGACTCCAATGTAGACAGCGTTGCATTCTACTGCCTAAGGCTGAGCACTGAAACTCTCTCTGTTAACCTTCCTCCCCTGCTCTAAAATGCTTTATAAAAATGACCTTTAAACTTTAGACTTTAATTATACAGTGTGGAAACAGGTCCTTCGCTCCCCGCCCCCCCGAGATCACCCCGTACACTAGCACTTGGAATAATTTGCAATTTCCAGAAGCCAATTAACCTACAAATCTCTACGTCTTTGGAATGTGTGAGGAAACCAGAGCACCTGGATAAAACCCACGCAGACACAGGAAAGTCATACAAACTCTGCACAGACAGCACCCGTAGTCAGGGTCGAACATAATCAGGCAGTAAGGCAGCAACTCTACCGCTGCACAACTGTGTCGCCCCCATTTATTTGTAAAAGTACAAATTGGCCTCTTTAATCAAGCCTCTGATTCCTTGTTGTAACATCTCTTCAAATTCTCTAAAACAGAACTTGTGCCATTGTCTCGTGTTAGAGCACGTTAAACACAGATTATAATTTTAGATGCTGCGTATAGAATCGTGAATGTTCGTATCATCTTATTGCACAGAAAGAGGCCATTTGGCCCACTGTGATTGTCAAATGGTTACTCTCGGAACATAACATGAAAATTATAGCACGTAAACATGCCCTTCGGCCCGTAATGTCTCACCCAAACATAATGCAAGATAAATTTCATCTCATTTTCCTGCACATGGACCATATCCCTCCATTCACTGCATATCAATGTGCTTATCTACTAGCTTCATAAAAGTCACTGTTGTATCTGCCTCCACCACCAGCGCATTCCAGGTACTCACCACCATCTGTGTAAAAAAACTCACCCCAAACATCTCATGTAAACTTTGCCCCTCTCACCTTAAAGCTTATGCCCTCTAGTCTTTGGCATTTCCACTCTGGCAATAAAGTTCTGACTGTCTACCTTATCTATGTCTCTCATAATGTTATTGCCAGCTAATATTCCCACTCTCCTGGTCTTTCTTTGCAATCAGACCAATTTCCCCTTGAATCAGCTTGTATCATCCTTACTAGGAAGCGTGACCCCGATCACGAAATCCTACTGCACAAAAAAAATGTTCCCTATTACGAGCTCTGATTCTTTTGCAAATCACCTTAAATCCTTAGACTACCGTGACTTTACCCCTAGAATTACTTTCACTTCCTTCATCAAAAATATGATCCCTTGCTGGCTTTGAATATGATCAAAAGTCTCGAATTGCCAACTTTACTTCTCTGTGGGAATGAGCTGCTGAATACTCTTAGTGTTTTTATTTCTAATATTTGGCCATGGGTATTTGCTTGTCTTAATCAGAGTCATGTTAGTAATAAGCTCCAATTTCACCAGAGATATGCTTCCTTAGCAACCTGGACATTCTGCCTTATCCATTTGCTTTTCCTTTAATCATTCATGGGATGAGGACATTTCTAGCTGGGTCAGCTTTTATTACGGGTGGCACGGTGGAGCAGCGGTACCAGAGCACCAGAGACCCGGGTTCAATCCTAATCTTGGGTGCTGTCTGTACGGAGTTTGTATGTTCTTCCTGTGACCATTTGCGTTTGTTACGGGTGCTCTGGTTTACGACCACATTCTAAAGACGTGCAGGTTTGTAGGTGAATTGGCTTCTGTAAATCATCCATAGTGTGTGGGATAAAACTAGTGTATGGGTGATCGCAGATGGGCACAGACTCGGTATGTCGAAGGGTCTGGTTCCACGCTATATCTCTAAAGTAAACTAAACTAACTTGTCCATTAGTGTCCTTGTAAAGGTGGTAGTGGGTCGCCTTCTTATAATGCATCCAGTTGAAGGACTCCACTGTGTTATTGGGCATGGATTCCCAGGATCTGATGAAGAATGAATGGTGATGTCTAGCCAAGCCAAAATAATGGATGACTTGGAGAGGATCTCACCATTCTGATGACCTTGCTCCCCATGTCAGGGTGTCAGGAGTTATGGGGGGAATGCGAGAGAATGGGGCTGAGAGAGAAAGATAGATCCGCCATGATTGAATGGCAGAGTAGACGATGGGCTGAATGGCCTCATTGTACTCCTGGAACTTATAAACTTGTGGCAGAGTTTAGGATGTGTTAATGAAGTTACCTCAATGACTAATTGCAGTGCAGTTAGTACATGCGGCTCCGCATTACGGATGGTGCATTGTTCGAAAGTGGACCATGGTCTGTGATGCAAAGCTACGTCATCTGCACGTGCATTAAAAAACGCTTGTTGAAAACAATTGGTGATTTTTTTTCACACAAATTATGACGCAAGTTTTTTCACGCAAATTTTATGCCACATCTCAAATGTTTTGTTCGTGTTTATTGAAAGACATAGCAGGGAAACAGGCCCTTTGGCCCATCGAGTCCGCACAGACCATCGATCACCCATTCACACAAGTTCTATGTTATCCAACTTTCTTGTCCACTCCCTACGACCTAGATCAAACTGTCACCTATCCATGTTCTCCATGGATTCGGATTCTCAAGGATTCTCCTGAATTCTTCATGGATTCTCCATGAATGCCGTGAATTAGCAAACAAAGCAAGCCTGAAATGCTGCCTCTTCATGTTCTCTAGAGATGCTGCCAGAAGTTGAGTTACTCCAGCACCTTGTGTCTTTTTTTTGTAAACCAGCATCTGCAGTTCCTTGTTTTCTAAACTAGACCTCTGCCTGACTAAGCTCATGTCAGGGATGGGATGGTATGGGTGATCAAGTAGCTTAGCAGCAGTATCCCGGCAGTGGAACCGGCAACCCTGCTGGAATCCGAGGCTAGTTTCCTGCTCATCCCCGAGGACCAGGAACCAGAGAGGAGTCAGCGACGGCAGTGGATGCTAGAAAAAAGAGCCAATACGGAGAACTGGGAGTCCTACCTTCCGCACCCTCAGGGTCAGACGAAGGCTGAAAGTGTCCGGGCGAGGAGAAAGACGACGGGTCACGGGATGATCCAAATGGAGGCGATGGCTGCAATGGGCTTTTATGGCTAGCTGCAGCTGGGACTGTAAAAATGGCACCAAAACCTGGAGAGTTGCATCAGGACTCAATGGGTTGTTTCTATGCATTCTGCACTTACAGTAGTTGGGGATTTACTAAACGCACTGCACTGTACATGGATGGCAATAATCTAACTGATCTGCAGGCAAAAAAATAATTTAACTGGACCTTGGTACAGTGATAATTAAGGGAGAGTCAAGAGCAAAGACTTGTTGACACAAACCTGCAGCAATGGTCACACAAGGGTCATAGATATCTCCTTTAATGATGTTTGACTCCACAAATAGCATTGCTGATATAATTTCACAGTTATTTTCATTTACTCCAATTTTGAAACCGTTTAACTAAAGTTTAACCATTTATTCCTATTCATCATAATCACTACATCAAGGAATAATAATAATTACAATCTATGTCAAATTAAAATTACACATGGCCTAATAAGAACTATTTAATTTTATTTGTGTATATCGATGAGAGACATATCGTGCTGAAAATCTGATGCATGGAAAGATATGGTATTACACTTTCAGAATGATGCGGTGAATTAGCAAACAAACCAAATCATTTTAAATTATCATTAACATGTGAGTCAATGTTCAGCTTGTGTGGTGTGGGTAAAATCCTTTAATATCTTGTTAATATAGCACTAAGTATTGAACAAGAAAATCTGTTGTTTTAATTGAGAATTCTTATTATATTTCTATTTTGGACAGATATACAGAGAGGATGAGCACACGTGTTTTCCCTCCCACACTCACGTACAGGTCTGTAGGTTAATTGGCTCTGTTAAAATTGGCCATAGTGTGCAGCATAGAACTAGTGTAGGAAGAGATCACTCGTCAGTGCAGACTCGGTGGGCTGAAGGACCTGTTTTCACGTTGTAACTCTGAAGTGTTCAGTGGGCTCTGACCCAAATGCAGGCAAATGGTACTAGCCCTGAAGGCCAAATTGCTTGGCATGGACAAGATGGGCCGATGGGCCTTCCCGAGCTCCCATTCGCCGTGACAGTCACAGTCACAGTCACAGTCACAGAGGCCAACGTCTGAAGATCCTTCAGGGGGGTGAACCCTTGGAATGCGCCTGGACCTTATGGTATACCCGGTCATGTTCTAAAAGCCTGTGCGGACCAACTGGCTGGAGTTTTTACGGACATTTTCAACCTCTCACTTCTGAGGTCTGAGGTTCCCACCTGCTTTAAAAGGGAATCAATAATACCGGTGCCCAAGAAGAGCCGGAAGAGTAAGGTGACGTGCCTCAATGACTATCGACCAGTGGCACTAACGTCTGTGATGACGAAGTGCTTTGAGAGGTTGATTATGGCGCAAATCAACTCCTACCTCGACAAGAACCTGCACCCACTGCAGTTCGCTTACCGCCACAACAGATCAACGGTGGATGCGATCTCACTGGCTCTCCACTCCGCTCTGGACCACTTGGACAACAAAAACTCATATGTCAGGCTGTTAATCATTGACTACAGCTCAGCATTTAACACAATCATCCCCTCCAAACTGGTTACCAAGCTCTCAGATCTGGGTCTCTTCACATCCCTCTGCAATTGGATCCTCGACTTCCTCATCCATAGACCACAGTTTGTCCGTATTGGTGGAAATGTGTCATCCTCGATAACATTCAGCACAGGACCACCTCAAGGCTGCGTGCTCAGCCCCCTGCTGTACTCACTCTATACTCATGACTGCGTAGCCGGACATAATGCAAACTCCATCATCAAGTTC
Organism: Leucoraja erinaceus; assembly: GCF_028641065.1. Classification (NCBI taxonomy): domain Eukaryota; kingdom Metazoa; phylum Chordata; class Chondrichthyes; order Rajiformes; family Rajidae; genus Leucoraja; species Leucoraja erinaceus. The sequence goes on from NC_073388.1 coordinate 42,183,201, forward strand.
GCCGATGACACCACTGTTGTGGAACGTATCACTGATGGGGATGAGTCAGAATATAGAAGTGAGATTGACCGATGACCAAGTGGTGCCAGCACAACAACCTGGCTCTCAACACCAACAAAACCAAGGAACTGATTGTGGACTTTGGAAGTGGTAGGATAGGGACCCACAGTCTCGTTTATATCAGTGGGACGATGGTGGAAGGGGTCAAGATCTTCAAATTCCTGGGCATGCCCACTATATTCCGGAGATCTTTCCTGGTCCCAGGACACTGATGCAATTATAAAGAAGGCACATCAGCGCCTCTACTTCCTGAGAAGATTACCAAGAGTCGATATGTCAAGGAGGACTCTCACGAACTTCTACAGGTGCACAGTAGAGAGCATACTGACTAGTTGCATCGTGGCTTGGTTCGGCAACTTGAACATCCAGGAGCGGAAAAGAATGCAGAAAGTTGTGACAAGTGCCCGGTCCATCATCAGCTCTGACCTCCCCACCATCGAAGGGATCTATCGCAATTGCTGCCTCAAAAAGACTGCCAACATCATCAAAGACCCACACCATCCTGGCCACACACTCATCTGTCCATTGCCATTGGGAAGAAGGTACAGGAGCTTGAAATCTGGAACATCCAGGTTCAGGAACAACTTCCCCACTGCCATCAGGCTATTAAACACGACATCAAACAAACTCTGAACTATAATAGCCTATTGCACTTTATTTGTTTATTTATGTGTATATATATGGTCTATGGTATATAGACTCACTGAACTGTTCTGTATCATGCTTAGAATATTCTGTTGTGTTGCGGCAAGCAAGAATCTCATTGTCCTATCTGGGACACATGACAATAAAACTCTCTTGACTTGATGCCATACCGACCAACTTTTTAACTCCACAACACGTCTTTGGAGAGTTTGTGTAGCTTCTTTAAAAAATGTTTCTGAACTATCTTGGACACGAATCAAAGACAATTTTGCAAATCCATTCTTATGTCAGAAGGCATTTGTGTTGTAGTTAGCTGCAAATTTCACACTGTCTTATAAGAACAATCTGAATTTACCTTGTGCCTTCAGTTGACTAAAACATTTCAACATGCTAGATGAGAGTTTAGTCAAACAGACCTGACTGAGTAACATCGGGTTATCTTTGGAGAATGTGATTAAAAGTATGCCCAAATCAAGGGTTAAGACTGTTTAATTGTCAATGAAGATAGACACAAAATGCAGGAGTAACTCAGCAAGACAGGCAGCATCTCTGGAGAGAAGGAGTGGGTGATGTTGCGGGTCAAGACCATTCTTCAGACTAAGAGTCAGGGGAGAGGGAGACACAAAGATAAGAAGGGTAAGGTGTGAAAACGAGACATCAAAAGAGATGTATTTAAACAAAAACGTGGAATAAATCATTGTTAGCTAGGACAAAGCAAATAGAGATAAAATGTAATTGGGGACAGGCAGACTGGCTGGAGAATTGGGAAGAGGGATGGATGGAGGGAGAGGGAAAGCAAGGGTTACTTGGAGTTAGAGAAGTCAATATTCAATGTCGCTGGGGTGTAAGCTACCCAAGCAATAAATGAGGTGCTGTTTCTCCAATTTGCACTGGGCCTCACTCTGACAATAGAGGAGGCCCAGGACACAAAGGTCAGTGTGGAAATGGGAGGGGGAGTAAAGAGATTAATAAAGGACAGATCAGTTATGTTTAGGCTGAGTGAGTGGAGGTGTTCAGCAAAAGGCGCTTGACATTGTTTACATTTTTGTTCCCCAATGAGCCAATGAAATTCACCGATCAGCACCGGCTACAACCTACGAGAACCTACGAGAACCTTTGCCCTCCTGACAGCCCACTAGGTCCTCCTGGCAACCCACCTACGGCACGAGAATTCTCACTACTCCCCATGGCAGCTTCATTTTAGCCGCCGCTACTTTTTCAACATGTTGAAAAATTTGTGGCGACCATAAAGAGGCCGCGACTAGTTCCCAGAATGCGGAACTCCTCACGACCATGAAGGCGACTCCCCGGCAACCACCCGCGAACATGTGGCGACCATGTGGCGACTGCATAGTCTCCTGCAGTCGCATAAAATGTCGCCTAAGTGGACAGGCCCATTAAGGGCCTGTTCCACTTCGGCGTCATTTGCGCGTCATTTACGCAACATGATTACGCTCGCAACATGATTTTGGGATTCACAAAATCGTTAGTGTTTCATTGTTCCACTTTGGGTTACATTTATGTAATTGGGTCACATGGCAATAAAGCACGTGTGAGTGTAAGTTGGCTGTGAAACAGCAGTTTTTGTTATTTAGAAATCTCATGGGAGGAGAAATGTAAACATTGAGAAAAGTTAACTTTTCACATTGAAGTAAAGGAAGTTATGTCTTGAAGAAATATTTTCTCCTCATTAATCACCTTGAACCATTCGCAGTTCCAGTGCTCACTCCTGTGCTCTAGGGTTGGTGATCTCCCGATGGAGCCCACAAATGCCTGACAGCATTCCCATTGTTTACTGTTGAGGGAGAGACATTTTTACTGGATTCCTAAGGATGCCTAATACATTTTGTTTTTACCCCCTTCACCATATATCTTTCGTAGTGGAAAGATTTGGATAGAAGTGACCTCTGGGCCTGCTGTTTCTAATATATTCCCTCACAATGTCTCCAAAAGCCCTCTGTCTGACACTATCCTGTGTTGTTCTGTCTTCACATCTTCCCAGTCATTGCAACTAACATCTATATCCAACATCTTAATTAGTTTAGTTTTAGTTTCGTTTATAGGCACTCGTGGGAACTGGCTCGTTCCTGTGATGTACTGTGCAATGTTCTACGTTCTGCAACCCAAAAGGTTTGTCATTTGGTTTAGCTTAGTTTAGAGATATAGTGTGGAAACAGGGACGTCGGCCCACCGAGTCCACACCACCCGTCAATCTCCCGTACACTAGTTCTAGGACAATTTACAGAAGCCAATTAACCCACAAGCCTGAACGTCTTTGGAAAGTGGGAGGAACCCGGACCGCCGGGAGAAAACCCATGCAGTCACAGGGAGAACATGCAAAATCTGCACAGAGGGCACCCATAGTCGGGTTAGACCCCGGGTCTCTGGTGCTGCAATGCAGTATTTTACCATAATCTTAATCTTTGTGATCACTCTTAAGCCTTTTAGTCTATGCTTCACACAAACCACCAGTGGTGTCAACTCCAAGGCGTGGAAACCTAATTACCTAACCTAATTACTCTTACTTAAAAAAGACCCCTAAACCTATTTTATGCCCTCGTTTTGGTTTTCCACTGAATGCTATGGCTTCCTCCCACATCCCACTAAGTTGCGAGTTTGTAAGTTAATTGGCCTCTGTAAATTGCCCCTAGTGTGTAGGAAGTGGATGAGAAAGTGGGATAACACAGATGAATGTGAACGTGTGATCGATGGTTGGCATGAACCTGGTGGGCCGAAGGGCCTTGTTCCGTGCCATATCTTTCAATCAATTCAGTTCAATCAATTGTTTAATCGAACGCAACACCAATGTCTCAATGTCTCCATCTGATGCTATCCAGATCTGATTTCCCCATTGAGAAAGTGGTGGTGAGTCGTCTCGCTGAACCTCTATGGCATCTCTAGTGAAAATGCTTCTATTGCTCTTTTGGGGAGAGAGTTCCAGGATTTGGGCCACACTCTGACAGCAATATTGATCTAAGTCTATAAGGAAGCCATCTCAACCCGAACCGTCACCCTCCAGAGATGCTGCCTGTTCCGTTGATTACCTCCAGTATTTTGTGTCTATAGTAGGGGAACCTACATGTGCTGGGGTTACCAATTACCCTTTGCCTTTGTCCTTCTTACTGGTTGATGTCATGGATGCAGGAGGTGTTGTTGGAGTAGACAAGGTGCATTAGTGGATAGCATCACTCCCTACACGATGCGTGCTAAGAGAGGTCGGTAGAGTCAAAAATAAAGAGTCAAGAATATTTAATTGTCATAGGCACCGGGAACAGAACAACAACGTTCTTACTTGCGGTAGTGTAACAGATCGTTAAATACAATACTCATAGATAACATCTCCTATACTTCGCTTCAATGGTGGGAAGGTTAGTACCTGTGATGGACCGGGCAATGAACTTACAGGCACTGTAGCGCAACAACCCCACAAATAAATATAGAATGATCAATAGTTCCCTGGATTATCATAATACTAGATAATCAGACCATGAAAGTGCAAACCAAATTAATTAATGCAATGCAATTAGGATTGCACAGTGGCACAGCGGTAGAGTTACCAGTGCCAGAGATCCAAATTTGATCCTGGCTCTGGGTGCTGTCTGTACGGAGTTTGTACATTCTCCCTGTTACCGCCTGGGTTTTATCCGGTTGCTATGGTTTCCTCCCATCTTCTAAAAGCATACAGGTTTGTTGGTTAATTGGCTTCTGTAAATTGTCCCTGGTATGTAGGATAGAACTAGTAGCAATGTTACAACATTTTGAGATTTTAAAAATCAAGTCTGCAATTAGTCCCATCAGATAAAGCATAAAAATAAGTTTCATTTGACATCTAATTCACTTTCATATCTTCAATATTAAAAAAGTTATGGCAATTTTCATACTAAAATTAGCATCTTGTTCCCTATTGCTTTTCCATTGACTTAACTCAAAAGCTGTGATCGAGGACAGTCAAAAGCCCATAACTTTCTTAAAAATTAAGAGAACTGAAATAAATTTTCAGTTATTATAGATTGAAGCATTCTGAAACAAATATGAAACAATCTTACTTGGATGACCTGAAATTAAAGCATATAATTAGTTAGTTATCTAATTGTAGCTAATTACAAAATTCAATTACTAGATCTAAACATCTATCCATTTCTTAAGAAAAGGGTAACATTTTTAAATATCCTAAGTGTCCAAATAACATTCACACAAGAGTCACAATATAACATGATTTTGAAATCTCATTGTCATGAATTTATAGGCCAAATGGAAGGAATTTAGTGTTTAATTCCCGTAAATTTATGGGCATTTAAATCATCTTGCGAGTGATATTTTATGGAACGCGATCGTTTGGAATGTTAGGGATATGGTGAATTTGAACCCCATATCGGCAGGAAGAACACTGCCGTTTCGTATGGGGCCATAGTCACATTTTCGCCAAATGAAATTTGGATTAAAGTCATCCTAAGAAGCAAGTTTATATGTAAAATAAACGACTTACCTTATGTTTTGTCCCCTACTTGAGATCCGTCCCATTGGCGGCATTGACGGCGTTAGAAGTCGCTTTTTTATTTTACTCCAGGGAATAAATATTTAAAACTTCCGAGAACGCAAGTCGGATCGATTATTCTTCAGCAGCTTAACAGCCTGAGAAAGATCGCCTCCGACAGGCAGGAGAAAACGGCATTTTATTCCCGCCCCCTCCCCCCCCCCCCCTTCAAAGGCGCCAAAGTCGCGCACACGGCCAGGGGCAGAACTGCAGTGCCGCTGAAGATAAGTATTGTAACATACCTAGAACTAGTGTATGGGTGATCGCTGGTCGGTGTGGACTCAGTGTGCTGAAGTGCCTGTCTCTAAACTAAACTATCTACTCAGATTTCTGAGCAACTACAAGGGTTGATGAGTGCTTTGTTGCTGCATCAACGTACTGGGCCCAGGACAAATCTTCAGAGAAGGCCAATCAAGTGAGTCCATTATTTACCGAATAGATCAACTCCACTGAATCTATTTGGAGCTGTGCTCTTGGGTAAGAGGAGGCTTGACCAGTACATATTAAGTTTGAACATGTAACAAATATTGCATTTGGTAATATTATATGAACAAGTTAAAACACAATTAGTTTTAGTTTAGTTAAGAGATATAGCGCGGAAACATGTCCTTCGGCCCACCGAATCCGCGCCGACCACCAATTCCCATGCACACTTAACACTATCCTACACACTAGGGACAATTTACAATGGTACCTTCTTCTTCTTGCATTTGATGCAGCAGAAGTCTGCAGCAGGGTGATGCCATCCGCTTCGACATCCGTAGATGCCGGCCCTAAAAAGGGTTGGCGCCAATCTGCAGCGCTGCTGCTGCCTCTGTTTGTTGTCATTCACCTGATTGAAATCAGTTGACAGGACTCACCACGAGGAGGTCAACAACATGAGACCCACAATTTTACCTAAGCCAATGAATCCACAAAACCTGTATGTCTTTGGAATGTAATAGGAAACCGGAGCACCCGGAGAAAACCCACGCAGATCACGGGGAGAACGTACAATCTCCATATAGACAGCACCCGTAGTCAGGATCAAACCTGGGTCTCTGGCGCTGCAGGGCAGTAACTCTACCACTGTGCTAGCCCTCATAATGTATATATAAAAAGCTAACTAAAGACAGTTATAGGTATTTAGCAAGTCAATATTTGGTCAATTTAATTTATATTAAGGTAGACCATGACTGCGTTATTGTTAGACTGATTTTGCTGGTGCTCAATAAAGAATTCTGCTACTTGTGATTCATTTGCAGGAATCCTTAACTGTTATTCTTGTGAAAGCTCGGTCACAAATAAAAACACATAAAAGCTCTTGCATCCTCAGAGAGCAAGCATATGTATTAAATGACATCAAAGTCATTATTAGTCTAGCATCAACAAGAGTTCACCTCTGTTTCCTCTTCCTTCTTGACAGCCTTCACCAGCAACACTTCAATGAATTTGTGAAAACAAGAGTTCGCTGTGTTCATGATAGAAACTAGGAGAGAATGGGAGTCAGAATCAGTACAATATTATAGCATCAGGTTCAATCAGACACCCCATCTGTTTCCAGCTCTTTTGACCTTGTTTTTTTTTGTTCTCCTTAGAATGAAATTCCGCAGTGAAAGTCTCTTTCCCAGCTGGGGAGAGATGTCCACGCTGATCAGCTCGTCGCATCGGCTGGTCTCCAAGGAATCTCTCCCATTTTTTTTGTCGGAGATTTAAGAAGCATCTCGGAAAGGCAAACTGGAAGGCAGCCAAGCTGCCTGGATGAATCCCTAATTTATTCCGTCACAGCGTGTCAATATGGCAGAGCTAATTTGAATTAAAACTGGTTATCACAATGCCAAGAAGATTCATAGACCTGTCTTTGCAGAGTGATAGACAGTGACTTAGAGAATGGGGGGGGAATCAGTCTCAGACAATCGCCCGGGGCAATACCTCTTTTGTTGACAGTTACAACACAAAAAATGTTTTAAAGAAATTATATGATTGAGTCTTTCATACACTGAGTTTAATTTATTTCAAGGATCTCTCAATTTGATGTGTAGATGTTTATGTGAACACGGGTGAAGTGTCAAATATTGAGTATCCATTTATCTGAAATGTTTCTTCTCATCTGATGAAGATCAACACTCAGATGTAACTGATTGAGCTGTGATTTTTATTGCCGATGTGTGCATTTCACTAAAGTGCCTTAATAATTAGAATAACAATCACTGGAAAATATAGTAATTTTAATTCATCAGAGTTATGCTGAGTTCCTTTTCAAAAGGGGGATAGGGTCTTAGTACATTAAGATGCATTTAGACAGGTGCATGGATGGGGGAGGTTTGGAGAAATACGGCTGAACACAGGCAGATGGGTCCAGTCTAGATGGGGCATGTTGGTCCATTGATCCATATGCCTGCATTCCTCGCATACCCATGCATTGTACAACAAACACCATTGTCATAACTGCCTCTACCACCACCTGTAAATGGATGGATGGATAGGAAACGGAGTACTCCCTGGGACCATTATATTGTTCTTGAGAACAAAATTTAGCTGAGTTTAGTTTAGTTTAGAGAAACAGTGCAAAAACAGGCCTTTCGGTCCACCATGTCCACGGTGGCCAGCGATCCCCGTACACTAACACTATCCTACACACTAGGGGCAATCTACAATTTTACCAAAGCCAATGAACCTACAAACCTGAAGGTACACAAAAATGCTGGATAAACTCAGTGGGTGCAGCAGCATCTATGGAACGAAGGAAATAGGCAAAGTTTCGGGCCGAAACCCTTCTTCAGACAGTCTGAAGAAGGGTTTCGGCCCGAAACGTTGCCTATTTCCTTCGCTCCATAGATGCTGCTGCACCCACTGAGATTCTCCAGCATTTTTTGTACCTTTAATTTTCCAGCGTCTGCAGTTCCTTCTTAAACAACCTACAAACCTGTACATCTTTGGGTTATGGGAGGAAACTGGAGCTGCCAGGGAAAACCCACATAGTAATTTGGAGAACAGGGATCATGGCAGAAACCTCCGCGTGGCGAGCCCCGGAAACAACGACACGATGCACTCTGTGACGCATCAGGCGACCAATTCTGTCAACATGTTGGACGGCGACAGAAGCCAACAGTGAGCTATATGTCGTCTGACACAGGAGCAAATGCACTTGGAGAATATACAAACTCCACACAGACAGCACCTTTGGTCAGGGTCAAACCCAGATCTCTGGCACTGTAAATTATTTAGGCAGCAACTTTGCTCCACCATGCCACCCTTTGTTTTTGGTAACTGGTGTTAAATGAACTCCTGTGCCAATCCCTCTCCGCTAGTCCTATTGATGTTCCTGGAAGCAATTATAAACTGGGAGGGTGGCGTGGACCAAGTTATGGTGAGCTAATCACAAATCGCTAATCCTTAGTGATCTTATGGAGGTGCACAAAAACATGAGAGGAATAGATTGGTTAGACACACATGGTCACTTGCCCAGAGTCTGGGAATCGAGAACCAGAGGATGTAGTTTTAAAATGAGGGGGGGGAACGATTAAATAGGAACCTGGGGAGTAACTCTTTTACTCTGTGGGTGCAAGGAATGAGCTGCCAGAGGAAGTAGTTGAGGCAGGTATTATCATAACATTTAAGAAACATTTGGACAGGTATATGGATAGGACAGGTTCAGAGGGATATTGGCCAAACGCAGGCAAGTGGAACTAGTGTAGATGGGACATGGTGGTCGGCGTGGGCAAGTCGATATGGGCTATACACAGGCCGGTAGGACTAGTGTAGATTGGAGATGTTTGTCAGTGTGAGGAAGTTGGGCCGAAGGGGCTGTTTCCCCACTGCATGGGCCCACAGTCAACTGATTCAGAGAATGTGAGCAGCATGCACTAAAATCACATGGGGCTAATTAACAATACAGGAGAGGCAGCCAAATTGTTGTGTATCTAATCTCTGAAGTGGGTCTTCAGCCCACCATTCCCTGACTTGCAAAAGTGCCACCACTGAGCCATGTCTAATGTTGCTCTTCCATCTTACGTTCCACCTAGCTGCCAAAATGAGGGATATGCTAATCTTCCCACGACATATGGAACCAGTTTACCCGCTGCCAGGAATTAACGTCAGTGGTCATGGTGTGATGGAAGACTTGCTTGCATGAGAAGAACAGGAGGGGAACTAGTCAAACCTACCCTGCAACTCCATCCCATCAGCTGATGCCAATCTGTACAACGCAGTTTCGTAAGTTACTCTACCGAAGCACTCAAGTAAAATAAACAACATTTCCGATGCATAACTCACAATGCTGGAGAATATCCGCAGGTCAGGCAGCATCTGTGGAGAGAATGGACACGTGATGATGTTATGAGCTGGGACCCTTTAGATTTTAAGGATATAGCATGGAAAAACAGGCACTTCGACCCACCGTGTCCACACCAACCGTCGATCACAAATCCGTTCACACACTAGTTTTAAACACTCCCTACACACTCAGGCAATTTACAGAGGCAATTAACCTACAAATCCGTATGTTTTTAGGATGTGGGAGGAAATCGGAGCACTCGGAGAAAACCCACGTGGTCACAAGGAGAACATGCAAACTCCACATAGACAGCACTTGAGTGCAGGCCGCATCTCTGGATGACATGGATTGGTGACGTTTCAGGTTGTGACCCTTCTTCAGACTGAAGCACAGCCATATTGGTATGCAGAATGGTTTGCCTGTGAACATATGGGATGAAAACACAAATGCCACATATGAACATGTCTTTGTGTGGCAATGTTCACGTACAAGATTCTGCATCAGCAGTGAGTGTAGAAGAACCAGCCCCATTTACATCAGGCCCCTGCATAAATCATTACTGAGAGCCCTCTGAAAGAATAGAGGAGTTGCAATTCCGGTATACAATTTCAATTTCATTAGGTATTTGAGGCACTGTGTTCACCTGAAGCTTTTAAACCAGCAGCCTCTCAAATATCCTGTTAACTGACTTGTAATAGCTGCATCATTAAAGGTCAACTCATTCGCCAAGGCAGGATTGCTACATTTTGAATTCAATGGACAGAGCAGTTAAAAAATCATAAACCAAGGTGGCACAGTGGCGCGGCGGTAGATTTGTTGCCTTACAGCGCCAGAGGCCCGGGTTGGAGCCTGACTACGGGTCCAGGATTTATGTTTGTATGTTCTCCCCGTGACTGCGTGGGTTTTCGCCGGATGCTCCAGTTTCCTCCCACACTCCAAAGTCGTACAGGTTTGTAGGTTGACTGGCTTCAGAAAAGATTGTAAATTGTCCCTAGTGTGTGGGATGGTGCTCGGGGTTCACCAGTTCGCCTGGACTCGGTGGGCCGAAGCACCTGTTCCCGTGCTGTATCTATAAATTAAACTAAACCAAAATAAACTAAGCTAAAGATTCATGTACCAGTGGCCTATCCCAATGTTTACAGTGTTTCCCAATTAACATAAAGCAACTCCTCTGTGTGAGGAGCCTCATTCTATGTTTGAAGCTAAAGAAAGAGTTATTGGTTTTACAATTATTTGGAGTGTGCTGTTTAGTTTAGTTTGGTTTAGAGAAACAGCGTGGAAACAGGCCCTTTCGGCCCACCGGGTCCGCGCCAACCAGCGATCACCGATCATTAACACTATCCTATATCCACTAGGGACAATTTTTACATTTATCAAGCCAATTAACCTATATACCTGTACGTCTTTGGAGTGTGAGAGGAAACCGAAGATCTCAGAGAAAGCCCACGCAGGTCATGGGGCGAACGTACAAACTTCGTATAGACAGCACCTGTAGTCAGGATGGAACCCGGATCTCCGGCGCTGCATTCGCTGTAAGGCAGCAACTCTACTGCTGCGCCACCATGCTGTCACTCCTACAACTAATTGCATTGCAATAGCAAAAAATTCACAGTGCTGGAGTAACTCGGCAAGTCAGGCAGCATCTTTGGAAGTTGGCCCCTAAGCCAAATGACTCTCTGCATGCTGGTCCCAGAAGTGGATCTGCAATCATTATTTACAATCGTTATACACTTTTAATCTCCTACCACAACTGTAGCATTTCTCACTCCACATTATTCCCTGTATCCTGTATTTGTACACCGTGGACGACTTGATTGTAATCATTCCCGCTGACTGGTTAGCTTGCAACAAAACAGCTTTTCACTGTACCTCGGTACATGTGACAATAAACTAAACTAAACTAAAGAAGACATGGATAGGCAACATTTCAGTTTGGGACCTAAATTCTATCTCAATAACACAACACTATGAACTACTTTTTCCACTACCTTTCACTTATTTTTTATTTGATTGCATTTTGCACTGTCTGGTGTGTTTTGTTTTAAATTTGCAGTCGTTCTTTTAACTGGCTCGCATAATTTTTACATGTAATTTTATTACTAGACCAAGTGGGACCTGTTGGGTCCCTGTCACACGGGAGGCCTGGTCCCCCAATGCCATCCGTTCCCCAACGCAATATTCCACCACTCACCAATAGACGACCACTGCGCAGGGGCTGCTCATTTTCCCTTATGCACCCTCCCTCATTTTTAAACTTAAAAAAAAAATGCATTTTCACTTGCTAGCTAGCAGAACTCAGTGTACTGTGACATAAAAAAAATTAATTTGCACTTGCTAGGGCGAGCAGAACTCAGTATACTTGGATAGTAACAATGTTGCGAGCAGGGCTACAATCCCATTGTGACGTCACAGCTGTAAGCACAGGGGCAAAAGCAGTTATTTTTTCCAAGTTTCTGCAAATTTGTGAACATTTTCATAAATAACTCAAGAAATAATGCATGAAATTATCAGATAAGGTGATTTTTGACCACAGCGTAAGTCTCTATTGGAATTTGTAAAAATGTCACCGTTAGCGTGTCGTTTTTTCGAGAAGATGTGAAACACACGCGAACATCACACACAAATACATTCACATCGAAGATCACATCCAAGATTAGTTTTATGCTAGACCAAGTGGGCCCATCCCCTCTAAGCACAGTTGCGGGGGGGGGGGGGGGGGGGGGGGGAGTGGCCTGTGGCGTTACACACACACTAACCACCCCCCCCCCCCCCCCACCACCACATACACAGGGGGGGGAGGGGTGGTGAGAGGGGGAGGGATGGTGAGAGAGGGAGGGGTGGGGGAGAGGGGGGAGTGGGGGGGAGGGAGGGGAGTTAGTGGGGGGTTAGTGGGGGGGGAGAGGGGGGTAAAGGGAGGGGGAGTGAAGCGGAGGCGGGTGGAGGGGGAGAGGGGGGAGCGGGGGAGGGGGGGGGGGAGGAGGGAGAGGGGGAGAGAGAGGAGGAGGGAGGAGAGAGTGGGGGGAAGGGGAGAGAGGGGCAAAGAGGGGGAGAGAGAGCAGGGGGAGAGGGGGGAAGAGAGAGTAGAGGGGAGAGATGAGGGGGAGAAGAGGGGGAGAGATGAGGGGGGAGGAGAGGAGGGGGAGAGGAGGGGGGAGAGGAGGAGGAGGAGGAGAGGAGGGATCAGAGAGGAGGCGGGTAGAGAGGAGGGGGAAGAGAGGGGGAGGGAGGAGAGGGGGAGAGGGGTAGGAGAGGGGAGGGGGAGAGGGCGGGTATAGGAGGAGGTGGGAGATGAGGAGGAGGGGGAGAGAAGGGGGTGTGATCGGAGGAGGGGGGGAGAGGAGGAGGGGAGCCGGGCAGGTGAGCAGGCTGCAAGCGAGCGGGCTGCAGGGCCTATGACGTGCGGGTGGCAGAGACTCGAGGGAGGCCGTGGGCGGGCGTGATCTGAGGATGGTTAAAAGCAGCAGAGGGCTGGTCGATCATGGCTTCCGCGAGGGGAAGCCCACCCACCCGTGTGACAGATGGTCGTGCGGGGGAGGTGGAGAGGAGGTCGTCCCCCGTGACGGCCAGAGATCACCAGGTGGCATTGGGATCAGCAGCGAGGAAAAGGCGTCACGATTCTCTGAGACCCTGCGATCGACGGAGGAATCACAGGTCTCCATAGATGGCCTCTCCAAGAGGGAGTAATGGCTGCCACAGCCACCTTCCCTTCACGCTGCCCTGCACCCTCACCCCCACGGCAATAACGCCGCCACCATGTTTTAGAACTTCAAGGAGCCCAGCGGAGCGCGCAACACAACCTGAGCAGCAGTTTAAAAATGCTAAGTGATGAATTTAAAGAAGTAGGTTAAGAAGCCAAGAAGTACAGAAGACAGAACAGGGGTGACATCACTCACAGCGTGAGCAGAGGCAGGCAGATCCATTGTGATGTCATCAGCAAGACCATCTCGTTTATTTACTAAGTTATTTGAGATTTGTGAACATTTTCATAAATAATTCGAGAAATAATGCATGAAATTTTCAGATAAGGTGATTTTTGACATCATGGCGTAAATCTCTATGGGAATTGGGAAAATGTTCACTATTAGCGCGTCATGTTTTCGAAGAGATGTGAAACGCACAGGAACATCACACACAAACACAAATACACACACATCCAAGATCAGAGTTTTATAAGTATAGAGATAGATAAATATATGTTTTTGCACGTCTCAGTTGAGGTTTTATGTAGGGACCTTGCTTCCCCACCCAAAATGTTCCTATCCATGTTCTCCCAAGACGCTGCCTGACCTGTTGAACTATTCCAGCTCTTTGCGGGGTTTTTTTAAACCAATACCGCAGTTCCTAGGTCTACACAGTACATAGCACTTTATCATCACACATCACTAGATACAGTTAAATTCTTTGTTTGGCATATACAGTCCAGTTGAATCATACTAAGTATAAGATCAGTAATACATAAGTACAAGTGTGCAATGGTTGTAGTGTAACAATGGTAGATCACACTGAGTTCAAGAAGTTCAAGAGAGTCATGTGTCCCAAAAAAGACAATGAAATTCTTGCTTGCTGCAGTTCAACAGAATATTGTAAGAATAAATACAGAACAGTTCAGTGTGTCTATATAGCATTGACTATATATATATATATATATATATATATATATATATATATATATATATATATATATACACACACATAAATAAACAGATAAAGTGCAATAGGCTGTTATAGTTATAGAGTTTGTTTGATGTCGATTTCAATAGCCTGATGGCTGTGGGGAAGAAGCTGTTCCTGAACCTGGATGTACCAGAGTTCAGGCTCCTGTACCTTCTACCTGATGGCAACGGAGAGATGAGAGTGTGGCCAGGATGGTGTTGACAGTCTTTTTGAGGCAGCGACTGTAATGGATCCCTTCGATGGTGGGGAGGTCAGAGCCGATGATGGCCTGGGCAGTGGTCACAACTTTCTGCATTCTTTTCCACTCCTGGATGCTCAAGTTGCTGAACCAAGCCACGATGCAACCAGTCAGCATGCGGTAGTACACTGAGGCAGTAGACAAAGAGTCGCCATGTTTTTGCCGCCATCTTGTACCCTTCAAGTATCAAGATCTTAAAAATGCCGAGTCTTATCTGGGCCCTAAAGACCTGGGTGGCGCTGGGTAGATGATGATGGGGTCGGCCTGACCTGGCAATGCTGTCAGAATCCTCCATCCTTGATGCCGCACTTCATGTCGGACGCTTCCAATCTGTGCGCTCATCCCACCTCTGTGGGAATTTTGACAGGTATCCACCTATCACTCTTCAGACTTTGTCCTGTCCCCACCTCTCTTCCCTTGGGAGGCCATGGTGCAGTTATAAAATACATTGGTGAGGCCTCATTTAAATTATTGTGTTCAATTGTGGGCACTGTGTTATAGGAAAAATGATGTCAAGATGGAAAGGGTGCAGTGAAGATTTATGAGGATATTGCCAGGACATGAAGGCCTGAGCTATACAGAGAGGTTGAACAGGCTAGGATAGGATGCCATTCCCTGGAGAGCAGGAGGATGAAGGGTGATCTTATAGAAGTGTACAAATTCATGAGAGGAATGGATTGGGTAGACACATGGTCTCTTGCCCAGAGTAGGTAGGTATGTTACAATACTTACCTTCAGCATTGCTGTAGTTCTGCCACTGGCCGTGTGCGCGATTTTGGCGCCTTGGAGGGGGGTGGGTGGGGTTAAAACGCGTTTTTTCCCTACCTCGGAGTGCAAGCTTTTGCTGAAGAAATGTTCCGACGACTGTTCTGTGTATTTTTTTTTTTAATCGCCCGACAAGTTCAGCGCTGGAGTAATTTTAAAATCAGCTTCTAAAGCCGTCAACACCGACAACGGGGTCGGATTTAACGTACGGGACAGGTAAAGGAAAGCCATTTATTTTATTATAAAAGTGCTCCTTAAGATTCCTTTAATTCATATTTCACGTTGCGAAACGGTGATTTTTTTTCCCATACGAACCGGCAGTATTTTTCCTGCCTATATGGGGTTTAAATTCACCACAGCCGCAACGTTCCAAATGATCGCGTTCCAGAAATACCCACTCGCAAGATGATTTAAATGGCCATTAATTTACAGGTAAATTTCATTTTGGCCTATAAATTCATGACAATGAGATTTAAAAATTATGTTATATTGTGAATTCTTGTATGAATGATATTTGGACACTTAGGCTATTTAAAAATGTTAATCTATTCATAAGAAATTGATAGATGTTTAGATCTAGTAATTGAATTTTGCAATTAGCTACAATTAGGTAACTAACTAATTATATGCTTTAATTTCAAGTCATCTAAGTAAGATTGTTTCATATTTGTTTCAGAATGCTTCAATCTATAATAACTGAACATTTCTTTCAATTCTCTTAATTTTTAAGAAAGTTATGGGCTTTTGGCTGTCCTCGATCACAGCTTTTGTGTTAAGTCAATGGAAAAGCAATAGGGAACAAGATGTTAATTTCCGAGTATGAAAATGGCCATAACCTTTTTTAATACTGAAGATATGAAAGTGAATTAGGTGTCAAATTAAACTTATTTTTATGCTTTATCTGATGTGATAAATTACAGACATGATTTTTCAAATCTCAAAATTTTGTAACATTGCTAGAGTATGGGAATCCTGAACCAGAGGTTCTAGGTTAAAGGGGAAAAGATTTAATAGGAACCTGAGGGGTAACTTTTTCAAAGGGTGGTGGGTGTGTGGAACGAGCTGCCAGAGGAGGTAGTTGAGGCAGGTATTATGGCAACATTAATTAAACATTTAGACAGGTACATGGATAGGACTAGGTTTAGAGGATATGGGCCAAACGCAGGCAGGTGGGACAAATGTACATGGGACATGTTTGTCTGTGTGGGCATGTTAGGCCGAAGGGCCTGTTTCCACACTGTATGACTCTCTGAGTAAGACTATATCTTCCAGAATTTTCTCCCCGTCCCCACAATAATCAGTCTGAAGAAAGGTCCTGACCTGAAACATCACCTATCAATGTTCTCCAGAGATGCTGCCTTACTCCAGCAATTTGTGTCTTTTTGTTTGAAACATGCATCTGCAGTTCCTTGTGACTCCACTGATAACAATATTGCAGCTGGAAACTGATGCCTCAGCCCATCACGTTAAGTATTTAAGCAGAAATCCTAGGACTGTTATGAGCTTTGTGGATTTTCCTGACTTTCGCTTTAATTTTATTTTAAAAGTGATTGATTAAAATGTATAGTTGTCACACACGTCACGATCACCATGGATGTTCAACAGATTCTTGTTGCAGTCTTCAAGTCAGTATCAAAACTTAAAGGTCAAAAAACAGAACATCATCTGTTTCATTTTAAAATGAAAGGTAATTTTGTTCCCATCCATTATGTGGTTTTGTAATATGAGAGAGCAGTTAAATTAGCTGACAAGATGATGTAACCAAGCTAAATTTTCCTATTGAATAATAAATACTCCTTTCTATTTATATAAATGAGTTGTTTACTTTCTTCAGCTGCACTGTTCAATTTTATATGTAATAATAATATGTCATGCAAGAAGTGGCCTGGAAAATATTCAGCTTGGTGTAATGAATGTGCAGGTAGATTAATATAGATGGGTTAGTAAACAAACCGCACCGAACAATCCTGTGACAGTCTTAAGTGTTAGCTTATGTTACAATGCTAAGGTGGTCCACAAAGCAAGATTGATGCGTCAAACTGTGCTTAGCAATCCCAGAAAGTTCAGCTCCATAAACTTCCAGTAGTCTCCAGAAAAATACAGGACTAATATGAGGGAACAGAGGGAATGGTGACAGAGGGAAAAGTAAGAGCATGAGGGTATTTTATTTAGAGTCAAGAGTGTTTAATTGTCATATTTGCTGAAAACGGAACAATGAAATTCTTATAACAGGTCTGTAATAAGACAGCAACATAACAGGTCTGTTTAACCACAGTATACATGGATAACACATTAAACAAATATAAGTTAAATAAATTAATATAAAACAACATTAGTGCAATGCCAAACCCCGGTCACTAGATCAACTGAGACATTTTCTGGAGAGTAATTTAATTGGTGTTTGTCGTGTTCAGGAGCCGAACAGTTGTTAAGAAGAAGCTGCTCCTGAACCTGGAGGTGATCATTTTCAGATGCTATAGCTTCTTCCCCAATGGCAGGAGTGAAATGAGAACGTGACCAGGGTTTAGATACAGAGTGAAAACAGGACCTTCTGCACACCGAGTCTGTGCCGACCAGCGATTACAAAATAACATAATGGATGAGAACAAAATTACCGGTGGTAGAGTTGCTGCCTTACAGCACCAGCGACCCAGGTTTAATCCTGTTCGTCTGTGTAGAGTTTGTATGTTATCCCTGTGACTGCATGGGTTTTCCCCGGGTGCTCCGTCTTCCTCCTACACTCCAAAAACGTTCAGGTTTGCAGGTCCATTGAGGTTCATTGCCTTCAGTAAAGATTGTAAATTGTCCTTAGTGTGTAGGATAGTGCTAGTGTACGAGAATCATTTGACTCGGTGGACTGAAGGGCCAGTTTCGGCGCTGCATCTCTAAACTAAACTAAACTAAATTTAGAGGGATGTGGGGCCAACACAAGCTGACGTGACGTGTTCAGAAAGGCACCTTGGTCGGCATGGACAGGTTCGGCCGATGAGTCTGTTTCTGACGCTATGGGAGAGAGAGATGATGAAAGGAAGGACAAAGAATAAATGGAGAAGCAGTAAAATGAAAGAAAAAAGAGTGGGAACGAGTGGAAATGATACATCCGATCCGCACCCTTAAGCAACACACGAAATATCTAACTGCATTTCAATAATAAATTCTCCATAGATTGTCAGTGCTGAAGATTCACCCACCCCTCCTTGTAACTGTCGAACTCCCTCCCTGAGATTACTGTCACTTGGAACTCAGCTTCAGTCTCAGGCAAGTTCGAATGGAAATGTGACCATTATCTGCTGTAATGGGTTTCTTGCCGGCTCCACTTGCTATGAGAGATGCACTGCTCCTTGCCTGCAGGCAGCTAATTTAAATAAAAATATGATACATGATTTTGTTTCTCAAAGGAAATACCAGGGTCAATTTTGAAAGACATCTGTCCTTATTATAGTTCCCTCCAGCTCCATTTAATTCACATATATATATACAGAACCGCATATACATATGCACACTAACAATCATACATATAAAAACACACACACAAACAAACACAGACATGCACGTAAATGTGCACATGTATGCGCATACACACAAACATGCATGTAAACACACCCCTACACACGCACACACGCATACACACATACCCTTATGTACACATGTGTACAAGTACACACACACACACAAACAAATATGCCTACAAACGTACCCTTACATACAGTCAAATATTCACATAAACATACATTTACATACACAGACAAATATGCATATAAACGCACCCTTACAGACCGATACAAACATGCATACAAGCACACCCTTACACACACACATATGCACACTTACACGCGCGTACACACACACACACAAACACACACACACATACACACGTGGCTACATTTAAAAAAAAGATTATAGGTTTTGCTCACAGACTTAAAAATCCAGTTGTCTATTAACTATTTGCTTAGCCAATTGGACATCCACCAATCTGAGCTAGATCAAACTGCCCAAACAAATACACAGTGATATAACTGCTAAAATGGAACATTTTGGAAATACTCAGTGAATCAGACAGCATTTGTGGAGAGAAAAGCAAACTTAACATGACAGACAGATAACCAATCATCTGAACTTCAGATTGATTTGCTCTAGGATTGTTTAATGACACTTAAAATATGATTGAAAACATCAAATTAAAAAGCAAAAATATTTTGATCTGTAAATTATTAAGAGGAAAAATACACAAACACACCTTTGCTCATATAGGCAAAAACACGGGCACACACACACACATCCATAGGCACATACAAACACACATACTTGCACACACCTGCCAGCGCACACACAGACATGCACATGCTGTCATATTCACATACACAGATGCATACAAACATACGCATACATGCATTAAAAAAAGACACAAAGTGCTGGAGTAACTCAATGGGTCAGGCAGCATTTCTGGAGAACATGAATAGGTGAAGTTCAGGGCCCTAGACTGAAGACACAGGTCAACTGAGGTAGGGTCCAGACTCGAAACTTCACCGATCCATCTTCTCCCAAAATGCTGCCTGAGCCGTTGAATTACTCCAGCACTTTGTGCCATTTTTTTTTTGTAAACCAGCATTTGCAGTTCTTTGTATCAACATACATGCATGGACGCATGCACGCGCACACACACCATCTTTGTTGCTGCTTTCAGATTGTGATTGTCAGTCTACACTGGACAATGGCAATAAAGTGGTGAGAATGAGAATGACATATTTATGTCTGTGGCTGTCATCAGATCATGAAAGCCACTGTATGAACAAAAACCTGTTGTCCTTTTCAAAGACCAAATGCAAAACTAGTCCAGACCATGTCTGGCTGAGATATGTGTGAAACCTCATCAGAACATAAAGCTGGGTTAATTCCTCAGCCTCACGTGATACGTGAAAAGATGAAAAGAGGCCCTGGATGAAGGGATGCAATTCATGAACTCCAGTAGCGTTGTGGTGCTCTTTTTAACAACACTGCTGTGGAAGCAATGTCACAGTCTGTGAGTCACAAACAGACATTGGCTTTCCTCGTGCGAGTTTGCATACTAAAGCATGTCACAATAACACTGTGTACAGTTATTGATTGTGAAAAGCACATTTGAGTTAAATAGCAGAAAACTATATCTCAAGGCATGACAGAATCATAAAATAATGGAGTCATTGCAACTGAGCATTTTCTTCCCAGCTGTTATCAGTCCTCCGAACCGTCCTCTCATCAGCTAGAGTGCGGTCCTGACCCATCATCTACCTCATTGGAGACCTTTGAACCTTTTTTAATCAAACAGAATAGGTCTTTTCTTGCTTCCAGTTCCTCCCCCTACAATCAGTCTGAAGAAAGGTTCCAACCCAAAGCATCACCTATCCATCTTCTCCTGAGATGTTGCCTGACTTGCTGAGTTACTCCAGCATTTTGTGTCTATCTTTGGTATAAACCAGCATCTGCAGTTCATTTAAATTACATTATTTCTTTAAATTGACTTTATCGGACTTTAAAGTTATATCTTTGCACAAAATGTTGTACCCTTTATCCTTTATCTTTGCGCTGTGGACGGCTTGATTGTATTCATGTATAGTCTTTTATTTTTGATTAAATAGGTGAGTCTCCTTCATGGTCGCGAGGAGTTCCCGCATTCTTGGAACAAAGTCATGGTTTCAATATGATCACCGCAAATTTTTCAACATGTTGAAAATTTTTCTGAGACCAAAAATTGTTCGTCATGGAGAAAATCGATAATCCTGTAGTCGTAGGTGCAGTTGTAATGGGGTCGCCATGTAGTTGTAGGTAGTCGAGGTAGTCGTAGGTAGTTTTAGTTAATTGCCTATGCTGACCTGTCATTTTCATTGGCTCATTGGGGAAAAAAACGTAAGCACGAGTTTTCAGAACCAAGGATAACTGACCGGTGTTAAATGCCTGCCGTACTTCACAGCTGTGTATCTCTGGCTTACTAAAAGTTGTCTGGCTTCTTATAAGTGTCTTCACCCCTTCTCCCCCTTTTCCCCCCTTCTCCTCCCCTCCACCGTCTTAACCTTCCTGTTCATCGCGGTGTGTGTCTGTATCATCTTGGCTTTGCACTGTGTGAATATCAGACAGCGCTCCCCCCACTTGCCCTGGCCCCCGCCTTTGCGGTGTGTGTGTTCCACTCTGACAGTCGCCATTCCAGTTCCTGGTTTTTCAGGCGACTGCCGGTGAATTGACAGTCGCCAGCAGGCCGCTTAAAAATCGCCTAAGTGGGGCAGGCCCTTAAAGCTTTTCACTGTACCTCGGTACACGGCGCAATAATAAACTAAACTAAACACACCAGACAATATTCAGCCCATTGAATTGGTGCTTATCTTTCTATGTAGTTCCACTTCAATTGGTTACTATTGAACCTACATTCCGCGCCTTTTCAACCAATGCATTCCAGATCACAACTTATTGCATTAAAATAATTCTCCTCAGCCCACTTTCAATCCTTGTCTCAATTAACATATCTGTGTCTTTTGATACTGGTTTCTTAACTGCCCATGGAAATAATTACTCCCTATCAGCCTCATCACAGCCTCTCAGACTAACAGCTAACAGCTCATAAATTCATGTTCTAGGATCAGAATTATGCCATTCCGCCCATCAAGTCTACTCCGCCTTTCAATCATGGCTGATGTACCTTTCCCTCTCTACTCCATTCTCCTGCCTTCTTCCCATAACCTCCGACACCCTTACTAATCAAGAATCTATCAATCTCCACCTTACAAATATCCACTGACAGCTTCCACAGCTGTCTTTGGCAACAAATTTCACATTCACCACCCTCTGACTAAAGAAATTCCTCCTCATTTCCTTTCTAAAGTTACATCCCTTTATTCCAAGGCTATGGCCTCTGGACCTTGGGGAAACATTAGGGGAAACATCCTCTCCACATTCACTCTGTCCAAGCCTTTCATTGTTCGTTAAGTTTCAATGAGGTCTCCCCTCTTCCTTCTAAACTCCAATGTGTACAGGCCCAAGGCTCATCGTATGTTAACCCAATCATTTCTGGGATCTTTCTCATAAACCCTATAAACCTCCTCTGGGCCCTATATAAAAACATTGTTCCAAGCTACCTTCATCCCTGGATAAAGAAAATCAACTTCACCTCTGCACCTGATGCCATGGCTTTTTGTTGTATCTACCCATTGCAGCCACAGTGCCCTTAAAGGGAAAAAAAAACTGTCTGTAGAGCTTCTGTACACTTCCTTTATTGGCTTTCCATGAGTTAATTCAATGACCAAGTAATGTATGGAATCTCCCCCAGAATAGTTGTCGTTAAACATTTCAGGCAACGTTTGCAATGTCTAAAGAGCAGCATATTGTAGCACTTAACATAATAATTCACCAGCATGACAAGTGGCCAACATTTTCTTTTACCCTGAGAAATGTTCTCCCTTCAATAAAAAAAACTCTTTCATTTTCTTTTTCTCATTATTAAACAAATACATGGTATGTTCTGACAAGGTTGATGTATGTCAACAAGAGTCATGTGTGCAGTTGAACACTTGACAGCTTTGAAGTATTATCCTCCCAGACTCTCAGACAGAAATCTTTCAGCTTTAATGGGTCCATATATATTAAAAAAAATACCTTGGCATGGAGCAAGGGATTCAGGTTAGTTGATGTTTTCTTTTGTCTCCATATTGTAGTAATTACTGCAAGACCCCACTTCTTGCAATGGATTAGCGTTATGCTAAAGTCCAATCACATTTGAAACCGGCTTTCTGTGGAAACTTGATCATGATTTCTTTAACTTACCTCATGGTCCCATATGGAAACACTTTTGTGCAATTCAGAAGAAAGGCTAAATCACATAATGGACACTGGGCTATGAACCTTTAGCACATAATGTACCAACAGAAAATCCATCTTAAGTTATACTGCATGAAGTTGAAACCACTCTATACAAGGCAGATGTTTTTGCTACTTTGTCCAATTCTTTATAAGTCGATACATCCTGTTAATATTGTACATGTGGTCCCCAGATTTACTGCATCCATAAAATATAATTTCCACCCTGAGGATTTCTTGATTTATCCCCTGCAAGACCTCCTTGCAATGAATGTACAACACCTGGGCTCATTCTGACATTAGCCCACTGAAATTATGATGTGCCATTCTTACAAGTCTGTGGGAATGTCGCTATTATATATTTTATTCTTGCTCACAAATGAAGAGCCAAGCATTTCTCGTTGTTGTTGTGAGTTCAGGATCCATTAACATTTAAACAGCATCCCTTTGAATGCATGAGCACCGACAAGGAATAATAGGAAAATAATAAGTTTTCATGCAGCTAGCCAATTCCAAACTGTTCACTCGGTATAACTGCCAGGAACACTCGTGAAGGAACAAGCCAAGTTGATTCCTCCTGCAATCATTCACGGACACACATGCATCAATGCAGCCATTGCCAGCTTAAACAAATTCACCAAGTATTTCCACTTAAGATACCTGAGCCACAAAGCATTTAAACCAGTTGATCTATTCAGTTGAAACAAGTGGTAAGAGAGGCTAGAGTCAAATACATCTGGAAGTGAAGTATGCAACAAATCCAATGAAATAGGATTAGATTTGCATGCTATCAGCTCCAAGTCATGTAGACAAATGTAAATATATCAAGTGCCAACACGAAGGCATTGAGCGATGTGAATAACGCAATCAATAATGCTTTATTTATGGACAACCCTGATATACTACCTACCCTGTGGTACTGTAATTCAGAGCGCACTAAAGAAAAGTAGTAAAGATGACAAGTTCGTCTTTTGAAAAGATTTGAAGATATTCTCCCCTACTTTACCCTGCTAATTTTTCAAGAGTACATGACACCGTAGAACATAGAACAGTACAACCCAGAAACAGGCCCTTCAGCCCACAATGTCTGTGCTGAACATGATGCAAAGTTCAATTTATCTCATCTGACTGCACATTTAAGATTAGGATTAGGATTAGGTTTAGGATTTGGTTTAGGTATGGAAGAACTGCCGGAAAGGGTAGTTGAGGTAGGTACTATCACAATGTTTTAAAATAACATTTAAATAGGTACATGGATAGGATAGGTTTAGATTGATATGGGGCAAACGCAAGCAGGTGAGACGAGTGTAGGTGGGTCATTTTGGTGGGTCGGCATGAGCAAGTTGGGCTGAAGGGCCTGTTTACATGCTCTATAACTATGACTCTATAGGTTTAATCTTGTCACATGTACTGAGGTACAGTGAAAGGCTTGTTTTCTAAACAGACCAGATATACCATACATAAATATAATTAGTTTGAACCCAAGTGCATCCATTTACTTCCGTTCCCTGCAAATCCACGTGCCCTTCTAAAACCTTCTTCAATGCCACTATCTTATCTGCCCCCATCACTACCCCAGGTAGCATGTGATAGGCACCCACCACCTTGATAGAAAAACTTGCCCTGCACATCTCCTTTAAACTTTACCCCTCTCATCTTAAGGCTCTGGCTTCTGGTCTTTGATATTTCCACCCTGGGAAAAAAGTTGAGATGAGGGTGGTACAGCTGGTAGAATTGTTGCCTCACAGCTCCAGAGACTCTGGTTCGATCCTGACCTCGGGTGCTGTTTGTGCAGTGTTTGCACATTCTCCCCGTGACCGCGTGGGTTTCCTCCGGGTGCTCCAGTTTCCTCACACATCCCAAAGACATGTGGGTTTGTAGGTTAATTGGCCCTCTGTAAAATCGCCCTGAGTGTGTATGGAGTGGATACAAAAATGGGCCGAAATAGAATGACTGGGTGATCGATGATCGGCACGGACTCGGTGGTCCAAAGGATCTGTTTCCATGCTGTATTTTTCGATCAATCAATCAATGAATGAAAGGTAGCAGATGGAGTGAGGGCTGCTGAGTGGAGCAGAGCTCATTTTCTCACCATGTCAGTTCACATTTAAATCTTCAGTCATGGCAATCATTAACTCTGTTGGCCCTGGAAACCAATCAGTTGGAGCTGACACTTAGGATGAACCAATTCCCCAGCACTGGAGATCAAGCATACCTGCAAGGCAATTATAGCATGGAGTAAAATGAAAGAAAAATAAATTTGACACTCAGTTCAACAGGGTTGAGAAGGTGAAGTGCCAGATGCAGTGTTGGAGGGAAGAGAAATACAGATTGATCTGTAACAAATAGCTAACCTGTTTAACTTGAACCATTTTCTATAACATCTACACTCAAGGTGACGATAGGTCTGTCGGCATTGGCATGTAAAGCCATGAATTGAAGTGTGTGCAGAACATGCAATGACCTTGTCAAACAAAGGTCCAATGAACAGTGAAGTGGCCTGGACTATGCCATAGGAAAGCACTTCAATTGACCCAGCAACCCGGGCCCAATTAGCTAATACTCTGGGTGTTGCTATATATAGGTGAAGGGCAGCTGGGATTACAGTTCTAATAGCTAACAGCACAGTGGTGCAGCGGTAGAGTTGCTGCCTTACAACCCCAGAGACCCGGGTTCTATCCTGACGATGGGTGCTGTCATTACGGAGTTTGTACGTTCTCCTTATGACTGCGTGGTTTTACTTTGGGTGCTCTGGTTTCCTCCCACACTCCAAAGGCAGACAGGTTTGTTTGTAAATTGGCCAGTAAAAATTCTAAAATGTCCTCGTGGTGATCACTGGTCAGCATGGACTCGGTTGGTCGAAGGGCCTGTTTCTGTGTCTTATCCCTAAATCCTGCTCTGGACATGAGGAGCATTGTGCTGTTTCCCATGTCTCCTTTTGACCGAAAGTACAGCTTGGAAACAGGCCCACCGGCCCACCGAATCCATGCTGACTATCGACCACCCGTTCACACTGGTTCGATGTTATCACTCTTCCTCATCCATTCCGTACACACTAAGGGCAATTTACAGAGGGCCAATTAACTTACAACCCTGCACATCCTTTTGATGTGGGAGGAAACTGGAGCTCCCACACGGTCACAGGGAGAACGTGCAAACTCCACACAAACAACACCTGAGGTCAGAATTCAACCCTTGGTTCAATAATGCATGGATAAACATCACTTATCCTTCTTGTACGGAGATGCTACCTGACCCGCTGGATTACTCCAGCACTTTGTGGTTAACTTTGGTGTAAACCAGCATCTGCTGTTCTTTGTTTCTACACCCTAGTCTCCGCCACTGTGCCGCCCTATGTGATGAGAGTACTGTTAGGCATGGAGTCTCAGAATTTATAAAAAGTAATATAGTTTCAAATCGTTACCTGCCAACCTTGCTCATTCAGTGGACAGGAAGTGAATTGCAAGGCTACAGAGAAAGGGCCAGGTTTGTCGCAGCTGGTAGTGTTGCTGCCTCACAGCACCAGAGACCCCAGTTCGATCCTGACCTCAGGAACTGTCTGTGCAGAGTTCGCACATTCTCCCTGTGTCCACGTGGATTTCCTCCAGGTGCTCTGCTTTCCTCCCACATCCCAAAGATGCGTGGATTTGTAGGTTAATTGGCCCCCAGTGTGTAGAAAGTGGATGAGAAAGTGGGAAAACATTGAACTATTGTGAGCGGGTGATGGATGGTCAGCAAGGACTCGGTGTACCGAAGGACTTATTTCCATGTTGTATCTCTAAACTAAACAAGATGGTGCCGTAAACGTGGCAATGGGGCATCTTGGTCAGCAAGGGCAAGTTGAGCCGAATGGCCTGTTTTTATGCTGTATGCCTGTACGGCTCCAGTGTTCTGCCTCAGTGTAATCTACTATTCTCACACTCTTGTATTTGATGAAGATCTTTGTTGAACTATATACAAAAAAAGAATTTCCACGTACCTTGATACATCTGACAATAAAGTACCATTGAACCATTGACATTCTCGCCTCCTGAAATCACCATTTGGTGACTGGTACGAGCTGGAAAAGTCAAATTTAGCACAAGGAAAAATGCCATGACTTTTACTCTCCATTGCATGGAATTGCCACACTCTATAATTCTACTACATTCATGTTCTTTGCAGTCTTTCAACAGCTGAAAGTTAATGGAGATATACTTTTAAATTAAATGAATTTGAAATGCTAAATAGCATTTTATTAGGGTTGGCACACCCTTTATCTGCCATTAATGGTAAGTATTTTATTTTTGCAAATTAAGAGGTTTAATTTCCTCTGGTACTACAGTCATTAAGACAGAAATGTTTTGTGGTATTTTAATGCAGCTGTTACACTGATTTATTTTGAAGTAGGAAAGCAAGGATGCCAACACATTATATTAACAAGCAATGTTAACCCATGAAGTGCGGTTAGAAAATGCAGTCATTTTTAATATGAGTTTTAGAGATACAGTGCAGAAACAGACCCTTTGGCCCAACGAGTCCACACCCCCAACGATCACCTGTATGCTAATTATCTGCCATTTCACATCCTACACACTAGGGACAATTTACAAATTACATAAGCCAATTAACCTACAAACCCACACATCTTAGGAATGTGTGAGCAAACAGGAACACTTGGAGAAAACCCGCGCGGTCACAGGGAGAATGTACAAACTCTGTATAGACAGCATCCATAGTCAGGTTCGAACCCGGCTCTCTGGCTCTATAAGGCAGCAGCTCTACCACTGCGACACTGTGCCACCCACCTCACAACCACTATCTAAACCCCATTACATCCTAAACGGAGAGAGGTTTAGGCTAATTTCTTAGGCCCCCCTAGGTCATGGCTGACCATGGGTGTCTCCAGGGTTGGAGGACTCCTGTGCGTGACTTTGTTTAACGTGGGGAGACTGGTGCACAGACATCCACCACACGGTCCTTGCCACTGGTAAGGATCCTGTGGCATGGAAGTCCAAGACGACCAGAGACCGTTTTCTGCTGCAGCCTTCATCCACCTTCCCAGCCGTTGTGATGCCCCATCATTGTGTTGTGAGGTCAGCCATCATTCTCGGCCTGTTCCACCATTGAGGTCTTGGTTTGGCTCATTGTAGGTGAATGAATTGATTGCCTCTCTTGCTCAAGAGTCTTGTTAACCCACTGATTTAGATTTGTTTGAGGTTTGGGCAGAGGTGGAAAGGTGGATAGTATTATGTATTAGGTGTAAAATGGTAATGTATTAAGCTGGAAAGTGTGCAGAGAAGATTGGCTAGGATATTGTCAGGACTTGAGGGCCTAAGCTATGGGGTTGGGCAATTGAGGACTTTATTGCTTGGAGCACAGGATGCTGAGGGGTGAACTTATAGAGATGTATAAAATCATATGGGGGAATATATAGGGTGAATGGACATTTTTTTCCCCAGGGTAGGGAAAATAGAGGACATAGGTTTAAGGTGAGGGGGGAAGATTTAAGACAAACCTGAGGAGCAACTTTTCACTCAGAGAGCGGTGCATTCATGTAACAAGCTGCCAGGGGAAGTAGTTGAGGCAGGTACAGAAGTCAGTGGAGGCCAATTCACTGGATGTTTTCAAGAGAGAGTTAGATATAGCTCTTAGGGCTAATGGAATCAAGGGATATGGGGAGAAAGCAAGAATGGGATCCTGATTTTGGATGATCAGCCATAATCAAATTGCTGGCTTGAAGGGCTGAATGCCCTACTCCTGCAACTATTTTCTATTTTCTATGTTTCTATGAAACATATTCACACAGAAGGTGCAGGGTATATAGAATGAGTTGCCAGAGGAGGTAGTTGAGCCAGGTACTATAACAGCATTTTGAAAGCCATTTGGACATGGATAAAAAAGGTTAGACGGATATGGGCCAAATGTGGATAAATAGCATTAGATATATGAGGTATGGGTCAGCATGGATACGGTGGGCCGAAGGGCCTGTTTCTGTGCTGTATGACACTATGACTATGTCAGACAACTGCAGGACGTGTTGGGCCGAAGGGCCTGTTTCCATGCTATTTAACTCTATGACTATAACTCTCTGACCATGAATGAATGGAATCTGGGTGAAATCAGTTTAAAAAACGATTTAACTCTGCACTTCCCCAGAAAGCAATGCTATATTCCTTCTAGAGTTCATATTGAGATGAAACCCCTTGTAACTCTTATGCTGATTTTGACCTTGTTGGAAAGCAACATCGTTTTTAATTTGCTAAAACAGGTTTCAAGAAAAAGAGTATGTGAAAGCCATTTTTAAACGATGCAAATCATTATCTGTCTCTCCTTACTTCTCTGTTGATGCACTTAACTGTTCCAAAGATGTCTGGAGGAAGTCTACAGTCTATTAATAGATGGTCGGTTATTGATCTCAGATCTGACCATATGCATTGGATAACCATCCTTCCCAATTTTTGCTACTGGATCTTTCCTTAATTACTCCTACTCCCATGAATAACTAACGAACATTTACTGATCGACTGACCGCAAGACATTTTTCATCTAAACAACCCTGATTCAGTCATTAATATCTGACCATGGGCACCATCTATCGAAGAGACAATCTTCCCCCTTTCAGATACTGTCATTTGCTGGCTTAGCAATAACTAATTCATAAATTTGAACTAACTAAATTTGAACCGCCTTCTCCCCTAAATTGAGCAATTCTTGAGATATTTGTATTAACAGTTTAGTATTAGTTTAGACATACAATGTGGAAACAGGCCCTACAGCCCACCGAGTCCACACCGACCAACAATCGTTGTACACTAGCATACTAGGAACAATTTACAATTTTTACTGAAACCAATTAACCTACAAACCTGTACGTCATTGGAGTGTGGGGGGAAACCGGAGCACCCAGAGAAAATCCACGCCGTCACTGGGACTGCTCTGTACTGGCAGCACCTGTCTTCAGGATCAAACCCGGGTCCCTGGAGCTATAAGACAACAACTCTATCGCTGCACCACTGTGCCGCCCCTTATGGTGAAATAATCTGAAAAGACTAGGGGACATAGCATTAAGGTGAGATAGGCAAAGTTGTAAAGGAGATGGGGAGGGCAAGCATATTGCCAAGCGAGCAGTGTGTGCCTGGAATGTGCTGCCAGGGGTGGGTTTAGATTTAGTTATAGAGATACTGAATGGAAACAGCCCCTATGGGAAACAGCCTCTTTTGGGAACATAGATATGTAGGGAAATGGCGGGGATATGGATAATGTGCAAGCATAGGAGATTGGTTTAACGTGGCATTATGTTCGGCACAGACATTGTGGGCCTGTTCCTGTTCTGCACGCTTCTCTATCCCTCTCTCCCTCTCTATCTGTCTCTCTCCCTCTATCTCTCTCTCTCTCTCTGCTAGTGTATGGGGTAAACGCTGGTTGGCACAGACTTGGTGGGCCGAAGGGCCTGTTTTCACATATCATACTTAAAAAACCTTCTACTTTTATCTCTGTTCCAGCCATCTGCCTGTGACCCCCCCCCCCCTTGTCCACGTATTACCTGCCATACTTTGCCCTGCCTCTCTCCCTCTTCCAGTTTTCTTCACACACACCCCCCCCACCCTACAATCTGTTGAAGAAGGGTCTCAACCCGAAATGCCATCTATCCATGAT
This sequence comes from Leucoraja erinaceus, assembly GCF_028641065.1. NCBI lineage: Eukaryota > Metazoa > Chordata > Chondrichthyes > Rajiformes > Rajidae > Leucoraja > Leucoraja erinaceus. The sequence continues at coordinate 42,213,831 of NC_073388.1, forward strand.
CGCCAGAGATGCTGACTGACCCGCTGAGTACTCCAGCACTTTGTGTCCTCCCCTGTCTCCCATGCGAGCCACTCTTCAGATAACCCCTCTCTGACCACGCTTTTAGATCTAATTTCTCCATGTGTCTCAGTATCGATCTTCACTTGATAACAAGCCTGTGAAGTGTCTTGGGAAGTTTTAGTGTTAAACGTCCTTTATAAGCGTAAGCTTTTGATGGTGTTCATTTTAATCAATGCAAAAAATTACGGTTTGAGCAACATCACACTCAGTCAACATATTCCACTGGCAAGGCATTAGAAAAATCAAATCCAACACATCGCACTTAATCTAATCAATTATTCTGTCCTTCAGAGCTCCTGTAACAGCATATGTTGTGCTGAATAACTGCACGCCGAGACTGTTATCTAAAAGTGCAGGGGTTAAGAAGCCGCACAGCTTTCCAACAGTTGATGGGCTTGAGGAGTGGAGTGCCGGCTACCCTGAAAGATCTCAAAATGCCGATCACTCACTTGCCTGGATTGCTCTGGGTATTAGAGAGAAGAATTGGTTGAATCCTATTTATCCTACTTGAAGCCAGCTCCTTCCAAGAGTGACAGTAATTACAGAGAATTGGGCAGCTTTATGCAGAGCCAAACGTTTATAGGCTGCTTTAAATTGACTAACACATTCCCAAGCAGTTTGCAGAAGCATCAAATATGATTTGACAGTAGAAACAAAGAACAGCAGATGCTGGTTAATACACAAAATGGACACAAAGTACGGGTCAGACCATCTCTAGAGAACATGGATGGGTCGAGACCCTTCATCAGACTCAAATAAGATTTGACAGCAAGCCACAGGTTGAGATAAGGTGGCTTGCGGCCAATATGGGGCGGCACGGTGGTGCAGTGGTAGAGTTGCTACCTTACAGCACCAGAGACCCAGGTTCGATCCTGCCTATGGGTGCTGCCTGTATGGAGTTTGTACGTTCTCCCTGTAACAAGCGTGGGGATTTTCCCGGGTTTCCTCCCACACTCCAAAGTAAGTTAATTGGCTTTGGTTAAAAATTGTAAACTGTCACTATTGTGTAGGACAGTGTTAATGTACGGGGATCGCTGGTCGGTATGGACTTAGTGGGTCGAAAGGCCTGTTTCCACACTGTATCTCTAAACTAAACTACAAAATCTAGGCAAAAGGGTACGTTTTAATGCCACATCTTAAAGAGTGAGTCGAAGGGATATAGGCAAAATATTTCAGACTGAAGTCACCGCTGTCACCGCTGTCAATGAAGAAAATAAGGGAGGAGCTGGAATTAGAGTATGGCAAATCATTCATCAAGAGTCTCAAGATTCATAAAATAGCACTGCACAAGAAAAGGCCCTTCGGCCCACAACAACAGTGTCAAACATGATGACAAGACCAACTTTAGTTTAGTTTAGTCTAGTTTTAGAGACATAGCGTGGAAACAGGCCCTTCGGCCCATCGGATCCGGGTTGACCAGTGATCCCCTTACACTAATTCCATCCTACAGACTAGGGACAATTTATGGAAGCCATTTAACCTGCATATCCTCAGAGTGTGGAAAGAAACTGGAGCATCTGAAAGAAAGCCATGCAGCCACGGGGAGAACATAAACACTCTGTGCACACAGCACCCGTAGTCAGGATCGAACCAGGGTCTTTTTCCCATACAGTGTGGTGTATTTATGAAAGGAGCAGCTAGAGGAAGTAGTAGAGATGGATACAATGACTATCTTTGAAGGACATTTGAGGAGATACATAGATAGTTCAGTTTAGTTTAGAGATACAGCACGGAAACAGGCCCTGCGGCCCACCTCGTCTTCACTGACCAGAGATCCCAGCACATAACCGTATCTTACACACACTAGGGTAAATTTACATTTATACCAAGCCAATTAACATACAAACCTGTACATCTTTGGAGTGTGGGAGGAAACTGAAGATCTTGGAGAAAACCCACACGGACACAGGGAAAACGTACAAACTCCGTACAGACAGCACCTGTAGTCAGGATCGAACCTGGGCCTCTGGTGCTGTAACTCTATTCTCTGCACCTCTGAAAGGAAAGATTTAAGGGGATATGGGCCGAATTTAGGCCAATAAGATTAGCTTCCGGGTCAGTTCGGCTGAAGGGCTATATAACTATGTGCATCTATCATATATTTAGGTTTACATTCTGCATTCAATTAACCAAATGATAATTGATAATATAAAGAACTACAGATACTGGTATATACCAGATAGACACAAAGTTCTGGTGTAACTCAGTGGGTCAGGCAGCACCTCTGGAGAAAATGTGTGGGTGACGTTTCCAAAGACAGTAGACTGAAGACTGAAGAAGGGTTCCAACACGAAACGGCACCCATCATTTGTATCCAAAGATGCTGCTTGACGCACTGCGTTGCTCCAGCACTTTGTGTTGATTGGTGTTCCTGGGTTGGGAAAAGTTGGGATGTGGAGCAAGAGACATTATTACATAGATTTTATGGCACGGGAAACAGACAGTTTGATTCTACAGGAGCGCACTTTCTCAAAAATCTCAGGAGTACTTTTCAAATGTGACAGATTAGTTGAAGCTGATGTACAGAGGGACCTATGTGTTCCCATGCACAAGCCACTGAAAGCGAGTGATTAGAAAGGCAAATCTTCTAAAGAAGACTTGAGTTGCAAGCATAAAAATCCAATGACCTGCAGACATGGTGAGACCGCACCAGGAGTATTGTGTAGCATTTTGGTCTTGTTATCTAATAAAGAATCTACTTGCCTTGGAGGGTGTTTAGTGAAGCAGTGGTTCCAGTGATGGCAAGGGGAGAGATTGAGAAGTGATTGAGTGGAGGACTCTCCAGAGTTTAAACGCACGAGAGAAGCTCTCATTGCAATTTGCAGACTTCTTCCAAGGCTCAACGGTGTGGAGATGGTGACGCTGTTTCCCCTGGCTGAGCAGTTTGGACCAGGGCTAGAACATTTACAACTGAGGAGAAATTTATATGTGAATCTTTGGAACTCTCTGCCCCCCCCAGTGCAGTGTAGCATCAGTTTTCTAGTTCATTCAAAACAAATACATAGATTAAGAGAATCAAAGGATATGCAGAGATGCAAAGAACAGAAGGTGCTGGAGCCTTGAGTAAAACACAGTGATGGAATAACTCGGCGGGCCAGAAGGGAACAGATAGGTGATATTTCAAGTCGGACAAACAGACAATGGACAGAATTTGTATGTAGTTTAGAGATATAGCGTGGTAACAGGAAATAGTCCACGCCAACCATCGATCACCCGTACACTAATTCTATTTTACACTCTTGGAACAATTTACAGAAGATAATTAACCTACAAACCTGCATGCCTTTCAATTGTAGGGGGAAACCAGAGCACCTGGAGGAAACCCACATGGTCACAGGGAGAACGTAAAAACTCTGCATAGACAGCACCCATAGTCAGGATCGAACACAGGTCTCTGGCGCAGCGAGGCAGCAACTCTACCACTGCACCACTGTGCCGCCCCAGAAGTTAAACTTCAGACAATGGAGACAGTACAGGAAAATAGCTCAGAGTGAGATTAGCCATGGTCGTGATGGATGGTGCAGCAGACTCCTAATTATTATGTTCATACAATTCTCCTCTAGTGCCACACAACCAAGGCTTCCCATCTCAATGCAAACACTTGACTTCATCCGAGCATTTATAATTAATTTAAATTGCAGAATTCCAGAGAACACAATCATTCTTCATCTCTAGCCAGATGTTTGACTTACATTTAACCATAAGGTGCAGTGATCCTTGCCTGGATTCAGTCTGACTCAGATCTCACCAATCTCCAGCTCCTTTTAATTGACATGCACAATTCTCTTTGCTCAGCACTCATAATAAGATAAGGAAAAGTAATTTGCATAGAAATGAGCTAATGAATACAATGCATATTCAATTTATGTCAAAGGACTTTTTTTTCGCTTGGGTTTAAATGTTTTAAGGAGGACATTAATATTGAAACTCTTCCGACAGATTTGACAGTGAGCTGCAACCTCACACTGAAATTAAGCATTTTGCAAGAAAGAGCTTATTTTAATATTTTCTGTGTTCACAGTAATGTCACATTCATATCCTAATACATACCTGTGAGTGTAATACCATTAAAAACAATGGGACTCTAAACTGGCAATGAATTCCTAAATTGATCATAGTAAAATCCTCTTCAGGCACCCTGTACTCTTTAAGTTGACTGCTAGCCCTCGGGAATGTAAAAAAAATGCAATTTATCAGCAATTAAATGTGTCATTGAATGGGTATATTATTCCAATATCAGTGTAATTTATTTTTCCCACCTTGATCTGTTACTGAATGGTCAGGTGCCTTCATAAGCCAACATTGGCAATAAATCCATGTAACTTACTTAATGTACATGGTTTAAGGAAACGACATTAAATTTTATTGTCTTAAATAATCTTACTATTTTATGAAAATTAGATACTTTGAGCTGGCACTGCATTGATTGTACATAATGGAGACTTGTTCTCGCACCTCCTGTCCTTAAAGGGAACCAGCACTGCAGAAATGTGGCTGCAGTTGTTCAAAATAAATCCTTAGCCTGAGAGATAGCATTGGCTGTGATGGGCCAAATGGGCTCTTTCAATGTGGTAATATGAATTATGAAAACAATATAACATGACAGCATAATTATTTTCAACCTCCTTTTAAACTTGAACCTTGAACATTGGACCTTGCACCTTGAACCTTGAACCTTGTCCCACAGCCACACATGTTTTCCATTCAAGAATATACAGTATTTTGTTCCTTTTCAAATGTTACTATTGAATCTGCTTCCCCTGTCCTTCCGAAGGTAGAAACAAAGTGCTGGAGTAACTCAGTGGGTCAGTCTACATCTCTGGAGAAAAAGGATAGGTTCCTCCAATTTGCACGTGGCCTCACCCTGACAATGGAGGAGGCCCAGGGCAGAAAGGTCAGTGTGGGAATGGGAATTGGGGTTAAAGTGTTTGACATCCAGGAGATCATGTAGGCCAAGGCGGACTGAGCAAATGTGTTCAGTGAAACGATCGCCCAGTCTACGCTTGGTCTGGGTCGATATACAGGAGTCCTTCCATCAGTGCCTTCTGGTTCATCACAACTCAGGCATTACAAGAGTTCCGCTTGTCTCGTCTCGTGGCTGATTTTATGCTAATCACGATGACCCAGTTATTGCACATAGAACATGAAATACTAGAGCTGGTGCCAAAAATCTTGGTCACACCATTGATTATATAGTTTTTAGTTTTAGTTTCAGAGATACATTGCGGAAACACACCGAGTCCACACTGACCAACGATCACCCCGTACACTAGCACTATCTTATACACTAGTTAATCTGCAAGTCGAGTTGTAGTAAAGAAAACAAACTCAATCCTAGCATTTATTTCAAGAGGGCTTGTATACAAAAACAGGGATGTAATGTTGGGGCATTATAAGGCACTGGTAAGGCCGATTTTGGAATATTGTGAACAATTTTGGGCACTATATCTGAGGAAGGGTTTGCTGGCTCTGGAGAGGGTCCAGAGGAGGTTTACAAGTTGATTCCAGGAATGAGTCGGTTAAACTATGATGAGCGTTTGTTGGCACTGGGCCTCTACTTGCTGGAGTTTAGAAAAATGATGGGGGACCTCATCGAAACATACAGAATAGTGTAAGACTTGGATAAAGTGGAGAGGATGTTTCCAATAGTGAGAGAGTTTAGGACTAGAGATTATTGCTTCAGAATTAAAGGATGTCCTTTTAGGAAGGAGATGAGGAGAAATTTCTTTAGTCAGAAGAGAGTGGCGAATCTGTGAATTTTTTTGCCACAGAAGGCTGTAGAGGCCAAGTCAGTGGACATTTATAAGGCAGAGATAGATAGATTCTTGATTAGTACAGGTGTCAAAGGTTATGGGGAGAAGGCAGGAGAATGGGATTAGGAGGGAGAGATAGACCAGCCATGATTGAATGGTGGAGTAGACTTGATGGGCCGAATGGCCTAATTTTACTCCTATTCCTTATGACCTTATGACTAGCAATAATTTACAAATTTACCAAAGCCAATTAACCTACAAACCTGTACGTCTTTGGAGTGTGGGAGGAAACTGGAGCATCCGGAGAAAACCCATGTGATCATGGGGAGAATGTACAAACTCTGTACAGACAGCACCCATAGTCAGGGTCAAACCCAGGTCTCTGGTGCTGTGAGGCAGCAATGCTACCAATGTGCCACCATGCTGCCGTGCCTTAACAGCTTAAAACATAGAATATAGAACAGTACAGCACAAGAACAGGCCATTCTTCCCATAATCACCCCTTCACCTTTGCACGAGTCCAAGGCATTACCTCAAGGTCATATTGAAGGAGTGCCACACTGAACGATGCAATCGAATGCAGCCTACATTGGTTGTGTGGGAAAGTCTGGCCTGCAACACATTCTGGTGATTACGAAGCTGTAAATCAGAAACAAAATGAGAAAATACTGTAACGATACACACTAGTACAGTTTACTAGCACTTCTAAAAAGTTTTTTAAAAAATCCAAAATGCTAGTGTAACTCAGAAGGTCAGGCAGCATCTCTGGAGAACATGGACGGCTGATGTTTCAGGTCGAGACCCTTCTTCAGACTGGTTAAAGAGAGGGGGAAGGGGACGTGGAGAAAGTTGGAAGTGTGAGACAAGGAGATAAGGATAGGAAGGATGAGTCTCACACTGGTCACTCCCTCTTCTCCATTCTCCCATCAGGCAAGAGGCAGAAAAGTGTGAAAACGCACACCTCCAGATTCAGCGACAGTTGCTTCCCAGCTGTTATCAGGCAACTAAACCATCCTATCACCAAGTGTGAAAACGCACACCTCCAGAGAGCTGTCCGGATCTTCCATCTACCTCATTGGAGACCCTCGGACTTTCTTTAATTGGACTCTACTGGACATTTTCTTGCACTAAATGTTATACCATTTATCATGTATCTGTACACTGTGGATGGCTTAATTGTAATCATGTATAGTCTTTCCGCTGAATGGATAGCGCGCAACGAAAGCTTTTCACTGTTACAATAAACTAAACTAAACTCTAAGAGGTACGAAATGTGAAGCTAGAGGATGTAAAATACGGAACATATGTTGTGTTCCAGCTACATGACGTGACTGTTGATCAAAGGGGCTTAGTGGCATCTTGTAGTCCACAAAAGAAAAACAGTTTTGGGAACAATCAGCAGGTCAGGCGGCAACCGTGGAGAAGAAACTTCAGCAGATGCTGCCTGACCTTACTGAGTGTTTCCAGCATTTTCTGTACTTATTTCAGTGTAAAGAACTGTGGAGTCAGTTACAACAAATCTAAAGGGCATAAGGTATCCTTGGGCAGAGTTGAATTTCTCCCAAACATTATTCTAACTGCAATTTCATTGAAGTGCACCGCCTTTTCTTTTGTTCTACAATTTGAACTCTGCTACGAGTAATAAATGTCCAATGTAATAGAGTATACAAGTTGGCATGTCATGTTACAGTTGTACAAGACATTAGTGAGGCCACATTTGGAGTATTGTGTTTGATTTTGGTCACCGTGTTATAGAAACATAGAAAATAGTTGCAGGAGGAGGCCCTTCGGCCCTTCGAGCAAGCACTGCCATTCATTGCGATCATGGCTGATCGTCCCCAATCAATAACCCGTGCCTGCCTTCTCCCCATATCCCTTGATTCCACTAGCCCCTAGAGCTATAGGAAAGATGTTGTCAAACTGGAAAGGGTGCAGAGAACATTTGCAAGGATGCTGCCAGGACTCGAGGACCTGAGCTATGAGGAGAGGTTGAGCAGGCTCGGACTTTATATCTTGGAGTGCAGGAGGTTGAGGGATGATCTTATAGGGGTGTATAAGATCATGAGAGAAATAGATCGGGTAAATGCACTGTCTTTTGCCGAGAGTAGGGGAATCAAGGTTTAATATGGGGGGGGGGATATAATAGGAACCTGAGGAATTACATGGATGAGGGGTAATCTTACAGAGGTGTACAAGATCTTGAGAGGAATAAACTGGGTCAATGCATGGGGCCTTTTATCCAGAATGGGGAATCAAGAATCAAAGGACATCGGTTTAAGGTGAGGGGAGAGAGATATAATATTAACCTGAGAAGGTAATTTTTTACACAAAGAGTGGTGGTGTATGGAACGTGATGCCGGAGGAGGTAGTTGAGGCAGGTACTATTGTAACGTTTAAGTGACAGGTACACAAATTGTTTTAGAGGGACATGAGCCAATCGCGGGCAGGTGGGACAAGTATAGGTGGGACCTGTTGGTTGGTGTGGGCAAGGTGGGCCAAAGGTCCTGTTCCACATTCTTTGACTCTATGAATCTATGTGTGCCACAGATGACCTCTGAACTTCAGTTTCATTGAAGTCATCTGAACGAAACATCCCCAAACATTATTACATTTATTGTTTAGTGCAAGTAGTGGGACTAGAATTTTATTCCACATCTTTGATAATTAACCTTTTTGTTTCATTAGCTTTCTTACATTTTCATCATCTGAGAAGCTGCTTTTAACTTCTGCGAAGATTGCACCCACTTAGAATGCCGTGATTTCCCATAGGATGGTCTGACAGACTAATCACAGAATAAATGCTTTGTTGATTTTTTGTTTTGCACTTATTCCGTTTGCGACTTTTTGACAAATTCTACGATTTTTTAGCTTCCTCTTATTCTTCTAAAACATTAACTGTGTGTTCTAATTTGGTCCCCACTTCAAATTCTGACAGCAATCTCTCTCAGATTCCATTGAAATTGTTAACATGTACAGCGAATACAAACAGCCTCAGAACTGAAAGCTGTGGGAAACTACCTACTCACATCAAACCACTGAAATTTTGACCATCATTCTACACAAGTATTTTTCTTTTCGGCCATTGAACATAGAACAGTACAGCACAGGAACAGTCCCCTCAACACACAAGGTCCATGCTGAATATAATTCTAAGACCCTAATCTTTCTGCACGTAATCCCAACCCCTCCATTCCCTGCATATCTAGGTACCTATCCAAATGATAAGGAATAAAAGTAAAACCTAGAACCGTGCAGCACACAAACAGGGCCTTTTGGAACACAACGTCTGTGTCAAACATGATGCCAAGTTGAACTAATCTCCTCCACCTGTACATAATCCATATTTCTCCATTCTCTGCATGTTCATATGGCTATCTAAAAGCCTGTTAAATGCCACAATCTTATCTGCCTCATCGACCACTCCTGGCCGCGCATTCCAGGCATCTGACACCCTTTGTGTAAAAAAACATGCTCTGCACTTTGTCATTAAACTTTGCCCCTCTCACCTTGAAGCTCCATTCTTTCACTTGACATTTCCATCCTCGAGATAAAGTTCTGACTGTCTACCCTACCCCTGATTTTCATCATTTTAAATATCTCTATCAGGTGGGTGGCACGGTGGTGCAGTGGTAGAGCTTCAGCCTTTCTGTGCCAGAGACCCATATTCGATCCTGATTATGGGTGCTGTTTGTACGGAGTTTGTATGTTCTCCCTGTGAACGCATGGGTTTTCTCCGGGTGTTCCATTTATCTCCCACATGCCAAAGACGTACAGGTTTGTAGGTTAATTACCTTCGGTAAACATTGTCTCCAGTGTGTAGGATAGAACTAGTGTACGGGGTGATCACTGGTCGGCATAGACTCGGTGGGACAAAGGCCCTGTTTCCATGCTGTATCTCTAAAGTAAAGTCTAAAGTTTAAAGTCTAGAGGTCTCCTCTCAACCTATGGCATTCCACAGAATAAAATCCAAGTTTGCCCAAGATAGACACAAAATGCTGGAGTAACTCAGTGGGACAGGCAGCATCTCTGGAGAGAACAAAAGGTGACGTTTCAGATCGAGACCCTTCTTCAGTCCAAAGAAGGGTCTTGACCCAAAGCGTCCTCCATTCCTTCTCTCCAGAGATGTTGCCTGTCCCACTGAGCTACTCCAGCATTTTATGTCTATCTTCAATTTAAACCAGCATCTGCAGTTTACTTCCAACACACAAGTCTGCCCAATCTCTTTAAAACATTATTTATTCACAGATTGAAGTTCATCCCTTCTCAGTAGCATTGATGCATTGTCAGCTGCTGCTGCTGAAGTCAATGTGATGGTGTTTGGAGCAGAGTATAATGTGTTGACACTCCTACATGGCATGTCTAATGCTCCCAAGATGAACCTCTGGAAACCTCTTTGCCTTCCAGTTCCATGAAGTATAAATCAATCTCATAAACCCCAAGAGATGCATTGCCAAAATATTTTCCTTCCTCATATACCCAAGGTCCAGTGCATTTAAACCTCCCCTTTTGTTTATTACCTCAAAGTTTTCTGCAAGAATAAGCATTCAATCTTATCCAATCCAATTTGGGGTGGCACGGTGGTGCAGCGGTAGAGTTGCTGCCTTACAGCGCCAGAGATCCGGGTTCGATCCTGACTATGGGTGCTGTCTGTACGGTGTTTGTACGTTCTCCTTGTGACTGTGTAGATTTTCTCCAGGTGTTCCAGTTTCCTCCCACACTCCAAAGACCTACAGGTTTGTAGGTTAATTGGCTTCGATAAAATTGTAAATTGTCCCTAGTGCTTAAGATAGTGCTAGTGTAAGGGTTGATCACTGGTCTGCACAGACTCGGTGGAGCGAAGGGTCTGTTTCCACGCTGTATCTCTAAACTAAACTAAACTAAGCATCCAATCTTTCTTTGTGCTTTGTATTCGAAAGATATAGCATGGAAACAGGCCCTTCGGCCCACTGAATCCCCTGCTGACCATCGATCACTCGTTATGTTATATCACTTTCACAACCACTTCTTAAGCATTCCTTAGTTGGCCCTTCATAGTTGACATGAATCTTTTTTCCTGGACTATCTACTCAGAGTGAGATGAACAGCAAAAGGGATTACGGTGCAATTTCCCTTTATTCCATGAATTATGTCCTGAATGGTGCAACTGATGACCTTATGCTGCCGTTTTTAGATCTGATGTGTAGTATGCAAGAATACATAAAACATCATCAGTCTGAAGAAGGGTCCTGACCTGAAACGTTGCCTATTCATGTTCTCCAGTGATGCTGCCTGACCCGCTGAGTTACTCCAACACATTGTGTAAATCAGCACATGAGTGGCACGGTGGTGCAGTGGTAAAGTCGCTGTCTTACAGCTCCATAGACCAAACCTGTAGGTCCGTGTTTGATCCTGACAACGGTTGCTGTCTGTGTGGAGTTGTACGTTCACCCATTGACCACGTAGGTTTTCCCCTGGTGCTCCGGTTTCTTCCCACACTCCAAAACACAAACAGGTTTGTAGGTTAATTGGCTTCGGTAAAGATTGTAAATTGTCTCTAGAATGTAGAATAGTGTATGGGGATCACTAGTTGGCGTGGACTCAGTAGGCTGAAGGGCCTGTTTCCACTCGATATCTCTAAACTAAACTAAACTAAACTAAACTATAAACCAAACATGGTAGATGGAGGAGGGGGAAATCGTATGATTGCTTCAACAAGGGAAGACAAAATATTTTCACGTTGACACAAGGAACTGCAGATTCTGGTTTACCATAAAAGATGCAATGTGCTGCAGTAACATAGTGGATCAAGAAGCAAGTCTGGAGAAGTCAGGCGATATTTTCGTTCTGAAGAAGGATCCCGACCAGAAATATCACCTGCCCATGTTCTCTAGAGATGCTGCCTGACATGTTGTGTTACTCTAGCACTTTGTGCCTTCTTTGAACTATTTTCACCCTATTTTAATCTCTGGACACAAATATGGACGGGTTACAGTGCCTGTGAAACCAGATTTAGCAGCTCACACGTACCCATCACGTCCTTCTCCCTTCATTGATGCGTTTAGTTTAGAGATACAGCACAGAAACAGGCCCTTCGGCCTACCAGGTCCATGCTGACCAGCGATCCCCATACACTAGCATTATCCTACAAACTAGGGACAATTTATAATCATTACCAAAGTTAATTACCCTACAAACCTGTATGTCTTTGCAATGTAGGAGGAATCCAGAGCCCCCAGGGAACACCCACATGGTCACAGGGAGAACGTACATGCTCCGTATTGACAGCACCCGCAGTCAGGATCGAACCTGAGTCTCTGGCGCTGTGAGACAGCAACTCTGCCGCTGTGCCATCATGCTGCCCTTTGAAGAATTTGAAGACTTAATGGAGAATTGATGTCCTTTTGTATATCAGATCTTGCCAATAATGGATAGGCTATTTTGTGGAAACCACAACAATTTAATGCAAATTACAAAATGATGTGTGGTTAACTGCTTAGCATCTGCTTGAAGGGGGTTAGGTGCATTTCAGAGCAAGGCTGCGCAGGCCTTAACTCTGCATTGCCCCTTTGAAGAGCCAGCCATTTGCTTACAGTAATATATGGAGAAGGGAATGTAAATGGAATTAAAACCTGAACTATTCAAGATGCAGTCAAGAGGCAATATACAGGACAAAGGGTGGTGAATCTGTGCAATTCATTCCCACGGACAGCTGTGGAGGCCAAGTCAATGGGTATTTTTAAGACAGATTCTTGATTAGTACCGGAGCTCAGAATCAAACCAGGGTTTCTGGCACTGTGAGGCAGCGGCTCCACTGTTCATTTAACCAGCACAGAAAAAGCTTGTGGAGCAATTTTTGTAAGAAATATTGAGGCTTCCTGATCTTCCCTCCATATGATGTCCATATAATGGGAGAGTCTAGGACCAGAGGCCATAGCCTCAGAATAGAAAGGAGATGAGGAGGAATTTCTGCAGTCAGAGGGTGTTGTATCTGTGGAATTAATTTCCGCAGAAGGCTGTGGAGGCCAATAGATATTTTTAAGACGGAGATTGACATATTCTTGATTAGTAAGTGTGCCAGTGGTTATGGGGAGAAGGCAGGAGAATGGGGCTGAGAAAGAAAGATAGATCAGACATGATTGTGTGGCAGAGTAGACTCGATGGGCCGAATGGACTAATTCTACTCCTATAACTTATGAACATAATCAAAAGACATTGAATATCGGGAACTCCAACCCCAAGTGGGCCTGTCCCACTTGGGCGTCATTTGTGCATCACGCAAGTGGCACGCGAGGATTTTAAGAATCCCAAAATACCGCGCGTCACTGCCTATGGCAACAAGCGCCATGCGCGCATAATGCACGCCATGCGCATCGTGCGTTGTGACACGTAAATGATGTTGTGTAAATGACGCGCAAATGACGCCCAAGCGGGACAGGCTTTAATGCTTTTTTCTTTGAAAAAAGGTCACAACCCAAAACGTTGACTGTCCTTTTTCCTCAACAGATGTTGCTCGACCCGTTGAGTTCCTCCAGCTCTTTGGTTTTTGCTCAAGATTCCAGCTTCTGCAGTCTCGTTTTTCTTTTGTTATTGGGCAAAAGATTGTGGAACCCATCTGCATTGGTAGGGTCATGAAATCAGTTGGTCATGATCTTTAGACGTTGGCCTTTACAGATACAGTTCAGAAACAGGCTCTTCAGCCCATCAAATCAACACCAACCAGCGATCACCATGTACACTAGCATTATTCTACACATGAGGGACAATTTACAATTTTTACTGAAGCCAATTAACATACAAACTTGTACATCTTTGGAATAAGGGAGGAAACACAAGCACCTGGAGAGAACCCACGCAACGGGGAGAATAAACAATCTCCATACAGACGGCACCAAAGTATCGAAGTCAGGTCTCTGGCGCAGTAAGAGCAACACCACCACTGTGCCACTGTGTTTCACTTATTGTGTGCTCATTTAGGAGCTGGCCATTCGGGCCATGAAAGCAATCCTATCACTCCCACTCTCCTTACTTCCCTGCAGTAACTCTCTCTCACAGCTGAGGACTCTTAAGTGCTGGAGTAACTTAAGAGACAACGGATGGGTGACATTTCTGGCCAAGTCCCTTCTTCAAACTGATTGTGGGGAGGGATGGGGGAGAAACCTCTCTCACAGCCCATTAACTCCTTTTTGAGGATTTGTGCTATTAATTTGCACATGTGGGCAATTTACAGTTGCCATGTAACCTAGCAACTCACAGTGGGATGTAAGGGGAAGCCAGAGCTCTTGCACCCGAGGTCAGGTTCGAACCCGGGTCTCTAACGGTGTAAGGGAGCAGATCTAACAGCTGCGCCACTGTGCCTGGTTAGGTTAAGTCAGTTTAGGTTCGGCTAGATCAGATTAGGTTAGGTTAGGTTAGGTTGCGTTAGATTAAGTATGTTAGGTTGCGTTTAGGTTTATTTTTGTTACATGTATAGAGGTAAGGTAAAAGATTTGTTTTGCTTGCTATCCAAACAGATCAGGTATACTATACATAAATCCAATCAAGTCAAACTCAATTACAATAGATAGAGCAAAGGGTGAGATACAGAGCACACAAAATAGTTCTCAGCATTGTAGAGCATCAGTTCCATAGACAAAGTCCAATGTCCGCAATGGGGTAGAGGTGAATCAGACAGTACCCTAGTTTATGGAGGGACTGTTCAGAACCCTGGTAACAGAGGAAGAAAAATTACTATCCCTGAAGAAAATTACATTTCAGAATATTCCATTGCTTGTAAATTATTAAACGCAGCTGTGGTGTAGTTACGTTAAGCACTAACATGGACATGCTTCAAACCAAAGATAGACAGAAGTGTGATGGATTTAAAATTGTATATGTCTTGGTCTTATTTTAATATACTGCACAAATTACATTCAGAAATTAGGTTAATGTAATAGGTAGAAAAACAATTTGCATTGCAAAAATATAAATGGCAGCACTTGGTTCTAGTACTTGGTTTAATCATTAAGTGCTGAACTTGTAATTACACTTGTAATCCATTATATTGTTATGCCCATGGATCATATTAATTGAAAATGAATTTATAATTGACACCTGTTGCACATTTTTAGAAAACAATCAAAAATGTATTAACTGGAGCGCCGAATGCTGGCAATTGATCTAACACAACTACACTTGTTGTTTCAAGACTAGATTTAGATATGACATTATAAATAGTTCTGACAGAGTGAATAATGAGAAAGTGTTTTCAGCAGCAAGAGGCCTGGTAACCAGAAGACAAGAATTTAAGGTGCTTGCCAAAGAATCTTGAGACTGCATGAGGAAATATTTTTTTTTACAAAGCGAAATGTTGACCTGAAATGTACTGCCTGAAATCATAGCAGAGATAGGTTCAATAGAAACAATCTAAAGGTAACTGGAGGGAAACAAAATGTATTACTCATGTTCATAAGCTATAGAAACAGAATGAATGATACCTTATTGTTACATAGTGTACCTAGGTACAGTGAAATGCATTGTTTTGCATACACCTGGGCAGAATTGGGCCACTCGGCCCATTAAGTCTACTCCGCCATTCTATCATGGCCGATCTATCTTGCCCTCTCAGCCCGATTCCCCTGCCTTCTTGCCTTCTCCCCATAACCCCTGACACCCGTTTTAATCAAGAATCTTTCAATCTCCGCCATAAAATATCCATTGGCTTGGCCTCCATAGCCTTAAGTGGCAATGAATTCCACAGCTTCACCACCCTTTGACTAAATAAATTCCTCCTCATGTCCTTTCTAAAGGTACATCCTTTTACTTTGAGGCTGTGCCCCCTTTTCCTAGACTCTCACATCCTCTGGAGGGAAGATCAGGAAGCCTCAGTATTTCTTTCACAAATTTCCCCACAAACTTTTTCTGTGCTGGTTAAATGAAAAGTAGAGCCGCTGCCTCACACGCATAGTCCCTGATACGAGATGGGCCGAAGGGCCGTTTTCCATGCTGTTTACTCTATAACACTATTGTTTCATCTCTGCCATGTACACCCTGTTGAACGCATGCACTTTGGTCATATGAGAACTATGGCAAACATTAAAAACTTTTATCCAATATTTAACAATCCAATATTGTCAGAGGTTTGGAGTGTTTATAACAATTGCTAGTTAGAGATTTTTGATATTTATTTCCAGCCAGATGTCAGAAAGTAGAGGATAAGTGCCTTGATTCAAAGACCTAAGTTCAGTAAGATTTTGTTAAGTACCAATTTTATTTAAGGGTGAACTACCGAAAGATTCCCTCAAGCTTTAACTTCGGAGGAGATGTGATTGAAATCACAGGAGATTAACCTGATTAATCACCTAAATACAGTAATATTTAATTGGCAATTGTTTCCAAATGAACAGATGATTATTTCAACATTCTTGGTTTTACTTATTTCCTGAATATATTTCCCTTAGCTTAGAGCACAAAGTGCTGGAGTAATTCCAGATGGGATGAGGTGGAATATCTTTAGCCAAAAGGTGGAAACTGTGGAACTCATTGCCACAGATGTCTGTGGAGGCCAAGTCAATGTGTAGTTTTAACCCGGAGATTTATAGGTTCTTGATTAGTAAGGGTGTCAAGGGTTACGGGGAGAAGGGAGAAGAATGGGGTTGATTGGGAAATGTAGATTCATGATTGAATGGCAGAGCAGGGGCGATGGGCCGAATGGACCCAGTATCTTATGGAAAGGTGACAAGAAGTCAAAAGGGTGTCAGATGAGAAGAGAAATAACAGAAGGGTGAAATGTAAAGCCAGAGGGAGGGATATAGATATAGGAGGGGGTTGGGGGGAGACGTGGGGTAGGTAAGTAAATGAAATGGGGGCACATTGGGGTGGGTTAGATGGGGTTCAGGAGAAGTATGGGATAATAAACGAAGATGGGTTGTTACCTGAAGTTGGAGAATTCAATGTTCATACCGTAGGGTGGTCAGCTGCCTAATATAAGGTGCCAGTTCCTCCAGTTTGCGTGTGGCCACAACTAGGCAAAGGATGAGGCCCAGAGCAGAAAGGTCAGTGCGGGAATGGGAAGGGGAGTTGAAATGGTTACCAACCAGGAGAATCAGTAGGCCGTGGCCGACTGAGCGCGAATGTTCTGCCATGTGAAAAGATCATCTACTCTACAAGGAGGTCACATCAGAAGCACCAAATACAGTGGTTAAGGCTAGAGGAGGTCCACGTGAACCTCTTTTTTAGTTCAGTTTAGTTTAGTTTATTGTCATGTGTACTGAGGTACAGTGAAAAGCTTTTTCTTGTATGCTGACCAGTCAGTGGAAAGACTATACATGATTACAATCGAGCCATCCGCAGTCTACAGATACATGATAAAGGGAATACAAGATAAAAATCCAGTAAAGTCTGATCCAAAATAGCCCGTGTCTCCAATAAGGTAGATAGTAGCTCAGGACCACTCCTCAGTTGTTGGTAATGCGGTTCCATTGGGAAGATGGAAATGTGGAGAGAATAGAATGCGATCTGCCTTGATGGATATTTAATTGTGTGCACACATGTAGGGGCTGAAGGGCCTGTTTCTGTGTGATATGACCCTAACACTCTCAGCAAAGAATGTCGATGTTGGTATATTAATAGGAAAGATAGTGGTTTCCAGCTTATGTGAAGGTTTGTTAAATGTAATAATAATTTCGACACTTAAATCCAGTGTGATATTCATAATCAGAAATTCATTAAATTTTACATCGTCTTCCACTATTGCAAAGGGAGATGAGAAAGAATTTCCCAATGTGAAGGAATGATTATAAATTCAATTGCAGTGAAGCAGTTTAAAATAAAAAAAACTCTCAAAGAGCAACAGGAACTTCCCTTGAGATACTGCCAGCCACATTTATTTTACGCTACAACAGTGGGTTTATGCTGAAAGTGTGCTCGGAAATGTTGAGCTTCCAAGTCAAGTCAAGTTGCGTTTATAGCCATGCGCACAATTACAGTGAGGTACAGGTGGAATGAGAATCTCGCTTGCAGCAGCATCACATGCACATGGACACAGACAAACACACAGAAACATAAATTAAACATAAATCACAAATAAATTCTCCAAGACAAGAGGCGGCGCAGTGGCTCAACGGTCGAGTTGATGCCTTACAGCGACAGAGACCCGGGTTCGATCCTGATTACGGGTGCTGCCTGTACGGAGTTTGTGCATTCTCCCTGTGACCATGTGGGTTTTCCTTGGGTGTTCCGGTTTTCTCCCACATCCCAAACACGTGCAGTTTGTAGGTTAATTGGTTTTGGTAAAAGTTGTAAATTGCCGCCAGTATGTAAGATAGTGTAGAGTATGGGGATCATTGGTCAGCACGGACTCGGTGGTTTGAAGAGCCTGTTTCCATGCTCTATCTTTTAATCAACCAGCCAATCGATTGAAGAAGAGTCAGAACCCGAAACGTCACCCATTCCTTCTCTCCAGAGATGCTGCCTGTCCCACTGAGTTACTCCAGCTTTTTGTGTCTATAATCAATTACAGGTTCACAACCTTTTATCCGAAAACCTTGGGACCAGACACTTTTCGGATTTCGGAATTTTTCGGATTTCAGAATGGGAGATTTTTAGCGTAGATTTTAACGTTTTTTAGATAAAACATTCCAGGGGACCGAGTGGCTCAGTGGTAGAGTGCTCGGCTCGTGGCCGCAAGGTCGCGAGTTTGCGCCTTGATCCCGGCAGTTACTTGGTGAGGGACGTAGTGCTCTCTTGTCACCCTATAGCGGGGCTACATGGCCTCAGGTGGCCTAGCTCGGGGATTCTTGAATCCCCCGAATAAATAATTTAAAAAAAAGATAAAACATTAAGTAAAACTTTAAACATAATCTGGCTCAAACTATGAAAACACATGGAAATATACTTACATGCAGTAGCCAGTCCGATGATTTTCAGGGCCCTCTTGCCGTGAAAGATGGAACTCCAGCGTCGGGTGAAACAATTCCTCAGCGGCTTGGAAAGTCTGGAGCAGCTACCTCCTCCCCGGAGACCGGGGCACTTGTAGCCCTCAGGCCGCGCCGGTTGGAGCTCCGACCCCGGCGAACTCGATCCCTGGCACCGCGGCGCTCCAAATCCAGCGCCGCCCGCGGCCGGACGCCCGCAGCCCCAGCTCTGCGAAGTTGGGAGTCGGCGGCCACAGCGCTCCGGAGCCAGGGATCGAGTTCGCCGGGGTTGGAGCTCCAACCGGCTTCGCCCGTTCCCCGCTGATATCCCAGCGCTGCGCCGCCGCCGCCGCCGAAGCTGTAGTCCCGGCCGGTCCCGACAGGAAACGCCGCTCCATACTCGATGGTAGGCCGTGAGGACGGGGCAAAGAAGCAGCTTGGAGGGATGCTGCCTCTCCGACCAGGTTGGGGACTAAGAATTAAAGTTTCCCCCTCCCCCCCCCCCCCCCCCATCCACCACATAAAATACCCCCAAACTAACTGACTAACATTTAAGCAATGATTTACAGATGTTTAAGTGGCTATAGTAGTACAGTAGTACAGACCTGGGTTGACCGTGGGTCGTTTCGGGTCAAGTTTGGTGCCAAACGCGAGCTTTGGTGTGCAGACGACATCCTGGAAAAAATGTTCAGTTTTCGGAATTTCGGATAAAAGGTTGTGAACCTGAACCATAAAACAATTCTACCTTGAAGTTAATAAAGGATTAGAAAGAGTATGATAAGACAACAATTAAAAGAAAACAGCAACTACAGACAGGAAAGAACACAAAAGAACATAATAATTCCCTCAAAGATGTCAGTTATTAGTGATACTTTACAAGACATAACTTGCGCTTCTTTCTCATTGCAAACAATTCAAACACTTTCAATATCAAAATAGTTCAAAGTCTCAAGATTCCATATAAATAATAACATTTTCATGCGGATTAAAGTTGTATGTCAAAGGTTGAATAGAAATAAGATTAAAAAGATCACAACAGCTTTCAAGGAAATCGTTACATGTTTCTTCAGGAGAAAAATCAATGACAAAGCATAGATCTATTATTAAACTGACTGCACATTAAGTAACAGAATAAACACCTCTGTGAGATCTTTAATCATTATCCAAATGCGGTTAATACAATACTAATTATAGACCCATTGGCATTCTTGAGGATTGCAAACCAGAATTTCTTAAACACCACTCCCTTCATCCTTTAATGTAAGACTGGTTTAATCTCCAACAGGGACTTGTTCTTGGACGGTCTATAAATCCTACAGCGCCTCCATGTGGTTGAAGCTATGATAGGCACACATTCTGCAATGAAGTCCCTGAGAGCACAAAATCATGAAGGGTTTTGATAGAAGGACTCGGGCAGCACAACGATGCAGCTGGTAGAGCTACTATCTCATGGCACCAGAGACCCGGGTTCGATTCTAACAATGAGTGCTGTCTGTGCTGAGCTTGTACGTGCTCCCTGTGACGATATCTGAAGAATGGTCGTGACTGACTGATGGTTGGATGGGTCAAGACTGTGACCTATCCAGAGATGTTCACTGGAGATGCTGTCAGATCCAATTAATTTCTCCAGCACTTTGTGTTTCTCTTTTTGTAAACCAGCATCTGCAGTTCTACATGATTCCAAACATTTCTATCCCTGAGCTTAACAATTTGCGACTCTGTATCCTTTTGGGCTCACAGCTTCCCATCGTTGTCTTTTCATCGCTGACCAGCAATCTGCCTATCAAATAACCCTCTCATCTGTGTTCATTTATTTCCCACCAGGCTCTGTCCTGCTCCACCCAGGTTTCTCCACCCAGCCCCCCCCCCCCCCCCCCCCCATCAATCTGAAGAGTCCCGACCTGAAACATCACCGATCTATGTCCTCCAGTGATGCTGCCCGACCCATTGAATTAATCCAGCATTTTCTGTGTTTCTTTGGGAAACCAGCATCTGCAGTTCCTTTTTTCTCCATAGAACATAAAACAGTTCAACACAGGAATATGTTCTTCAGCACAATATGGCTTTGCTGAACATGATGCCAGGTTAAGCTAATCTCCTTTGCCTGTATGTGACCCATATTTAACTGGGTATGTGTGTGGGGGTCGGGGGGTGGGGAAAACTTTTAAAATCTTTCCCCTGCACGGAGAACCCGACCTTTTCCCTGTTGGGTCTCCATTGTCGTTGGGGCCTAGCACCGTGGAGCGGCCTCCAACCGAACGACCTGGGGCTCCAGTCGCGGAGCCTGCGGACTTACCCATCATCTGGCCGAGTTCGGAGCGGGAGGAGCAGTGGTGGCGCGCTGCTGCAACCCGACCTCGGGGATTCGGAGGCTCCAACCGCAGGTCTGGTCGACGGTGACACCGGGAGCCCGCGGATCCCTGCTGGGAGACCGCTTTTCGGGGCTTCCGCAATGGCGAGTTCTCCCGCCCGAGTTGCGGGGTTGAAAATTACCTGGAGCGGGGCCTTACATCGCCCGGCGTGGCTTTAAATGGCCGCGGGACTTGTTAGCGCCCGCCGGGGGGTTCAACACCAAGACCCGGAGCGCGGCCTTGCATCACCCGGCGCGGCTTTAATGGCCGCGGGACTTACTTACCATCGCCCGCCGGGGGCTTTGACTCTGACATCGGGAGGAGAATGAGGTGTGCAGGGAAGAGATAAGACTTTGCCTTCCATCACAGTGAGGAGGAGATTCACTATGATGGATGTTTGTGTAAATTGTGTTGGGTCTTGGTTCTTTTTCTTGTGTGTATGACTGCAGAAACCAAATTTTGTTTGAACCTCAATGAGGTTCAAATGACAACAAATAAATTGTATTGTATTGTATTGTATTGTATTGTATTGTATTGTATTGTAACTGCCACCACCACCACACTGGCATTCCAGGCACTCAGTATCGTCTTTGTAAACAAAATTGCCCTACACATCTCCTTAAAATGTTTCCCCTTTCATCTTCAAACTGTTAATGTTGTTAAAGGTTTTTCCATTAGCTGCATATCTTCCCTTACCTTAATGTTGTAAACGATCTTGCCATGAGCTGGACACATGTTCAACCTCCCAAGTGCAAACTTGTTTGGATTAAATTCCATCTGCCATTTCTCTGCCCATTTGTGCAGTGGTCTATATCCTGCCGTTACATACTTTAAAAGCCTTCCTCACAGTCCGCAACTTTCAGCAATCTTAGTGTCATCTGCAAATTTATGAACCAGCCCATCTACATTTGTGTCCAAATAATTTATATATATCGCAAACAATTATGTTTACATCATTATTGGAGCTGGAGGTTTTTATCAGTCATAAAACATGCTCTAAAAGTGTATATGCTACCTGATAGTCGGATTTACATGCTAAATAGGTATACCTTATGGCAAGGCTCAATAATAAATCTTTGGGCTTCTTGCTATTGATTAATGAGAATGTAATTCCAAAGGAGTTTGCAGAGGATGCCAAAACTGGAGGGAACCCAATAAATTCTGAAGGATTTATAACGTGATGTAGCATCTTTAATATTGGAAATGTCCCAGGGCTAATGATTCAGGGGGGAAGGGGGGGTATAGAAGAAATAAAATGATAATGTAACAATCGCCAAGCCATAAAGGGACAGTTTGAAAGATAAATGAAAGCAAGAGTTTCGAGTAGATGTGCAATGCTGGAAGACCAGAAAGGTTTTGGTGACAGTTCCATTCAGTTCCACATGTAAAAAGGAGATGTGGACCTGCAAGGTTAAGGATGTCATGGAGAGTTTCAAGCAAATAAATCACACCAAGATTGGGAATATGAATACAGGCAAAGCTTTTAAATAAATGTCATCTGTGAATAAAGATTCAGAGTTAAGTTGTATGAAAATAAAGGAGGAGAGAACTTAGCATTGAGCAAGCTGGATTTTTTAAGTGGATGGAAGATGAGCTAGAGATCTTCTGGGAAACACACCTTGAGTTGATAGGAGCGGTGCATAACTTTGGTGTCAAGAGACAAGAGTGTTCATTTCTTCTGTGCACTGGATATGAACAATGAAATTCTTCCTTGCTGCAGCTTTACAGGCCCAGAAGAAACAACAAGGAACAATAACTCTACAATAAATTAACAGTTATTCTCAGTAAACTAGATAATAGATGGATCTAAGTAAACTACTTAGTTAATCAAAGTAAACCAGATAGTGCAAAACCCAAAGTGTGTAGAGCAACCAAAGTAGTGCAAAGTCTGGAATTTGGTTGGGTTGGGGTAGAGGTGAGGTAGGGTTGGGGTGGGGTAGAGGTGAGGTAGGGTTGGGGTAGGGTTCGGATTGGGGTGGGGTAGGGGTGAGGTAGGGTTGAGGTAGGGTTAGGGTTGGGTTCGGGTTGGGTTGGGGTGGGGTAGGGGTGAGGTAGGGTTGGGGTAGGGGTGAGGTAGGGTTAGGGTTGGGTTCGGGTTGGGGTGGGGTAGGGGTGAGGTAGGGTTGAGGTAGGGTTAGGGTTGGGTTCGGGTTGGGTTGGGGTGGGGTAGGGGTGAGGTAGGGTTGGGGTAGGGGTGAGGTATGGTTGGGGTAGGGGTTCGGGTTGGGGTGGGGTAGGGGTGAGGTAGGGTAGGGGTAGGATAGGGGTAGGGTAGGGTTTTGAAGGGTTGAGGTAGGGTTGGGGTAGGGTTGTGAAGTGTTGTGTTATTGTTGGGGTAGGGTTGTGTTAGGGTTAAGCTAGGGTTCGGCTGGGGATGGGGTAGAGTTGGGGTATGGTTTGGGTAAAGTTGAGGTTGGGTTGAGGTTCGGGTTACGCAGCATGGTTCATGAATCTGATGGTAGATGGAAGAACCTCCTCTTGAACTTGGAGGTAATGGTTAATGGGTAATGGTTCTTGCGCTTCTGTAGCTACTTCTTGATGATCACAGCAAGATGTATCTGACCAGGGCGGTGAGAGAGAGTCAAGCTTCAACCCAACTTGCCAATGCTGACCAAGATGCCCCATCTACATTAATCCCACATGCGTACATTTGTCCCATATCCTTCAAAGCCTTTCCTATCCATATATCTTTCCAAATGTTTTCTAAATAAACTTTATTAGCTGTTTTTTTGTGTCAGCGATCCTGTAGATCTCTTCGATGGTGTGGAGGTCAGTACCCGGGTTGGACCAGGCAACGTTCACCTCTACTTTCTGCAGCTCCCTTCACTCTTGAGCATCCGAGTTTCCCCAGAACAGGCTGTGATGCAACCCGTCAGTATGCTCTCCACCGTACTCTCGTAGACGTTTGATAGAACAGTGGGTGATATGCTGATTCTCCTCAAACTTCCCAGGGGAGAAGGGGCGGCACAGTGGCGCAGCAGTAGAATCGCTGCCTTACATCATTAGAGATCTGGGTTCAATCCTGACTACGGGTACTGTCTGTATGGAGTTTGTATGTTCTCCCCATCACCTGCAGGGGCTCCGGTTTCCTCACACACTCCGAAGATGCACAGGTTTATAGGATAATTAGTTTGGTAAAAATTGTAAACTG